>NW_024541298.1:0-330023 GCF_016758755.1 Suillus discolor
GTGAAGATGCCCTTACTTTCATAGTAGAGTAATTTTATGTCACACACTTTTGGAAGGAACATTTATCATTTACATTAGCAATAATATATTCTTATACAGGCTGATAGCTATGACTACAAAAGTGCTAAAATGCGAAATGCTGGGCCTGTTATCAACAGGTTGACTCCCATTGAGGAGTGACACCCAGCATAGAAATTTGTAGGTACAAAAGAGTGAAAAAAGCGAAAAAAAACTGGGCCTGTTATCAACAGGTTGACCCCCATTGAGGAGTGACACCCAGCATAGAAATTTGTAGGTACAAAAGAGTGAAAAAAGAGAAAAGAAACTGGGCCTGTTATCAACAGGTTGACCCCCATTGAGGAGTGACACCCAGCATAGAAATTTGTAGGTACAAAAGAGTGAAAAAAGAGAAAAAAACTGGGCCTGTTATCAACAGGTTGACCCCCATTGAGGAGTGACACCCAGCATAGAAATTGTAGGTACAAAAGAGTGAAAAAAGAAAAGAAACTGGGCCTGTTATCAACAGGTTGACCCCCATTGAGGAGTGACACCCAGCATAGAAATGTGTAGGTAAAAAGTGAAAAAAGCGAAAGAAAACTGGGCCTGTTATCAAAGGTGACCCCCATTGAGGATGACAGCATGAAGTTTGTAGGTAAAATGAAAAATGTAAACTCAGATAGTAAAGTAAGTGGGGAGGAAGAAAGAAAGAGAAAATTTTTGGTTCATGTTGACCGCATTTTTGCTTATATAAGCATTCCCACGTACAATATATTTGTAGCATGATCATCAGGCAGGTTACTGATATTATCCAAGCCAGTAGGAGCAACAATTAACTGGTCACCTTTATTAGAAATGGAACCACAATGTAAGGTGAAGCCAAAAATGCGGAAGTTAATAGAATACAAAGTAGTCATTGGCCACCTCTATGAGATGACCGCATTTCTGCTTATATAAGCAGTGCCATCTGCCTCCTCCCAAGAATGATTTTCCAGCCTTCATATCACTTGCCTGGAGTTCAGCTTGAACTTGATTTTTGAGGTTATTTTAATACTCTGAACATTATTTTAGAGCCAGTTTTTTCCTCAAAAAATCAGATTCCAAAGTTGACCACCCTGTCTTGCACCCCCCCCCAAATATCGATTTTTACAGCCTTCATAACCCTCACCCAAAGGTCGATTTTTTGCAGCCTTCCCATGACTTGCCAGGACTCCAAGAGAATTTTTTGTGAGAGATTGTGACCCTTCTGTACATGATGGTAAAGCCTGACTTGTCAGAAAAAATCACATTCTTGAGATATGCAAGGTGTCCATCCCCTCCTCAATCTGACATATTTTGCTGTGCTTGAATTTAACTCAAACCCAATACTGTAAAGACCTTTCCTAATCTTACTAAGGTGATTCATCCATATATATTCAGCAGCAACAGAAATTTGATCTTGCAAAGTCTTGTTGTGTCCAAGTCCACCCCTTTTGCTTATGTAAGCAGTGTCGCCCATGTCATGCTGCCTCACCCAATGATTGATTTTTTCAGCCTCCATTTGACTTGCCTGGATCCAAATAGAATTGGATCCAGAGGTAATTGACCGATATGAATCTGATGGCAATGCTGATTTTGTCCGAAAAAATCATGTTTCAGAGTCATGGTGCCTGAGCTTCCTGCCTCTCCGACCAGATGGAAATCATGGCAGGACAAGGATTTAAACCTAGTCCTTCCTGACTCCTGGGAGAAATATTGACTACTAGACTATCTCTTCATATAGGGCCATGTAGCTGGAGAACATGACTTGCGCCTTTAGCTATAGCATGGTCTTTCCATCTTAGCTTAGCATCCAAACATGTAGCGAGTTCCTTGTTATCTTATTTATAATACAAGAAAAGAATTCAGAGCTTGCTGTATGGAACTGGAAAACAGGTGAACTCATACTGGTGAGTCAAGATGAAGCAGAATCTGTGTTACCTGTTATTCTGATATCTATTCTAGACATGCACCAGTCGTGAAATCACTACCTTCGCCTTCCTCGCATATTTGTCTCTAACTGTAATGACTGGATGGTCTGGTGGTTGAGACGTCGTCAACAAAAGTCATGTTGGTCAGTTCAGTTGACTGGCAGCCTCTGTTCAAGTTTCATTTTTTGTGTCTTCATGTGATCGGCCAGACTTGAACCAGTACTTGTTTTCAATATTATAGAACCTGCTAAATGGACTGGAAACATGTGTTTGTCCATGAAAAATAACCACTCCTATTGTGCTGCCTCCGCATTTTTTCTGCTTATGTAAGCAGGCCCACCTCAACCAATGATTGATTTTTTTAACCTTCATATGACTTGCTTGGCTTCAAATACACCTTTAATGTGGGGTTATTGAGCTCTCTAAATATGATGGTGATGCCCTTTTTGTTCAAAAAAATCACATTCCAAAGTTATGAATGTCTGTGATGCTGAGGTCCTCAACCCAAGGTCGATTGTTTCAGCCTTTATATGACTTGATCTCAGGCTCATCATCAAGGTGATTGATAGATATATATTCAGCAGCAACAGAGATATTTGATCTATCAAGTCTTGTTCTAAGCGTGCTCAAGTCCACCGCTTTCGCTTATGTAAGCAGTGTCACCCCTGTCATGCTGCCTCACCCAATGATTGATTTTTTCAGCCTCCATTTGACTTGCCTGGCTTCGAATAGAACTCGATTCAGAGGTTATTGACCAATCTGAATCTGATGGCAATGCTTATTTCGTCCGAAAAAATCATGTTTCAGAGTCATGGTACCCCCTCCCCCCACCTACTCCACCAAGAAGCATGATTTTATGTCAATACAGATGTGCTAAGGGATGTTCCTAGTGTTTAATGATGATACAAATAGATTATAGATGGATTCAGAGTGTTCTGAACCAATATGGAATGTGATGTGTGAGTTTGCCTGGTACCCCCCCTCAAAGATCGATTTTTCTAGGCTTCACATGACTTGTCAGCACTTCAAAAGTATTCTTCCTGGGGGTTCTTGATGCTTCTGAACACGATGGTAAAGCCAGATTTGTCAGAAAAAATCAGGTTGTTGAGATATGTAGGGTCCCCCTCCCCCCTCCTAACTCATATATCTTGGTATTATATAAATACCGGTATATAAATAAGTGTTCCTACTGTTTTAAGAGCATATAAATCGATTGGAAATGGTCCCAGAGTGTTTTGGGCCCATCCTGATTAAGATATGCGAGTTTTCATGATACCCCCCTCAAAGATCGATTTTTCTAGGCTTCCCATGACTTGCTTGTGCTCTAGGAGTATTTTTCCGGGGTGCTCTTGATGTCCCTGAACAAGATGGTGAAGCCCAATATGTCAGGAAAAATCAGGTTGTTGAGATACAGAAGGTCCTCCCCCCCCCTCCTACCCCATATATTTTACAACACTCACATTTCACTCAAAACCAATACTGAAAATGGTTGTCCCAGTGTTTTTAAAGCATAGAAATCGATTGGTGATGGTCCCAGGGTCTCTGGAGGTCAGCATTGTTGACCTTGGCTGGAGGGATGAAAAACTCAGTATTTTGACATTATCTACAGATCCCAACCGCCGATTTCTTTCATTCCGGGCTCATATTAATCCTTGGGCATCCCTCTAAAATATGTACCAGCCCAAGAAGAGAAAAAAATTTCAAACTTTGAAACCTATTTCTGTTTTGACCATATAAATGGTTGCTATCGTCAAGCCGCTCCGCAATGAGAGGAATAGACCTCATATATACTACTATGTGGTTCTGGAGAAGCAAGGATCATGCCTGGCTAGAAACTGGTGGATGGCTATATTCTTTCCAGGAATGTCAACGGTTGCGGCACTGGAACATAAAGTATGTCAATTTTTTTTGTGGTTTTTGTTTATTGAACTTGTTTTGGACAGGACTCGAACTGGGAGGCTCAGTGTTACAGTAACATGGCACGAGTCCCCCGCCAGCAGAGAGCCCTCTGCCACCGCACGGCTATAGACGATAACGGAGTCTCACCAGCTCTGTGACGACAGATGACGACGACGATAGATGATGATAGACGATAAGCGGCAACTGCCGGCTTAGATAAGCGGTCTGGACCGCACGTGACATGACATGACGACATAGGTCTAGAAGACCTATTTATGTTATCAAGATAGAAGGCAAGCCTCGTGTTTGCCTCATGTACTGATAGAAGGATACCACGTGGATCCTATCTCTGATGGAAGCGTACCGCTATGGACGCTATCTACGATAGAAGCCCGCCTCATGGACGCTATCTCTGACTCGAGTAGATAAGCAGATTAGAACCCAGCTTTGAGCTGAGCTTAGATACGATAGAGTAGCCTTATATAAGGTCGAAGATTAAAGTAGACATTCCTTACTTTAATCTTACTAGGTACTACCCAGAAACTAGTCTAATCAACTAGGTTTACCCTTGAACTCCTTGTCCCGCTAAAGCTACCTGCTCGACATCGACTCGTACCTTCAGTGACGCCTCTCACTGTCTGTAAACCGCTATCATCTCGGCGTAACCCCTCGTTAACCACAACGAGCTACGTTCGAGTACGCAACCTTTGCTTGTCTGTAAAGGCCGACGACTCTCAGCACTCGGTACCACTGTCGTGGTTGTCGCTGTTTAGATCATCCTAGTCGCACACGACCGTTTGTCGTAACACTCAGTACTGGTGAGCTAAAGATCACCATTCTGATGGAAGCAACCATTTTTCAATTGCACCAGGAAACACGCCAAGTACTTTCCCCACGGGATTGACATACTCTCCAGGATGTCAGAACTTTGTGCATTAAGTTGAATTGGTATCGTGTGGGTGAGTTCTTCAGCATTATAGCGCCTGAACAAGACGAACCTGAGGAATAAATAGAAGCATCCACCATGGAACGCTCAATGGCGGCTTTGATATTTTGGAAACCTGATGTAGAAACTACAATACAAAGAGGAACAAATGATGCTCCTGACTGTATCTGTAAAAGTTGTAAGGTCGTACGTTGCCTAGTCTGCGTTACTTGAGGAGACAAGTGTGTTCGACCCTAAAGGGGAAGTGAGTACAGCGAAGATCTAGGGGTATGCACGGAAGCGAAGCGCGAGAAAACGCAGATGCGCGCAAGGCGCAGGAACGCGCGCGCGTAAGTGGAAATAAGAGAGACTAAACTTAAGTGATGATATGATATAAGATAAGAGAAGAGTGATGCGAAGTGTAAACAATAGATTTCTACTGCGAGTTTCTAGGTAGTAAGTGGGTGGAAAGTAACTAAAGTAAGGTGAAAAGTGCAAAGTAGGAAAAGTCAGATCCCTAATAGTATGTACTGCTGGCACTTATATAGCGCGCCTAAGCGTGGTCATGCGGAGCCAAAGCGCTACCGAGTAGGTATGCAAAGATATATATGAGTGAGAAACCATAATAAAAATAATGGTGGAATGATATGCTAATAAAAGAAATGGAAATGTACGCACTAGAGGGCTTGGTGGACAGTGGATGGATGCTTCTAGATGGCTGGTGCTATAAGGCACTCAAGCGCGGGAACGCGTGCGCGCATATACATCGTGAAGCGCGGGAAAGCTGCGCCTCATATAGGAATCGCTGCAGATAGCACACAGAATGATGCTGCAAGTTTGTGCTGTATACTTCCTAGTGTAAAGTGCCATATCACACCATGAGAGGCATGATTCTCTACACCGACAAAATGAAGGAAATGGCCGCTGTAGGCATGCACGCTGATCTCAAGCTACATCTTCAAGTTGATGACCAAAACAGAGGACTTTGCAAGACATGATGGAGCTATGGATGGAACATGTACCGTCATCTATGGTACGTGAGCCTTGGAAAGACTGGAACTATAAATTTATCTTGAACAGGCAGATTAGCATATATTCTCCGTACGATGCTATTTCTCATACCAGACATATCCTGATTGAATATTCAAAGGCCATCACGAATACCTAAATCACCATGGCCAACCCGAAGTGCGCTTGATGTGCATTCGGTGGCCGGGAAGCGTGGACCCCTCAAAAAGTCTCCCTTCCTGACTGGCACTGCAGTTGCTATGTTTTGGATTCCATTCCTAATGCTAGATCGTCTTAAACATGTTTATGTTGATGGTCTCATAAATGGGGTGGACATCAGGAGATTTACTGATGATTTCAGCGCCCAGGCCAAAGCTCAAACTACCGTGGTGAGTGCTACATCGTGGCCTAATTGAGAACACTTACTATTTGTCTGACAGGCAAGTGTCATTATGGCGGTCAATGCCAGCATCCTTGCAGTCCCAGGTCTAGGTACACAACTGGCTATGAAGGCATTGTGTTCCATCTCCTTCATTCTCTGTGTCTACAGCATCATCGGGTGTGCAATTGCACAACAATTGGTTCAAAGCTTGAGATACCTTGACTTTTCAGTGCGATCATCTTCTTTTTTTTTGTTTGCAGCCTGGTCTGACAATATCGATTGGATAGGCATATTACTTACAAGAGGAGATGGGCACTTTTGTGATCCTTGTGAGTATACTGATGTTCACATTCCTGATGAGGTGAAATAAGGTATTCATCGCAATGAGTCATTACTGACAGGCGCACTAGAGTTTGGCATTTGCCATCATTGGAGTTCTAGCAGGGATCTTCACTGTTGAATTTGGCCTTCCCTTGTCCGAAAGGATAGGATGCGGGCTGATCCTTGTTGTTGGGGGAGGGCTCATGATTCCATTGACAATGGCCAGCTTTGGGCCTGGACTGATTCAATGATGGGGTTCAATACCCTTGTGCTCTATATAAACACTACTATGTAGTCCAATATTGGTCCAATATACATGAATGCCTCAGCTTCCATGTGACACTGTTTGAGCTTGTGTGTGAACTTGAAGTTGTTGCCGCATGGAACGTGAGTACACACCGGATATGACTCAACTGTCTGCCAAAAGCTACAGTTCCTTACTGATGTGACCAGTGAATCTCATCAAGATTCAGTTGGACATACACGACACAGAATGATTGATTTACTATCCGCAGTAGTATGGCAGGTATATATCTTCGTCCCACTTCGCCTCCCCTTTCATCCCTAGATGTCACGGTTGGTAGCTTCTTAGAGTATCATCATTCGTTTGGCTGATTTAAGTTGAGCAGGACCCTCCAGCTCGCACTGTCCTTGGAATGTTGCTCATGGAGAGATCCAACATTTGAGCCACTGGTAGGCTTGCTATAACTATGTCACCCTGAGTCACTATCTCGTTGTTCATGTATGGGAATCCAATATGTGAGTGGCCTCATTTCCATTGCAAGTGATCACTGACCAGACTGCAGTTGCCATCAAATATGTATTGTTGATTGTCAAGTGCCTCTGTGTCATATCCCGCGTTCCAGACCCAGACTTATCACATATCATTTCCGGATCCGGCTGACGTCTATCTATGTCCGGATCCGACCCGCATCTAACTTCCATGCCTTATCCCTTTGTATGTTCCTACTCCGGTTAGACTAAATCATTTTCCGTACCTCGTTTCATTTCCGCCCTTTATTTTCCTCTGATCTAATCTCCGGGTTCATTTAACTATTTTCCGATAGACTAGCGTTTGACTTTTCTATACGCTCCGTCCACCGCTTTGTATAGCTTTGGACTTCGCATCTTAGTAGTATATAAACCCTGTAGAATCTATGTACATCTTTAGTTCGAATATTATCTTAGACTCTGCTCATTCCTTCCTCCGTCCGACTTGAGTTATCCTCTCGTCGACCTCCGCTCGTCTTAGGATTGATTCCTATTGACTTATCACCTCCGCCTCTACCTTTGGTAGTCCTCCGCTGTTTCCTTTCTAGTTCGGACTTTGTCCGGATTAGTCTTATCTCTTGTTCCCGAACGTCCGCCGGAATTCCCGTGCATCGGACATCGGACTCCGGACATCGCCCGACGCCCTCCGGACATCGTCCGGTAACCTTCGGATATTGTTCGACAGCCTTCGGAAGTTAGGGGCACGTACTCGGGTAAGGGGCGCAGCGCACGAGCTGAAGCCAAGCCCTTCGGATTTGACCCTTGAGCACGTTCTTAACACTCTGGCATGACAGACTGCTACAGTCCACAGCCCTATTTGTTCCGAGCAATCTCTCATTTGGTTTAGACTGGGCAGTCATGATCACGAATGAGGTGCCAGCAGTGACTCGTTTAACCTTCATCTCACTTACAAGTTATGATGCCAGTTACCATGTAGAGAACCTCACACAATCCACTCGTGTATGTTCCTCTTTGCTGGCCCTTAGTTCTAAAAGAGCATTGATGTTGGCAGACTCGCTATGGGACGTGAATACTTCTTGCTCCTATATGGCTTCAACAGCCAGAGGAGAAACATGAAATGTTAAACCTCATCAAGCCATCCGTGTTTCCTGACCTCAGAAGCCAATCCTTCCATTAACAGCTCACACTAGTCGTGCATCATCATGAATGAGATCATGCGATTATGGCTCCCGATGGCACCACGCTAGAGCATTTCCTATCCTAGGTACAATGCCGTGGATCACCTGTATTTCTAAGCCCTCTTTCAACTGCAGAGCATGTTATTGCTGTAGTACAAGGTACACAGTACACAATGTCACCTATCTGATTGATTTGTTTTGAAGGTAATAAACTATCCACCAACTTGGTAAATTGCGGAAGATGCAGACTCTTGGTAGATGAGTGCTATTGGATGCACAACCTTTGGTGAGTTGTTTTGATGGACTTGCTGCTTACATGACCCGGCTCGCTCATTAGACATTTGAGCTTAGAACTCATCCTTCCACCTATGCAAGACCACTCGAGATCAGCTATTCAACTGCAGAAGGCTCAACCTATCCAAGTCATAACAGTTTGAGGTGGCTTGAAGCTAGCTCAAGCCGTTGTTCCCATATTGTTGGCTTGTGCTGGTTTGTGCTGGTCCAGGTGGCTTGCGGACTGGACCAAGTTGCACATAGGTGACTTGGTTCATGGAGACCACCAAACTGCTGGAAAACCAGTAAGAGCCGAGCCTGTCCAGCCATAGCTAAACCATGACATGACTATCAGCAATGGATACAAAAGACAGACCAGTATCTGAACGTACTCCTAGACACAGAGGTTCCTGCCAACAGAATATGCTCATATGTGAGAGCGATGGGGACTGCAAATGTAGTACTTTGCTTTATGAAGTGTGGGGACATGGTATACTGGTGGTATACAAGAATGCAGCGCTTGGTGTAGGAAAGTAGCGCACGCTTGGTGCGGAAGAGTTGCACTTTGCATAGGGAATGATTGGAGAGGTGTTTAGCACAAGTTGTGGATATGGCTGCTATGAGGCTACAGATATGTCAGTCTCTACACTGCATTATGACAAACCACACCGAGTAGGCAATACTGGTGGTACGACTATAAGCTTCTGAACTCGGTGCTTTGCGCCACAAGCATGACATGTTTTCCCACTTTGAGGGGCCTTTACCCTTGTAAGCATGTGACTCATTCCTACCATTTGCAAGCCATAAGAGATTTATTAGAGATCACATTACGATATATGCCGTTGTGAGCTAGGAAAGTAAAAGCCATTATGGTTGAGTGGTAAAGATGGATCATCGTATTGAGATCTTGAGTTCAATTCCTGCCATTGCCAATTTATATTTTTTGAATTTTGCACCATATTTCTGAGCATTATGACTGTATGCGGCCGGGAATACGACGAGAAGATGACACAAGACCATGGATGGACAGAGCAAGACGAGGAGCACGACAAAGATATGAGGCCAAAATTTCCCACGGTCTGATGAAAACGCGTCCATGATTTTCGAGTATTTTGGTCATATGTCGCCGGGATCTTGATGCGATGATGTCGTGAGACCATGGATGGAATGACATCGACAAGGAGCATGGTTTTGGACTCGGACAAAAAAGTGATTAATAAGCGATGACTAAGGTGATGCGCCACTTGGATGACAAGAGTCCATTGATAAGCGATGACAAAGGCGACCACAAGCGACCCCCGCTGAGGCGGACGAAACGACCACCCTGAAAGCGACCCCCCCCCGACGGGCCCCATGCGGAAGGAACGATTGCGGGCCCCCAAGAGGGGAGTCCCCTCCCAATAGTGTCACCCCTGTCATGCTGCCTCACCCAATGATTGATTTTTTCAGCCTCCATTTGACTTGCCTGGCTTCGAATAGAACTCGATTCAGAGGTTATTGACCAATCTGAATCTGATGGCAATGCTTATTTCGTCCGAAAAAATCATGTTTCAGAGTCATGGTACCCCCTCCCTCCACCTACTCCACCAAGAAGCATGATTTTATGTCAATACAGATGTGCTAAGGGATGTTCCTAGTGTTTAATGATGATACAAATAGATTATAGATGGATTCAGAGTGTTCTGAACCAATATGGAATGTGATGTGTGAGTTTGCCTGGTACCCCCCCTCAAAGATCGATTTTTCTAGGCTTCACATGACTTGTCAGCACTTCAAAAGTATCCTTCCTGGGGGTTCTTGATGCTTCTGAACACGATGGTAAAGCCAGATTTGTCAGAAAAAATCAGGTTGTTGAGATATGTAGGGTCCCCCTCCCCCCTCCTAACTCATATATCTTGGTATTATATAAATACCGGTATATAAATAAGTGTTCCTACTGTTTTAAGAGCATATAAAACGATTGGAAATGGTCCCAGAGTGTTTTGGGCCCATCCTGATTAAGATATGCGAGTTTTCATGGTACTCCCCTCAAAGATCGATTTTTCTAGGCTTCCCATGACTTGCTTGTGCTCTAGGAGTATTTTTCCGGGGTGCTCTTGATGTTCCTGAACAAGATGGTGAAGCCCAATATGTCAGGAAAAATCAGGTTGTTGAGATACAGAAGGTCCTCCCCCCCCCTCCTACCCCATATATTTTACAACACTCACATTTCACTCAAAACCGATACTGAAAATGGTTGTCCCAGTGTTTTTAAAGCATAGAAATCGATTGGTGATGGTCCCAGGGTCTCTGGAGGTCAGCATTGTTGACCTTGGCTGGTGGGATGAAAAACTCAGTATTTTGACATTATCTACAGATCCCAACCGCCGATTTCTTTCATTCCGGGCTCATATTAATCCTTGGGCATCCCTCTAAAATATGTACCAGCCCAAGAAGAGAAAAAAATTTCAAACTTTGAAACCTATTTCTGTTTTGACCATATAAATCCTTGGGCATCCCTCTAAAATATGTACCAGCCCAAGAAGAGAAAAAAATTTCAAACTTTGAAACCTATTTCTGTTTTGACCATATAAGTATCCTCTCAAATACAACAGTACATCGCGCCGGAGCACTAATCATTGATTAGGACAATCAAAATGATTCCATTTCATGCATTATACCCACCTGTGATGATGTATCAGCAGCCTGAACCTTTGGCTTGGATGATCAACCCTTCCAGCCTCGACGAGGAAGGAAAAATTATCGCTGTCCTCAAAATACTTCGTGGATTGCGGATGACAGTCATGGACCTCATGTTGTATTCAATCTCGGAAAGACCCTCCATGGCAACTTGGAGAGAAGGTTTCTTTCGATGCAAGGCACTTGTGCAATTTCTGAATGTGTTGGACATGGACGAGCGAGCAACTTCACGTCAGTTTACGACCCCTTGCTATTGCAATGGTCATTGATGAGGTTGATGCTGAGATGGAGGCCGCTAAGAACATTTTCCGCATGTCATCAAAAGACATCACCCCCGAACTACTCCTCTCATTTGATCTCGATACATCGTTGACAAAGCCATTACAAGAAACCACTCCATTGCTACGTCGCATTCTTCTGTCAGCTATGCAGACAGTGCGAGCTGCGAAAGAGAAAAAACATCAGCATGCCGAGACCGTAAGTGTTTGTATTGTATTTTCAACAAAGTCAATAGCGAAGTTGATGAAAATGAACAGTACTGTACCGTGATCGAGTCACAGATTGCAAATGTTCGCTCCCAGAACAATCTCGCTTTCCAGGTGATACACGGATTGTGCTTATTTAGTGGTGGTTCATCACGCAAAACCATTGATCTGCTTTCGCGATGTGGCCCCTCTCCTGCCTATGACACGTTACACAACGCTCATACTACCATGGCTGACGGCCAAATTCGGCATGCACATCTAGTGGCTCGTGGGCCACATATGATTGGGTGGGATAACATCCAAGTATCCACCTCGATTCATGTCGAACAACGTCCCCTGGCTCCTCCAAAGGTCCAATCAGGCACCACAGCTATTATATACCCCCTTCGTAACGCAACAATGCAAGACGTAGAGCTTCGGCCTATACTCCAAAACCGTGCCAAATGTAACTGTCAGCCAGGAACAGTCACAGTCGACGCGCCCGAAGTCGCCACTATGCCCTGAACAAAGCCATCTGACTTTCGGAACTCGTCGAATACCATTTCATTATGTTCCGTCGACATGCTAGAATGGAGGTGCCGAAACTTGAACACATGACGAACTGCCTCAGGTAAACGAGCATTGAGGTATCTTGCTACAGCTGCTGTGCTGAGTTTGTGATCTATGAATATGATAGACTTCGGAGGATAAGACATAGGCGGATGAAACGGAACAGATACGAGAAAATCAAGGTTGCTGAGATTTTTGATGGAGTCGACCATAGGAATCACCGCATGACTGATATTTGGGCGGTTGGTGGTCAGCATAAAGGTATCTGTTATCTCCTTCGAAAGATTCAGTGATTTAACGATTCGCTGGAGTATCGGCTGTGGCAAAGTTGCCGAGAAGAGGGCAACAGGAACGCCGAGTGGGAGTTGCACCAGTACCTCCGCGAGCTTGCCATATGCTGCACGGAACGCGACCTTCTCCCCTGCCTTGGGTTCTCCAGCCGTGATAATAAAATGAGCCTCATCAACGAAAAAAAAAACCAACCCGCTTGATGAAGTTCTGATCCTTCAGCAACAGCGCGAGACGGGGAATGTGTCCACCTTCAGGAAAAAATTGCTCTGGTGCAACAAGGAGGTTACGGTAAGCTCCTGCAGAGACACGCTGCGGGAAAAATCACGTTAATGCATCTAGGAGTGTACAGCTACTGCACATACACTCCAGAGAGTCTTATCATTTGGAGTATCGTGATTAATAGCAATCGAGGGAATGCCATACTGCTCGAACTCCTGAACCTGTTATTTACAAGGACAAATTTAATGCCTCGAGTGAGTGAAAATGCTGTATCTTTGGCGTACATGATCTCGCTGCAGCAATTTCAAAGGTGTGACAGTGATAGCTGTCTTGTTAGGAGAAAGGAGTAGAGGGAGAATCATAGCAAGGGTCTTTCCAGAGCCTGTCGCAGCTCGAAGTACAACGTGTCTCGCGGAAAGTAATGATATGAGGCATCTGAGCTGGAACAATTTCGGACGTTGTGATCCTTGGGAAAGAAGATCGAGTCGCGAGAAAGCCTCGAGAACTTGCTGGTGTTGTGTCGTTGAGAGGGCCCCCGTAAAGTCCGTTGGGAGATTCTCAATTGTATCTCGAGCAGCAAGTGATAAAGGTCGTACAGAACTCATGGTGGAAACTTAACATAGCGTACAGTCTGAGCGAGAGCAGACGCATAACTTGTGCTATATGATCGTAACTACCACCGGCACGACCGGCATCTATCAAATTTCAAACTCCTCGCTCCGCCCTGCCACGCCACTCCGAGATCGATCAGCCTGGCTACACCACTCGTGTAACCGTGGTAGTATTAGGCCAGGCTGGTCACGAGCCTAAGACATACCTAAGTCCCGGCGATTTCCTGATGTGCATCATCAACATATTGTCCACCAAACAAGGAGATCATTCATGCTATGAGCGCCTTTATGACTTTCACACACGAGGCACAGCACAACGGTCAATTATCTTCTGACGCTCTCAAGAACGCCTGTCAAAATTGGGCCACCCGTCTCTCGCGTACTCTAAATCCGCCAGATGACACGCTCAGCTACATATTCCAAGCTTTCTGGATTCGTCACCTTCTTTCCTGGCTCAAATGGCAGTGGTGTTTGAAGGGTCTACAGTCTTGCCTTGTCGTCTCATCTGAACGACAGAAATTTGTTAAGTCTCTAACCTCGCCATTTATCAGTGCCATCCTAGAGACTAATATCGCTTTATTCTATTATATCTATTGCCTTATCCTCATCCTGGACCCCATTCACGTGCAGTCCAATAAAGCACTACCTGCCATCATTCCTGATCCCAAAACATCGACAATACAAGCATCGACACCACCTTCCACCTCCGAAATGTTGAAGAAGGGACCATCAACTCCCATACTTACTCCTCCCTCACAGCTCATCGGAACTCTACGTGTACATGTCACTCGTAGTCCTCGCATGAATCAACACACCTCGTAGTGTTCCCCTTCTAGTCCACCCTTTACACCACCCTTACCACATTCCCCCTCCCCGAAACTAGAAATCGCTGTGTCTCATGCTGGCACATCCAAAAAGCACATGTTAGATGAACTTGGGCTCGATAGCGATATCTCATTCGAATGCGTCGCCCTTGCCCCTACAAAACACCCGAAACGAGACAGGCTGATTCTACAGCCAGAGGCAGGCCAAAGCGACAAGAACGCCAGAAAGTAACCTGGTATACTGGTAGGAGGTCACTCACTCGTCAGAAATCTTATTTCTCAGTGTTGATCTACCTTTGAATACCCACCTCTGTTCTTAGCGCGCTGTTGTCATTTCACAGACTACTACTACTAGCTCGACCGCAGCAGATGTAGAAACACCTGATTTGGGCTTTTGTATTGTCACTGGCATTTGACTCGTCTATTGATTTTTCACTTTCACTCATTCATGATGTGCTCTTCGGTTAGGACTTAGATTCGTTATGACAAACTGTCAACCAAAGATGGTGCGAAGCGTTCTTCCGCGCCGATCGACTGATCGAAGCTGTTGAATCTCTTCATTTTATGATGTGTATGCTTGACTCGGACGAAGATGTGAAGAGCAGCTGCCTCGAATGGTCTACCGGTGAGTTAGCATCTCTGACAACCTTAACATCGAAACTCATTCTGGTATCAATAAACCTTCAAGCAAGACTGCAACGTCGTATCGCAAAGGGTGCCGCGAGCAGTCGCAAGATGGCTATTAAATTGTATTTGGCTGCGATCGGGGTTGGGTGCCTCATACGATTCCCTTTTCGCGCGGCGCACTAAGGCCAATTTAGCACGAAACCTTTATCCAGAGGCCTTGCTGATGTCGACACGGTGCAGGCAATATCCATATCGTAAATTCTCAAACCATGCTCGCGAAATTGAATTATGCTCCCGACCCGCAGATACGAAGTCCCACTTGAGTCTTGACAGATTCAGACAGAGATCCTTACTCATTCGTCGGTAGAATCGTCATGATCTCAACTGCCATGGTTGAATCCTTGCCGGAGTCTGCTGGACGAATCACTTGGCAGGCATCCTGGAGAAGATGGATCGGTTGATACGGACTCTCATTCGCGAGAGTTGATGTTGATCGTTCGCCCTGGACGGCCTTTCCGTGCACTTCTCCTAGCAAAGCAGAATGGTGGGGAATACAAGAGAATCGTATCGGATCACAAGATTATGCCACGGGACGAAGACATGACTTCTATTGATGATCTGATGGTCTTCAGGACACTAGAGACATCGTAGTTGGGTGTATTTCGGAGAAAGGATCATACTGATCTTTTTCGTTCATGTTTTGACAGTACAACCTGTAACTCACGACAGTAATCAAACCATAACGATTGTATATCCGAATCATCGCTGAGAGCACCGGTCATAGCGCGTCCTCGTCAATCATCATTAACAGTAATTGCTTCCAACTAGTTTCCACTCTGCTCACGGATAAGTACTGTTTTGTGTCAATGTACTGTCGACCGCGTATGAGCAGAGTGTACTTTTCCCCATCCTACTGTAAGCACGCCGAGTTCTTCAAACCCCGGACGGGCTTGCCGTTGTTGACATCCCACACTCTTACTATCCTGTCCCGGAATCCGCTCACGAATCATTATCTACGCTGCAGTATAGTGACCCACATAACTTGAGTGCGTTCTGTTCATTTTGTGACGAGCCATCAACCAGTTAGAACTAACAGTCAAAAAAGTAGGTACCGATTATTGTAAAAACGTTTCTTTGTATGAAACATTGCCGCTGTTATCTGGTACAGTACACACCATAACATATAGTCTATCAGCGGTCGCAGTCACAGATGATTCCGATTTGTTGCCCCAGATTAGTCACCTAATTACCTCCTCTCCTCAAATGGATTTTCCGTGTATTCCAACTCATCGTCGCTATCGTCTCTGTGTGTAGGTTGGGGCTGTTCCCGAAGGAGTGATACAGGTCGTTTGGGCAGAAGTCCAAATTTAGCTATCGTGGGATGAAATTAGAGGCGTAAAACAGCGGGAGGAAGAACACGACTGACTGGCATCTATGCCACTCGGGGTACCAACGCCCGTGGACGGCGGCCTTGGGGTGTCACCCGACCGCCGAGCAAGTTCGGGAGGAGGGGACGTGCCCATGCCTGTGTTCGGCGGGGAATACGTCGATGACCCTGCATAGGTCGGGCTATTGCTTGCAACGGACGTAGAGTTCGGTACAGTCTGAGTGACGAAGTTCGGAGGAGCGTATGTCGCGCTTGGAGCGAGAGTAGGAACGGAGTTCGTCCTTGGATTTGAGTTGGCTCCACCGGGACGGGGAGGAGATTGCCACCCGCTTCCACGAATTCCACTTTCGCCCGGTGGATTGGGGTCATAGTAGGATTCCTGGTGCTGCGTGGGTTGTACACCGCCCCATGAAGGTTGAGATGTCTGACCCCACGTAGGTTGTGTATCTTGTCTGTAACGAAGACCCATTAGATATTTCACGTAAACGGAGGTGAACAAAGAAGCGAATGTCGATGGAAGTGGCGGTATCGTTTAATGAAACAACTTCTGGTGACAGAAGTAAAGGGATGCATACCTGGACGCTCCCTGGCCCTGATCGTATTCCTGTATCTTCGCCTTAACTTTTGAAACAATCGAAGAGAATGTCTTCTTGCCAGCTGGTGGTTTCCAAATCAGTTACTGACTAGGGTACGAGAATTGAAACACGTACTTTCTGCTATCTTGTTGAAACCATCTTGAAATTCTGCCATAGTGTCCCGTTGCGGTGGAGCAACCGCCTGCGCCATACTGTCATACCTCCCAGTTTCATTTCCACCTCCCCGGTCGCGACTAGCAGACCACCTCGACTGATAGGTTTGGGGCCCTTGTCCCTGCTGCGGAGGGCGCCACTGATTCTGTGCAGCTTGCTCTTCCTCGAGCATAAGACGTCGAGCGAGTTGCTCGTCTAGATCAGTCTGAGTAGGCTCACGCTGCTCCGGCGGCTGTAGCGGCTGTGAGACATAATCAGGATCGCTCATCCCCAACAATGTGTCAACTGCCAGATCCTGGTCACCGTTGACACTCTGGAGTACAGATGATCTGCACGTCATTCAGCACATTTAACTTGACAGAACACTGTCTACACACAGTAGAGAGTCGTCGAAATCTGGGAACATAGCGTGCAGGCTCGCGATGCGTGGATCCACATCAGCACCAAGAGGACGCTGCGGAAGGCTCGGGGTGTCTTCGGCCTGAGTAATAGCAGGAGGTTGGGGCGAAATAGTAATCATTTCGCCAGCTTCTGGTGATTGCGGTGGCGAAGGCGCTACTTCAAAGACAGGCGGGGTAAATTGTTGGTGATCGTATATTCCTGGTGGTGAAGAAGGAAACTGATGCGAGTCCTCTGATTCTGAAGGCTGTGGTGAGGAGGCAGGGTTTGCTATATCTGGCGTGTCAGTATTTGGATATAGCAGATATATGATCAAAGTTGCTCACCTCGAGGCTGGCCATCAGTGACTAGGCCCTCATTTGTTTGGGTCATCGTTGGAAGAACGTCTGTACATGTGATCTTAGAGTCGGTTTTATAGGATGAGAGTCTGTTGCGGAGTAGGCCGCAGCAGTCATACGCTGTCACAATATAATACGTAGCCGCTGACCAAATATAGCGATGTGCCGGCGCTGGCTTAATTATCCACAGGCCAGGCCTAGCACTGGGCTCACCCACCATCATATGCACTTGAAATTGACTTTCACAGAGTTTTCGAAACATGGATGATTTTGTTGCTTGGTTTCAACACAATGGTGGGGTCTTGGATACTTCGATGATGGCCATCGCCGATTTTCCTGGCAGTGGACGTGGTGCGGTCGCACTCCAGGATATGCCTGTTCGTCTCCTTCAAAAAAATTTCGTCCAAATTGATTGCTCACATGTTTTTCAGGAAAACCATACAATTTTCACGCTTCCTCGTTCATTAACACTTTCAACTCAGACCTCGAGCCTTCCTTCTGCATTCGGTTTTGAAGAATGGAAAAAGCACAAACTGCACAAGGGTTGGGTCGGGCTGATTCTTTGTATGATGTGGGAGGAAGCTCAAGGAAACCAAGGAAAGTGGATTACATATCTTGGTAGGTCTTTCCAAACGACCACTTGTCAGTTTTGTTCTCAACTCAATATACAGCGTCGCTCCCGACGCAATTTGACACCCCAATATTCTGGAGTGACGAAGAACTACAAGAGCTCCAAGGGACGGCTGTGGTAGGTCTGTTGTCATTTTTATATATTTCTCGTCGCATTCTCGTTTATGAAAGTAGCTGACAGTGGTGAAATCTAGACAAGATAGGTCGGGATGAGGCTGAACGCGACTATCACGAGAAGCTAACTCCGGCGATCAAGGTAAGTCTATTTTTTGACTTTTCCCACTCGGACTCGAATCCTGGAAAATTAGACTCGACCGGATCTTTTCCCCTCCGATAAAATCAATACATGGTACACACTTCATCAGTACCATATTACAGGCAGCCGAATTCTATCTCGAAGCTTCAATGTAGAGAGGTGGGAAGGTGAAATTGAACAGGAGGCCGAACATGTCACAGAAGAAGACAGTAACGAGGACACCCAGGCTAACACGAGTGTTGGGAGCGCAATGGATGTTGACGATTCCGGAGACGGTGGTGGAGCTGTGGGTGAAGAAAGCAGTGACAGAGATAGTGATGATGAGGAGATAGAGGATACATCGGATATTGCAATGGTGCCTATGGCTGATATTCTGAATGCTCGATATGACTCTGTCAATGTAGGTCATGTGGACATCAAATCTTTCTGTCCCAGTCTTTATTTGTGCCTGCATGACATTCATACAGTTCTTCGCAGGCGAAACTTTTCTACGAGAAGCACCATCTTCAAATGGTCACTACGAAGCCCATCAAAGCTGGAGAACAAATAGTAAGTCAGTCCGCACCAAGTGATTATGTTGGTTTACATACATTCAAGTTCAATACATACGGCGACCTGCCCAACTCAGACCTGCTCCGGCGCTACGGACATGTTGATCTCGTGCCTTGTCCCCATCTAAAGGGTTCGCTTGGAAATCCACAAGACGTCGTGGAGATACGAGCAGACCTTGTTTTCAACGTTGTTTGTGGTGATCTATCTACTGGCGAGACATATCGACGACGGATCGACTGGTGGCTCGACGAAGGGGGCGATGAGTATGGCACTCGCTTACTTTTTTTCTCTTCCTGTGCTCAAGCATATTATCCAGTGTTTTCATTATCGACGCAGACCCAGTTCTCCCGGCAGCGCTAACATCTTTCATAAGACTTCTACTTCTCACCCAAGAAGAATGGGAAAAAACACGGGAGAAAGGGCGTTTCCCGAAAGCCAAGTTTGATAACCAAGTCTCTCCATTATTACGAAGAATATTCGAGATGCGCTTGACTAGTTATCAATCGCCAGATCTTGAAGTATGTTCATTCAATCATTGTCCCACTCGGGGATCGGTGACACGGAAATTATTCCTCATTTTAGGTTGACGCAAAGCTTCTTGCATCCGAATCACTCACGCTCAACAAGAGACATGCCATCGTAGTGCGGCTCGGGGAGAAGCAGATTCTAGCGGGCGCACTTGAAACCCTGCGCTTCATGGATGCGGCCTTGACTGACGTCGGGAGTAATGGATCTAAAGGCAAGAGGCGTGTGGCAAGTGGGGGTACGACGGGTGGAGGAAAATCGAAAAAGGCCAGGCATTGACCCTAAGAAGGCCTATGCACGGACCGACTCATTCACGTCTTCTGCTCATGGTTGTTATCGACATGCAGTGCAGAAGAACGGAGAGTACCGAGGTTCTGTCACTAGCCACTACTAGTATACCGACTAACCTTCCAACAGTAACTTGTACGCATCACATCGGTGTGTAACTGGCCAAAGAGACAATGCTGCATTCTATTGGGCGAAATTCTAACCTATAGTTGGCAAACAAAACTGCACGAGGCAGCCAATAATGCACTACAGTTCCTCCCGTGATCAAAGCGGCTTATAAAATTATTCAGATGACGTCCCAAAGAAATATTTTAGTAAGGTTCAACCCTCATGCTTTCAACGGATGCATTCAGCACGCTGTCAAGATGTGAAAGATCTGAATAAACTATATATATGCGTCTTCCCTTCCATTGCTGTTGATCCCAACAGTTTCAATAGTTGGCAGATAGGCTGGCAGACGTCACGCTAGCAGATAGCATAATTTTGTGCATTATGCTATCGATTATTGATCACCCTGCTAGTCTCTCAGTATGCCCACGGTGCAGCGCTGACGCCCACCGGTGATGCTCGGTGATGACATTCCAAGTAAGGCTGCGTCTGACGTGAGCTGGTTCCGACTGAACGGGTAACTTTAACACGAATTTCCAACCATTTGATGATTTCACACTTACATTAGGATGTGAATCGTGTATGAAATCAAGTGACTGGCACCTGTGACCTTTACCTTACCTTGTCTTAGCGTCGCGTCGGCGTTGATAGGATCTTACGATAGTCTGATAGCTGCTCATGGTCATATTGCATGCAAATGAATGGTCTTATCTGACCGTTCTTTAGATTAACGTCCGAAGTGGACGATTTCGAATTGCACTACAATAAATAAAGAATCGTTAGAATCGCAACAAGGCGTGAGGACCCCTGAGAGTATGCCCATAGTGGCCACCATTTCTCTACTTCTTCGTCAGCGTCAAATTCTTGTCCTTGTCAGCACACTGGTTTATGTTACCCAGGTTGCCGGAGTCAATGTGTTCCTTCCGCCGCATGCCACGCGCAAAGCGTCTTTCTTCGAGGCACGCATTTCCCGATCTCATTCTCGTTTCTCCTGCTGCGGATCGTCTGGAAGATTAAATGTGCTGGATCAGACTAGAATAAATTTTAGTAGCGATTGCGCGATCATAGCGGATGGATTGGTAGGTGTGAAGCAGGGGAAGGATCTGAGAGAGGTGCGCAAAGCCCTAAACAGCAGCATCTTCGACCTGAAAATGAATCGTAACTCATGGTCGCAAGGACACATAGAAACCACTTACGGCCGTTGCAGACACTTGAGCACGTCATGGGTTACCAGTCGGATGAGTTAGGTGCCACTAAACGAACATCAGAAGACCTATAAATATGAGCTTCTGAATGCTATTTCGATTCACGAGGGGAAGAATGTAGTGTGCGGTTGCTGAAAGACACTTACTGGGATTCCCAGCCAGTAAACTCAGCCCTCATCTTGTCTGCGCTGCCCTTCGCAGTCTATGATTCCTCACCGCCATCGTCAAGATGCATCATCACGAGATTATACTCACTTTTAGCGCACTATACAGGTGAAATGAAGAATCAAACTCATATTATACTTACTATGCGCCTTGATATGGTGGCATGGACCCAACCATCCTACCATTTGAGATTTCTCAACCAAGAGCCGCAGGTCCAGGTCTTGTAGAGGTTTTTCTGTCAGGGTAATAACTCTATACGCAGCATCTGCTGTGGGTCTGGCTCGATCTGGACCACCCATGAATACATGACGTACTGCCGCAAAGTACTTTTAACTCCGTTAGCAGCGTGACTGATGACTAAATCAGCATTCACGACTTCGCCAGACTCGAGAGATAAGGGTAGGTTTTGTCCATAGAAACAACCCGACAATGAGTGCGAATGTTACACTGAGGCTCCAATAATTCATACGATATGCAGTGAAAATCAGCACGCTATACTAAACTTTGTTAGCTTCACCACGAAGGGGATAAAGCTCAAACTTAGCGTGAATGTGATAGTAAGGGGGCCCCGTAGTCCTTCTCTATAATATTTTCCCACCTCGTCCATGCGAGAGTTTCGCCGGTAGACCCTATAAGGCGAGAAGAATGAGTAGTATATACGAACATAGACAAAATGACTCGCATCGCCTGAAATCCGATCCTTCAAGCTTGACAGCAACTTCCTTGAGGCGTTTTTTCAAACCCCAGCTAATCAGAAGGCGGGTTAGATTTGGGCTGAGCTAGATACCAACACGATCGCGAGAGCGGCCTCGGGGATGGGCACTTTACGACCAGCCTAGGAAAGGCAGTGCGCAACAGCGACATCACCAAGCCCACGTCCTACGACGACAACACAACTTCTAAAGAAAGAGAAGCTCGACGTCCTTAGTGGAGCTTGCCGACCTGAAAATTCAAACCAACCCAGTAACCGACGGATCACTGAGCACATACTGTTGCTGTTGGAGACCTGTTGCTCATTGTGCTCTTGTTACTCCTGTGAGCCTTCGAATACTCGAGCGGCAGTGACAAAAGAATGCATGCCATTAATTCAATGCAAGGGAAGGAGGGTAGGACTGAGAGGCGTATCTACAGGTTATAGTTAATACCTGGAGTGACAGGTGACCAGTGCACCGGTGAGGTCTGCTTGTTTCTACGGGTGTGAAATGTCTGTCGGTACTTTCGCCCTTGTTACTGATTGCCAGGTCCTCAGCGCATAAAGTAAAGCCTAGCGAATCGATGGTGTCGAACCGAGGCTGGCAGGGCGAGAGTTAGAGAGTAGTACTAACTATTTCAAGTATTTCGCAGCGACCTCTTGTGGTCCCTAACGCCTGGAATTATGGTTGTCTGCTTATATTGACCATTGGAATGTAGTGCACTACAAGCTTCGTGTTACCAGCTGTATGGTATTAAACAGAGTATAATTTATAGTATTAATTTACATAAGTCGATATTAATGTTTAGTTAAGGATAGTAATAGAATGAAGTGGCGGTTAAGTTATCACCTTCTCAATCCAATTTTGTCTATACTGCAACAACTGGAGACCATGCATGTAGCACTTAAATGGGATCTTGAGAGCTGGGAATTTTTTTTTGGCTTTAAAGGGCTCCTGGACCGGTCACAATGTCAAGCCAATGGTCCAGAGATACCATTTGCCACAGTAAAATCTATCCTAATAAACTAGAACCGGGGAACTTAGAATCCGACGCCGGGAGCACTCAGTTTTTCTGTGCTAGATGAGATGGTTAGCAGGAATCTAGACTTTCATTTAGATTCAGCAGGGTCGGTCTGTGAAGAGTTGAGCCCCTTTGGCTAGACTTTCGACATCCCGGTGTTCCGATTGCACCTGCCGATATCCTCGTGTTCAATATCAGGGAATTAAGCAGGTACTTAAACCCAAAGAACATACCGTAAGAACACATTGAGGAAAAGATCAGTGGTCGTTGAATTTAAATTGTGCCTTTGAAACTTAACTGCAGCGACCATATGCATATATGCATACGTAATGAATACGTATATATTATCATCACTTCCCAATTGGCTTGACTAAACTTTACTACCTCGGTCAGCTCCTGCGCCCATGAACAACCGTATCTCGCGCTCCGTACTGGAGGATAATCACAAAAGGCTTATTGATCAGTACAAAGCAAACCTTTCAGATGTATGTGCTATCCAATCAATCTTGAATGATGAGATCTTGTCCCATGTGGTCCAAGAATTAGCGCTCAGTGATGCGGACCATACATGGGCGAAGGAATGGATCTCGGATACAGGTAATTGTTGCAGCATCAAATCTGTGAAACCGTAAGTTGATCATGAACTACAGCAACCATTTTCCGTTTCTTACGGGTGAGTGAAATGCTAACCGATTGCAGCAGCAAGTGTCTCCGCTAAAGCATGGCACGTAGCACCATGGCTTCGTCCGTTCATTCGCATTGGAGGGCATATACACGGCACTCATTTGGCGTTTAAATGCATTGCGACTCTTCGCTCTCCCTTCTGCACTGCTTCATTGTCTTCCACCGCCGATCTGTGATCCACTTGGCCGTCCCCTCGTGTTTCTCCAGTTGTCAGAATTGCTGACTTGCGAGCAAACAATGATGGATGGGTTGCTGATCTCCCTCGAACGCCTGAGTATTCATCTCCGCTCACTCAATACTCTTAACAATCAGTTTGCAAATCGTGAAGTAACTCTTCAATGCGTTTTCGTCATCGACCTTGAAGGTCTATCAGTCCAGTCGGTTGTAAGTCAATACCCCTTGAGACCTAAACTTTTGTTCAGTTCCGTGACAGAACCTTAAAATTTTAACATGGCTCATGAAAGAAGTAGTTCCCCGGTACCCTGGAATGCTTGGTGCAGGTAACAATGCATCGCTCTAATCATTTGCTACGATCAAACTCAATTTTGTTTTGTCTTAGTATTCTTCCTCAATTACTCTTGGACATATGCAATAACCTGGTCCATTATGGAGTGCGTTGATTCTAGAAACATTCTTGGTCTGTCTAACCAGAATATAGGTCCCTACTTCCTAAATCCGCGGTTGCCAAAGTCTTCTTTCCATCCAGGGAGGAGCTTCTTCAATATTGTTCTGCGTCAGCGCTACCATCTAGTCAGTCACCCTATCTCGTTGCCTTACACACTTAGCAGCCATGCATTTGTCAGATTATGGCGGTGCACTTTCGCCACTCCACCTTATCGAAGATCCGCTAAATTCGCATGAGCAGAAAAATCATGCTTCTGTTGCTTCACGTGAATGGTGCATGCCGGCGCCCAGCACCGGGCTTCCTGAAACCCTACACCGGCAGCCTTCGTCCGTAACCATACCTCCTCGATCCTCCCTCAACCCTTTCTTTGGCTATCCTTCAGTCGCTTCCTTCTCACGACCGCA
Source organism: Suillus discolor (assembly GCF_016758755.1). Classification (NCBI taxonomy): domain Eukaryota; kingdom Fungi; phylum Basidiomycota; class Agaricomycetes; order Boletales; family Suillaceae; genus Suillus; species Suillus discolor. The sequence continues at coordinate 24,978 of NW_024541298.1, forward strand.
CACGGTGCAACAAGGTCGCCGGCGGAAACGTGATCTGCTGTTGACCCTGTCAGTTCTCTGGTGGAAAAGATGGGGTACACGCGTCATCATACTGCTCTATTTTCTTATCGTAGCCGGTCTTACACGTAAGAGAGTCAGGAGAGTAGCACGATGGATGCTTGGAGTAGTTCTACCTTCTGGTAGCACCTTGCTTGCCATGACTTAGTTTGTATGATGGATCCGGTATGTCATTTCGGCGGTACTGATGCCATGCCGCGCAACCAAGAAGTGCCGAGGTGTTTACATAACTTGCCTTGCATTCATCAATATTGATTAATCATTTTCAATCGGCGGAGCGACCCCTCGCTTCTCCGGTCAACATGCAGGCTCAGTCAGGCTCAGTCCTTGTTACTTTCGTAGCGACCCTACATTCTGGCACCCAGGAAAGGTCATCCGCAAGATTAATAGCGTGATGCTGACACATCATGTGGGGTATAGTAAAGTAGCATCGTACTAGTGTCGTCCGCACAATACAGGTTTACACCTACTTGCTACAGCTTGGGCGCCAAAACCGCCGCCGGCAGTACTCGGTTTCTATCAAAAATGTTCAAGAGGTCTGACGTAGTGGCTTGTTGAGATCTAAAGGAAGTACTCGGGAAGCTAGGTGGAGCAAACACTCGTGTGAGTAAATTGGTCTATTCAAAGAAAACACGGAGCGAGAGATGATCACAGGAATAGCGACGTACCTTCCCACCAACGTTCTGTGGAGCCTGTTGACTCGGACCATCGCGTTCATTCTCCGGGGCAGCTTCGAACACATTGAAATACATGCTCTCGCCAGGACCCACCTCGAGTATACTCGCGGAATTGCCGCAACGATAACAATAGTTAGGCGCCGACCAGACTGTCGAAAGGTGTTTGTCAAATAATGACGAATAACCTTCCATGCAGAGTTGATGTGCGCGCAAAATATGCGACATGTTGTTCGTTTCCAAGAACTTGTGTACAACGCCTGATCCAAACGTGTAGCCAGCACCTCTATATGATCCGTTCCAGATTGAAACATCAGACACAATACAAGCGGAGTAATGATAAGCCTCATTAGTCAATAACGCTAGTGATATACTAGAGTAGGCACGGACCTTGGGGATATTGCAAAGTCTTCTTTCTCTGCATCCGGATCCGACCACACCAAATCAGCCATAGGACCCTCGTGTGGAATTTCTAGACGAAATGAGGGTGAGCAGCAATGAACGGGCGGGGGTAACGTACCTCTAAATCGATCTACAACTTTGATTTGATCTACGGAGTGGATAGACGGCGAAAGACCTGAGACGAGGAAATGATCAGATCGTGATAATGTGAAAGAATGGATTGCTGATGACCTCCATGAACACAGAATATCCGATCATCGATTACCACAGACAGGGTCAAGAAGTCGAACATGTCCGTGAAATAGGTCCATACATGTGATGAGCCGTATTTTCGCACACACTCCGTATAAAACCCATAAGTCTAAGTTAAACATTGAGCGATAAGGGAGCTCCATAACATCATGAATTGATGGCTGACTTGTGTTACAGCCCTTGATTCATGGTTGCCACGAATTAACTGGACTCTGTCGGGGTATCGCAGCTTAAGACACGTAAGGAGTGATATGGTCTCCACACTGAACAGGCCACGATCGACGTAATCCCCTGTGGCACTATGAGAAAAGGGAAGTGTATTCTAACAGAAAGAATGGAACTCGCCAAGGAAAAGATAATTTGTATGAGGAGCATAGCCACCTATGCGGAATATTTCGATGAGGTCGTAGAACTGACTTGAGTTCTATGATGAAATGTCATGGAGTGATTAAGGCTAGGAGGTACTCACCCGTGTATGTCACCAACGACCGTTACTGGTGCACTGACATGGACCACATTGGATTCCCTCATGAGAACTTCTTTCGTTTTTGCACATATTTCACGTAAAAGGGCCTCATGTAAAAGCTGTTTGCGGAGCAGTTGCTGTATACACGCGTCGAGATCGAAGGGGGCCATAGTAATTCTGCGGTCTCGTGCTCCGAGTGATTTCAGGAAGGTTAGTCACAAGTCACAGATGCATCCCTTTGTGCATGTTTGGGTTCAACTTCCCACCACGGTCTCGAAGTCGCCATAGTTAGTACGATTATGATTTGAAGCACCCCATGCAGTTCAAACAAAGTTTCGACTATCAAATTGATCGCGCTCCTTGGCGCTCTGAAGACCCGTGTACTTGGTCAGCAGTGGATTATGGGTAAGGTTAAGTTTACGAGTGGTCAGGCCTGGAAGGACGGAGATTTTCTCTCATGGTGCCTGTGTCCGAATTTGCACAAGCCACAAGCCCATTTTTACGTTGGCGTTTCAAGCTTGGCCATGGGCGATCCTGACACTAGCGCTTTGATTGGTGGAAAGGGCCTCGGCTAAACGGCATATTCCCTTGAAATGTCCCACCAGGTTCAAAACTTAGACTGAGGGTCTCCTGATCGCGTCCTCGAGGTATTCGCGTGTCTAATGAATACTTACCGTTCCAGTAGATTGGCGATTGGCGCTTGGCGCTTGCCGGGGAGGCACGCTGCGGGGAGGTAATATACTGGTAGTAGCTCCATTGTCAAATTATATTCCGAACTTGTGCTTGTTCGACTTCTCCGAGCCGTGTGGGGCTGAATTGTGTAGCGTCTCAATGCTGGTGATTCACCGATGGCTCTGTTCTATCCGAGGAGATAGTCAAGGCATTGGTTTCAATGGTGCAATATGACTTGTTGAGGACAACCAAGCTTCTGGCTCCGAGTAGATGCCAATGCAGTGGAGGAATCGCCCTTAACAGTGAGCTCGCAATATTTTAGGCTACCGTCGGTGCCGAAAAGGAAGACGCCTTCCCGAGGACAAGAACACGTGGACAGTGTGATTCTTCATTTGCAGTCATCAGTCTGAGAATGTTCTACTATCCCTGCAGGTCGGTCACGCTCTCGAAGATGCGTGATGGGAAGCTCCATCGCCTTTATAGTGACCTGACGTGTCATCCCGCTCTCTGGTTTGGTCATTCATCTTCCTCCTACAACGTCATCCTCGACGTTGTGGAAATCCGCAAGCTCTTGGCCCGGCGTTTTGTCAACGTGCAATATAGCATCTCGTTAATTTCGATCTTCGGGCGACATTGTTCGGGATGGACCCTAGGCGTAATCATTCCAGCACAGCTGCTAACCAATCCAAGATCGTGTTCTCTGATTGGTCACCTATTTCACGAGGCTGGGATTTCCCGACTAACGTTCCGACAGGGTCTAACAACAAAAAGGTATGGTGACTGACCTTGCAAGTCGCTTCCTTTCAATGGGTTATCTGACAACCCGTCCCGTAGCATGAGTAGCCTCTCTGTCCCCTTGGAGAGTGACATCAATAAACATTCAATACACTTCTTAAGGGTCATCTGCTCATATGTAATGGATCTTTCCGCTTAGCGTTAGATGAAACCAGCATGTCCATGACAAGTTGCTGCACAAGGGCTGCCACTAATTTATGCCTTACGAGAGAACTCGGCAGATCCGACTCGATTTAAAGTCAACTGTCCAGGAACGCACGCTCCGCAAACTCTCTAGCCTCGTGATCTGCCCGCAGCGATCTTCTGCAAACCTGCCGTTCTCTACAAATGGAGGAGTTCTCGTTCTGAGCTCACCACACAGCTTTCCTCGGTGAGACCCCGTATCTATCAAATCTTGTCTGTTCTAATTTTTTTCCATTGTTCCTTCTATTGCTCCACCCGCTCCCGAGGTGGTACCTTCGTTGAACCTTCTTACCTGACGGAATTTAGTCTCCCGGATAATGAACTTCCAAGACCGTAATGTCAATCATCATTAGTGCATTCCGCCCACATGATCTTGTCCCTATCATGCTTGCAAAATTGATCTGGGCCTTCTACAGAATATCTCTTGATGCCGGAGTCATACGCAGCCTAAGTTAACTCTTTCATACCGGAATTACGCTCTGGGAAGTAATGATTTAGTAACCGATCTACTCATTCATTAAGGTACGTTGTCACCCTGATATGACAGGCGACACCCGAGTACTTTCACTGCAAAAATGTATATAAGGGCTCACCAACTACAATAGCTGGGAAGTATTTACTGTTAGCCAAACCTTCCTTGCACGATGCAGTATCCAAATCCGTACTCCCACAACGGTCATCAGACACAACAGCCACATGTCTCTGCCCACCATCCTCGACAATCTTCTTCCAGCTCGAACAGTAACACCTCCGCATATCCCCAACAAGCACAAGTATTATCGGGCTACCCACTTGACAGTACTTTGTCCGATGGCATAATAGGTACATTAATGCCACTGAACGGCGCTTTTATTGGTAGTTGACATTCTTCAACCAGGAAATCACCACACTGGTAATCCATTGCAACCCCCTCCTTTCTCCAACCATCCGCAGCACGGGACGTCATCTGCCATGGACACTCGCAGGTCTTATTATGCTCCTCCTTCTGCTCCTCCTCCTGCACCGGCGAACCAGCCTAATGCTTACTATGCCTCGCATCATCAGCCGTCTGCGCCAAGTCCTCAATATGCGGTACACTCTCATCCACATATCGATCCTCAGACTCTCCATGCTCATTCAGCATCACAACACTTCATCCCGACACCATCGCAGACGTACCAAGTATATTCCAACACTGTGCCATCGAACCCACGGTCCCGTTCCACCGTCGAACCGTACTATCATATGTCGCCCAATCCCCAACACACCACCCAAGGCAGCTCACCCCCTGCTGCGCCACGTCCTACGCACACATCCCCCTCCGCCAACCCGGCACTTATTGGAGACCGGTTTCCCTGCGAGCTCTGTGACAGGTCGTTTACTCGCTCGCACGATAGAAGGAGACATTATGAGACCGTCCATGCTGCAACCCCCGTCCTACATCGATGTCGTTACTGTGGGAAGGATTTCAGTCGCGCGGACTCACTTAAACGCCACATCGATAATGGCTGCGACGAGATGTCGCACAAATAGATTTGGAAATGACTTTTTGTTTATCTTCCAACCCAACCTTTAACCATCCAAGCATTGTCCTAATTATTCATTTGAGCATTACCTCCGCTACGTTAACCCATCATGTCATATAATTCTCCGCAGTCCGTCCGTCCAATGCTTGGAGCGTGCTTGTACTTATGTGTATTTTTAACTACTGCACTAGACTCGGAAGGATCCTCCAGTAGCTCTGCGTTTAACTGGTACACAGTTGCTAAATACGACGCGATGCATAGTGTAATCCCTCACACACAAACACTCTCAAATCGCGGATTCCCCAGTACTTCATGAGAGTATGATATTCCTGACTAGAGCGCCCACGGCTACATTGGGTGACCGATATCAAGGCCTAGAATTCCAGTCTGCACATCACATTTGGATCATATCTCCGACCGACGGTACTTATTTAAGAAATAGCTGGTCATCGTGATACGCAAACGGACTCGGACAGCCTGCTGATCACTCATGGATCAATTGATCACGCTGGTTTTCGTTTGGTCTATCAGTGATCAGTGGAGCCATTCAAATGTATTGATGAAAGGTACTTTTTCCCTTATTGACTGCCTTGGACGCGGGAGCCCGGCAAGTCTTGGTCATGTCACCTAGTTTTTGGAGAGAGGCTACCATTTTTGCGTAGGCGCCGAGGGAGCTCTTTGGAATTGCTGTGTGCATCGGATCATATGATAGGACGATATTCCACAGGGCTATGTGGGACCGAAACGATCGCATTACTGCATGTTGCATCTGGAACCGAATCGAAATAAGGATTCAGTGAGCAGAAAGCCCGAGGACCTCGGGTGGGACTACCCACATATGCAAGTCTGTCGGAAGAACTAGGTAAGAAATAACGTCATGCTGTTTGTATGACATGTTTGTTTTTCGAAAAACCATCTCGCGATATCGCGGATCCGCTTCCGGGACCTGAAAACCAAGTTCAATGTTATCAAACGCGGTGCCTGTTCCATCAGGAACTAAGCGAAATAGCTCAGCAGAAGATTCATGTAGGAAGGAACCACAAGTGATAGCAGCCCACGTTGACGGAAGAAAAAATACGAATGACACTTCTGGTGGTAGGCTCACAAAGAACGCGGCACGCGCTGATGCACGTATGAATAATCAATGCATTGATATGGATCTCAATCATTATCATCGTCACCTGAGTCACTGTCTCTGCTTCCGTTATCAACCAAGCCCTCAATTTCGACCCCAGGATTGTCATCTTCGACGTGAGCATCGTCCTTTTCTGCGCGTTTCTTGTTCAATTTGTCGATGATTTTGTCAGCACGATTGAATATTCCACCCGTGGGGGCGCCGCATGCTAAGCACTTTGGAGTCTTGGCATAGCGCTTGATTGCGCAGGCCGAACAATAATAATGGCCGCACCGCGTGGCCACTGGATCTGTATAAGGTTTGCGGCAGATGAGACAAGCGAAAGGTATGTCCTCGTCAGAATCGGAGTCTGACGCATCCTCGACTTGTTTCCGCGGGGTTTCAGCGAGCTCATTCAATTGCCAACCAGCAAGATCTGTCCAAAGTATTTGTCTTTAGTTTCTTTAAGCGTAAAGGCTATGCAAACATACATGTGCCACGGTCGTGCAAGAATTTGCAAGTGTCACCAAACCCGCAGTACCCCGTTTCTGATTGGGATGATCGTTTTAGCATCCGTAACCGTCGGAGAAAAAACTTACGAACCTTTATAGTCTTTGCAAACATCGGGCTGATAATCGACAATGGTTACAGTACGAATGGTGCTAGTACCTCGCTGAGGACCAACACGCATAGCTTTGGGTACTTCCTGACTTTTTTTCAGGTGACTTCGATAAGCATTCTGGCCCCTATACAGCCCATCATCAGGCATTTCCTCCTCCTCTTCACCTCTGTCTGCTTTCTCTTTCTTCTGACGTTTTGCAAGTAGCTCCGCGGCTTCGTCACCAGCTAGTATTTCAAGTGCTGCGTTGGTGTGTGATCCAGCTGCGGTCCATTTCACAGCAGGACCATCACGTTCCACAAAGTCTGGATCGTCCATTTCATCCTCCCTTCGTTGTGCAGCAGTACGTTTAGTGCCAGCGCTCAGAAGATTGCCAGTTGCTTTGCGAGAAGGATGAACCACCGCAGACTTGGATGAAGACGGTATCGGCGCTGACCCACGGGGAGGCGGAGAATCCGATCTTTTTCGTGAGGTTGTTGGTCGAGATTTTCCCTTCCTGAAGAAGGGAACCTTAATTTCGTTTGTGGTGGACATGGTTTTTGGTGAAGGTTTGCAACCTCAAGCTCATGGTCGATTGTCTAAATTACAACCAATCTTAGTCATGCTTCTATTAGTAAGCTGCTAACTTCAATTACGGCCACGGTGTCCACGTTTGAATCACTTGACTCGAAAGAAGAGAACTGAGACGAAACGACACTTCAGCCTGACTAGTGACTGATCGCAGTATTATAATTGGTTTGATTCCTTGGTGGGTCCCAGAACAATATGTAATTAATACTACCAAAAACCTCTATAAAAGAACCGTACTCATCCTAGCTGCTTCAAGTAGCAGTCTATTTGCGGTCAACACTAACTCATCATTCAAATATTCACAGCCCAGGGGTCGGTTTCAAAAAACCAAGGCACAATTTACTCATACAGTCAAAAATCAGTGCAAACTTTCAATCGCAGAGCGGTGTAGATTAAGTAGTAACGTCAATCTCGGTGTCGTGGAATGTAGCAGCTTCTGACTGCGCTTATGACATCCTCGTCTGTGTCTGCCAGGGCCATGTTCTACGACGCAGAATCACCCCTTGATCATGTGGTCTGCCCAGGTATCAGTCTTGGCTCGCCCGTTGGCCCTGCAGGGCATATTTACACCGGAGGAAGGACCTGGCAGATATACTACTGCAATTGTATTGGATGTTTGTGAATATGACATTTAGGCAGATTGGGCGGAGAACGGAGAACGTCCCATTGGAAATCTGATGCGGTAATATCTCAGCTGTATTATCCTCGAGCAGAATGTCGGACCACCCGCTGGGTGGTACTTGATATTACTTGCGGCACGGCGGGCCTCATCCGTCCGGCCGTCCGACTGAATCTGCAGTGCTGACATAATCGCCACTTTCATACTTAGTACACGAAGTGTTTTCTACAGCACCTACCAGATTTCATGACGCGAACTGGCGCGCAGTATGGAAGGCTGCCTGATAACAGAGATTACGAGGAAGAGATAGAGCAGATTCGGTGAGTGATTGCTGCTGATCTACGTGCATCTTCTGTACTAAGAACTGGAGAGACGTTATGAGGATTTTACGACCATTGGTACATACATTTGGAACTTACCGCGTCTGGACTCTGTTAACTAACTACACGTGTCACACCGCCAGATTGGATTCAAGACTCGATAGTGGAACGAAACAGACGCATACGCAATGCCAAGGCAGCACAGGTGGCCTACCGCGGTCCTAGCGGCGAGATCACGCCTACATGGGTGTGGGCTCAGTTATGGAGGTTTCTGAGAGCTGGAGAACCCTGGCTTGTGATAAGCCTAGTTGGTGAGGATTGTGCATTGTCATAATTTCTTGACCGACAATGTGCCAGGTATCTTCATCGGCATGAATGCCGCTCTCATTTCAATCATCACGGAATGGCTCTCGGACATCAAAATGGGATACTGTACGGACGGGTGGTGGTTAAACTCCCAACTTTGCTGCTGGGAAGTTGAAAGTGATGATGAATTTTGTCCCTCATGGCATCTGTGGAGTACGGCGACTGTGGCACGATGGTTAATCTATGTTCTTTTCGCGGTAAGTCATCTCTCACTTAATGTTTTAAACTTGACAAGGTCGATATCTATCCGCAGGCCATATTCTCGTTTGTGGCGGCTCATCTTGTTCGTAGCATGGCGAAATATGCTGCTGGATCTGGCATATCAGAAATCAAATGCATTCTTACAGGCTTCATCATGCAAGGGTTCCTCGGGTACGCCACCTTCTTCATCAAGAGCCTTACACTTGTGAGTTGTCTTTCAAATCTCGTAAACAGTGTTATCGACCAGAACTAGCCTTTGGTGATTGCTTCTGGGTTGTCCGTTGGTAAGGAAGGCCCTTCGGTGCATGTCGCGTGCTGCATTGGAGCTATCGTCGCAAGTTGGTTCCAGCGGTTTTCTCGAAGCCAAGGTTTGGGTTAACACTTTCGTACATATAAACATATCTTCATTCTCAATAATAAAGGGAAAATGCGTGAAATCATCACGGCCGCCAGTGCTGCAGGAGTGGCAGTTGCTTTTGGGTCACCAATTGGCGGTGTTCTGTTTTCTATTGAGGTACCGATCCCCCACATTTACAACGTTCCTTATTTCAAACCCGCATTTCCAACAGGAGATGAGCCAGATGTTTCGTATCAAAACGATGTGGAGAAGTTTCGTGTGTGCATTGGTGGCGACATTTACGTTATCCGTCAGTGGATTTCCTCGCCTCAATGATCTCCTATCTTGACTGTCTCATTTCAGGTGATGAATCCGTTCAGAACAGGAAAGCTTGTGCTGTTTCAAGTGACATATAACCGTGACTGGCATTTTTTTGAGATTATCTTCTTTATCATACTTGGAATATTCGGCGTAAGAATTTTACATCCCTACGATTTCGCCCTTTGTTGACAACGTCGCTCGTCATTATAGGGACTCTACGGCGCGTTTGTAGTCAAATTCAACATGCAAGTAGCTGCATTCCGTCGAAAACATCTTGCAGCCCATGGTGTTGCAGAAGCTGTTATTCTTGCGACCCTCACTGCAGTTATTGGTTACTTCAATCGTTTCATGCGCATCGACATGACAGAGATGATGTCAATTCTATTTCGTGAGTGCGAAGGTGGCGGAGATCACGACAATCTATGCCAGTAAGTACTGCACTAATATGTCATTCGGCCTACATTTTCTCATCTTTTTTGCAAGAATGGCTGTTCAGTGGCCCATGGCAAACTCTCTGCTCCTCGCCACATTCATACGCACGGGACTTGTCGTAATTTCTTACGGAGCGAAGGTCCCCGCAGGTATCTTCGTACCTTCAATGGCTGTTGGGGCAACTTTTGGGCGAGTGGTCGGCATCATGGTGAAGGCAATGTATCGGTAGGTGGATACCACTAGCTCTCATCACAGAATCACGAGAACTCTCTGTAGTGCTTATCCTCACTCAGGGATCTTTTCGGTTTGCGACCCGAATGTACCATGTATCACACCAGGCACTTACGCCTTTCTTGGCGCCGCGGCAGCCCTTAGCGGAGTTATGAGGATAACGGTGACCGTTGTCGTCATCATGTTTGAGCTCACCGGAGCATTGACGTATATTTTACCGACTATGGTGAGCCCGATAGTCTAGTTTTACGATTAAGAAAGTTTGCCTCTCGAAATTTAAGTCCTTGATGCTGATTACCTCCAGATTGTCATACTGGTAACAAAAGCTGTCGGCGACTTCCTTGGGACTCGTGGCATTGCAGATGAGGCGATTCGATTCAATGGTTATCCGATCCTTGAAAATGAGGATCATGGCTTCAATGTCTCAGGTCAGTATTCCAATTGCTACTTGCATTCATGCTATTCTTATGTCCGCGAAGTTTCGGAGGTCATGAAGAAGGATCTTAATATTCTGTTTGCGTCTGGGATGATTGTCTCCGATGTTGGTACGTTTGGACAGATTACCATCTGCTAGGAAAGACTATTAACCAGTGCTTTGCAGAGCAATTGTTGGCATCTACCGATGTGAAAGGCTTTCCGATAGTTACTTCCGAATCATCTCGAACGCTTGTTGGGTACATGGGCAGAACGGAATTGCGCTACGTGCTAGGTATGTGTCCGTTAGCGTTTGACTCTCGTGTGACATAACACAGTCTAGACAAGGCCAAAAACGTGGGGGACATATCCCCAAGTACGCCCTGTGCGTTTACTAGAGGAGCCTCCGACCAAGAGGACTTTGTTTTATCGGATATGACTTCTGGATCAGCTCTTGGTGTAGAGGAAGACGTGGCAGAGGAGCTTATAGAAACGAGCGCAACTATTGACGTGCTTAAACTCTGGCCTTGGGTGAACCAGGTACTGTACTTTGCACGAGCTCTTTGACATTCTTTGACTTGTCCTAAAGACACCTCTTACTGTGTCTCCGCGACTACCACTGGAGATAGTAACACAATTGTTCAAGAGAATGGGGTTAGTCCTACTTGACCTATACGGACAATGCCCTGCCCTTACCTCTTATTTACAGTCCCCGGGTGATACTTGTCGAGGAACACGGGTCGTTGAAAGGTCTGGTAACCGTTAAAGATGTGTTGCGGTTCAACGCAGTAGAGCAACCTGTTGGGGACCTACATTGGGACGGAGGTGAACTGGAAGCTATTCTCGATGTTATATGGATGTGGGCAGTAGGAATTGCGAATACTTCCATAAATTGGTATAGACGCTTAATACGTCGGTGAGGCTGCCGTGTCTACTTGCTATCCTAATAGATTGTTTATGTACTGACTCATACTTCCCTAACTCTTGTTTGCGTCGAGTAATGTGTTAACTTGGGCGGTGTATGCTAACATCTTTCGAATGCACCGCGTGCACGAGTGTTGACATCTGGGGTCGTCGTCAGACGAGCAAGTTGAGACGGGCTCAAGAACATACTGGTCATCCTAAAAGGAAGGCACATCTTCATTATATCACCTAGGCGTTCTCGTTGAAACCCCTCAACAGCAGTTTGGGCATAAATTTTCCACCCAGAATACCGTCCTGAACGTCTTGAACCTGTGCAGAACATTACGGGTGAAGACTTGCGGGTGGGCGAAAGCACCACTCTGACGTCGAGTGAAGTCTTGAATAATAATTGGCATCTGGTTGGTTCTATTCCAGTGACAGCAGAAATCCACTGCTGAACATGAAGTCGAGTGGTCGTGGACCTTATGAACAATGCCACGTGCAAAGCACGAAAGATGAGGCACAGAACCAAGTCGCCGCGCAGACCGAATCTAAAAAAGTTGGTCGACACAAGTCATTGAAACCCTATTCTGAACCAGCCACATTGGGTGTAACTGGACAGTGTTCGTAAACACTCGTAAGACTTGGTTTACATTTTAGGACGAATAAGTCTGTTCCACCAATCGCCTTGCTCCATCACCAACGCCGTAAGCTCACGGTGAGCATCAAGCTTCTTTCTGACAAGCGAAAATTATGAGGTCCGTACCTCGAATTTACGTGGGACGTGTATAACCGATCAGTGAACGCTTACTGATTTGCTAATGGGCCTTGCGATTTTTGGCGACGCTGCTGTATCATCTACGTACAGTAGGGCCACATGTGATTATGGCAATTCCGTGAACAACTGTAGATCCTTGGAGTTTTCTTTGTGTTCGGATTGCCTTCATAGCAGTAAATATTTATCGCCAGTGTAGCTGTACATGATCATCTGCGGGCGGTACAGAATGCTGTTGATATGACAGGATTTGGCTCACCTCGGGGAAATTAGGAAAGTCTCAATGACTAGCCTGAGATTTACTAGGACCTGTGGTTATGATTGATAAGTACTTTGTTGTTTCCAGCCAACAAAACTCTACGTCTGTCTGTAGCAACGCAATGTCATGCATGACATGAATCTCACGTTCGCGATATCCCCCAAACGACATCTTCCGCGAATGTTCGTCCAAACCCAACCAACATCAAAGACACCCGGGCCATCGCTCGACTCCCAAACGTTGGTAAGATGTCCTATGGGAAAGGTACAGACCTTACCAGATGAAACGGCCAGTACGCACGGTCTTTTTTTCGGTGATCAAGGAGATACTCCGCCGATACGATTGGCCGAGACAAACTCGTCAAAGAATTTTTTTTTGAATGCCCCCCCATCAGTGTCCATATCCGTGGGCAGGGGCCCTACAGTAGACAATAGTACGTGCTGACTTTTTGAACATAACAAGAATCGAGATCTTTGTCCTGTAACCTTACTGCAACCCTGCAGGATCGTTGTTCGTTTGCTGTGAGTCAGTGACCCTATTGAAGTATCTTATTCTTCAAGTATTATCCTGAACACGCAATCAATTTAACCGAAAGTGCATACGATTTACCCAAGATATACAAACCTGGTTTCGTTAGGAACGTTGGTGGCAGATCATGATGCTGAGATCGTGAAGCCTACAATACGCACGGCCTCCTATTGGATTGACGAGAGAGCGGAGTACTCGTGTATCACGAGTGACTATAAAGCAATCGAGTTACTTTTACTGTTATCCGAGAGATATGATCACATTTGAAATCGGCTGCAGCGGGACGACAAACGCAGCACGACCCTTCGTCGGTTCGCCCACTCCCAGCGTAATCGCAAAATCTGGGGTGAGATCTAAAGGGGAAGCAGAAGAGAATTGGCGGTCTTCATGGTTGCGGCTCCTGGAGTTCCGGGCACTCGCAGCACATAGGGCTTCCGAAATTCCCGTGTCGGGGAATATGTAAGTTCTTGTAGGTAATGGCTGAATAGGGGATTGACATCGTGAATTGACGTACTTAGACTTAAAGATACCGATAATTGGGAAATGTCCGGCAGGCTAACGTACACACCCTTGTGAGTGCGCGGCCTGTTCTGGTAACAACAATCAACTAAGAAAAAATATGTTCATGCTGTTCTGATCAAGTCACATCAGAAGAACGTGCTACGTACAAAATTAAGTCTATGCTTGCGATGAACAATCAAGCTATCACGGCAAACGCCGTCGAACTACATACGGGTTTTCACGGGTCGAGTACAAAACTAAGGGTCCTGGGGAAAAGGGCTCGCGGAACACAGAACGCGAAAACAGGAGTGTACTGAAGTCTATGAGACAGGCAAACTGCAACAAGCTCAAAGAAAGCGAAGATGGAAATCTGCGCTCGCGGAAAGACATCGTGCTATGCAAATAAAATAAAGTCCGCGCTACCAGTGGACCGTGCCTGAGGAGAGAAGTTAATACAAAAGGCCATGGCCACTTGGATGTAATTTCAACTCACTCGATACCCACGAGTACGCACAGCGCCTGTCTGACACAGGTGCCCGTCTCGGACTGAGACTTTGAATGGATGCTAGAATTACTACGGCCCACTAATCATAGAATCGTGGACGTGAACGACATCGTCGCGCGTTCCCCTGAATTGTGTTTTTTAAGCGCTGGTAGTTCCATTGCAGGTTCCGGCTCTAGCTGGGATATGCGCACGGGAACGAATACAGGTGCAGGGGAACTGTGCTTGGACGTTTGAAGGCGACCAGATGCAAATGGTCTGATAGTGGGATCTGATGTGAAATTGCGAATTTGTTGACATGATAGTGGTGGGGGGCCATGGTCAAGTAGCGAGGTCATATCATGTGCTGGCATATAGTTGCGTCGAGAATGCGACAAGGTGTCAAGTTCGACGCTAAGCGCGGTAGGAGTGTTTGGATAATCCGTCTCTGAGGTGTGAGATTGCAGACGAGGCTTGAGTAAATTTTCAAGCTCGAGTTCCTCGTCTCTTGCGCTGATACGAGAGCTGAGGGAATCTATGGAGATGCGCGCAGGGAAAGCAGACAAAACAGTATCTCTTGCTGCGAGAAGTGTTGACGAGAGCGATGAAGTAGATTCAAATGATGATGAGGAGATAATGTCAGTCTCCTGAATACTAGAAGAAGTGGCATGCGAAACAGCTCTTCGCTTGGTATGACGCACACGATGCCGAGGTATGATGAGTTGGGTGCGGAGGTCGATTGGATCTGATGGCCATAGCTGATTTGCATGCCGCAGTGCTGAAAGCGACACGCCATATCGTAGAGCGATTGCAACAAGTGAGTCACCGGGTGAAACCTACGAGCGAAGTTTTGTAACATATTCATGTTTAAGGGCGGGAGAAGGACGGACTGTGTATAGGATGTCATCGATGTCATGGTGGTTGGGAGTATCTAGATTATCTGTGGTATCGTCCGACGGCTCGATAGAAGAAGGACAGTCAGGAACATTATCCGACAACGTCATTTGCATATCTTTCACAGTGCATGATACTGAAGACCTGCGCAGCGGGTGAGAGCTCAACACTTCTGAACAGCCAGCATCGTCCACATGAACGTGGTCGCTTGTGGAATCATTTCTATGAAATCCGCCAGGGTGCAACGAAGTAGCGAAGCCGATGGTGAGGGATTCATCCCGCTCGTCAAGCTCAAGCATGCGGGTTGAGCGGAGGAAGCGGTGAGATGCTAGCCAGCCCACAATTATTAATTTACACAAATAAATAAATATCACATTTTTTCAATATATTATGAACTTTATTTTGTTCATAAAGTTTCAAGTTGTGGAACCCCTGCAGTAAGTTGAAACTACATAGCCTTCCAGCACTTGTTGGTATGCATTTTTGACCTGTTCCTTCCACGTCTTATATTTTATCCCCGTACCCTAGCTTCTCAACTTTGTCCCGCGCGCTCGCATCTCATCACGTTCAACTTACTAGATATACCATGACTTCCGCTCCTGCTTGAAGTTCCTGCATCTGTTTGATGTGACACCCATGTCGTGTCTTCGATGGTCGTAAGTGCTGCTATGAATTCAACCGCGTCTGTGGTAATTGCAGGCTGTTACCTATTTGCTTACAATGGGACATTGGCTTCGGGTCGTGACTCTCGGCGACTCAGAGAAGTTCAGCGCGTATTGGAAGATCGATTCCGTTGTGAGATAAAAGTACTAATACAGAGGAACGGTTATTCGGTTGGTCCGGCTAGGGGAAACAATGGTAAAAGGGGAAATCTTACGAACAAGACCTGCAATCGCCTAGCAGGTTTGCCGAATTCCGGGACTCAAAGTGAACTGGCCAGCAGGGAAGCAGGCTCCAAAGGGGGCGCTGACTTCACGATTGCATCCTCATTCCATGCCCGATCGCCGGCCCAATTATTGCTTTGTATATGCATGGGTAATACTCACTGTTTTGCACTCCTGTCCACTGACATATTTCCAAGTCTGAGTCCATCGTGATGCACTCCGCTGTGTTACGGCATCCCGATTGGGTTTACTTGGTATATCTTGTCCGAGACCTGGATTAGCTCTGATGAGGTATATAAAGTAAACTTCGCCGATGCAGTCTCACTCGCATCACGCATTCGAGGAGAGGAGAGTCTTTCGGGTTCAGGTCTGTCACAAAAATTTCATACAACCCGTATAGATGGGAAATGTATTCAATGTTCGTCATCTCACTATTGTCATAAGCGTGCAAAATGCATTCTGGACTTGCTCTGACCGAGATTGTTTAACTCGTCTTATGGCTCCTCGTGCTTACTTGCATCATGATCATGGATCAAACTAATTGTGCACTTGTCGAGGTCCTATCACGAGAGATATTCCATCGATTGAAGGTCCGGGGGGACCGTCAAAATGTTGTCCAGAGTTTTTAGGAACCATACTTTATACCATCTCTTAAACGGTGTAGTGGCTGTAAAGTTTTTTGCGGAGTAGCTGAATTGTTCGTTAGGAATTCATCTCGGCCCTCAAGATTCTGACGTAGCAGTTTAGAACGCATTGGGAACGACTCTTAACCCTAACCTCACGATGACCTGAACGGGACACCTGGTCTGGTGGGTGCGTTCGAATTTTCTCATGACAGGTTGATTCAGACTGAAGACAAGATATAAACAAAGTATCCAGCTTTATTGCGGTATTGTCGTTTGGCTTATTGGCATTTTTTTCAGATGCCGCATGCCGATGCGTCTTTGGTTCCAGACTCCATTAAGACTAAGTCTGAATTCTGGACTCATGTGCACGATCAGCTAGAAATTTTGATGGGAGGCCAACGACATTGGGTAGGCTTCGATACCATAATATTTAATTCAACCCCAAAACTAAATCATTTAATTTACATACAGGTCTCGAATTTGTCCAATGCCGCTTCGCTTATTTACAATTCCTTGCAAGCTTTTCCCAGCCATTTCGGGGATGGGGAGCGTTCGGTCAACTGGTGTGGTGAGTCCCTCCACTTTCCACCGCTGGTATCGACAACCCAGTCAACAAAGGATGATCGCCCAGCCCCTTCTCTTTCAAGTGTTGAGATGTCTTGCTGACCGTGGAATTCGATTCTCACAGGTTTCTATCTCATCTCTTCCCTTTTCCCTCAGCCACGATTCACTGATGCCTCGATGGACCCCCAATCTCAAACGCGTGCTTCCACTAATATGCTTTTGGGACCCTTTTCCGGCAGGCCTGCCTGTCAATGGATCGAGGTCTCCCCTCGACCTCGAGGCGTGTGTGGAGATGCATTTGTTAAGCGCAGTACCGTCCTTGTTCCAGACGTCTTGACCTACCCTGGGCATATTGCCTGTGACGGCGATACAAAAAGCGAGATTGTGTGTCCCCTGGTTCTTCGGAAAGGGGGTGAAGATATCGTGGTGGGTGTTCTAGATCTTGATTGCCTTGCGATTGGAGGGTTCGATGCAGACGATCAGGTCGGACTAGAAAGAATTGCGGCACTCATCATCAGATCTTGTGACTGGTAGTAATACATCAAATGAAACGATGAATGATTACAGTGACTATGAGGACCCTGCAACAGATTCCTGCTCTTTCTTCCACGCAAGAAATTCCTCATGCAATTTCTTTTGTGCATCCCACTCCTTCCGTGCCCTCTTTTGTTGGTTTTTACTAAGTTCTTCCCCGCTTCCAGTGGCAGTAGGGAGGCCGCATTCATCCCATCGGATATACGCCCCCTCGGGTACGTTGGGAGGCCGGAACATCTCTTCGGGAGGAACTCGCCCTTTCTCTATCTTCGCAAGACGCTTCTGTCGTACCTCCTCAGCTGCAGCCGCCTTTTTCACTGCTTGGGCATCTAATTTCAGCCGCTTTTCTTCCCGTGCCTTGATGAGCTCCGCCGGGGACACAAGCTTGACAAGAGCCTTGCCATCTATGGGAAACAGAGTCAGTTTGAAAGAAAACGAGGCATTTCTGCTCTAGATCACCTTCTTGATCATCGAGCGCGACGCCCAAAGACACAAGATCGTCATCGCGCAATTTATCACAGAGTTTGAGTATTTCCTTCAAAGCATCATCGTTTTTAGCAATAGCCAGTTGACGAACGCCGTCTCTGAATGAAGACAGGACGCGGAGGTATGGCATCAGCGTTTCTTCTCGCTAAGCTGTATGATCAATATCAAATAGCATAGAAAATATACAACAAATATCTCACGTTCACGCCACCGGCGCCCTCATCTTCTTGCCCCCAGCCGATCTCGGACGCCTGCCCTTCGCCTAGCCCAAACATGCGGAGCATGTCACCAATCCATGTCGCGGATTGCTCCACCACACTGACAGTGGCCTTCCTTCCTGAGCTGTTAATGTAGATGTTGATACGCGAAACTAGGTCACGTATAACTTTGAGCGCTTCAGGTGTATTAAAGGAGTCGCAAAGAGCCACACGGAAGGCTGTCTTGCTGTCGTACAAACTGGCAGGGCGTCAGGGTATGGCATTCGAGAGATATTGCCTGTTTGACCTTTTCATGAGTTCTCGCTCAGCATCATTATAGTGATGCTCTCCGTCCGACTGGTCCTCATGTGCCCGTGCTTGACTTATGATCGCTCGGACATTGGTGAAAAAATTCTGTATGATATTTTAAAATATAGCGGATATTAAAATACGGAGGACTTGCGTTGAATGTAACCTCGAGGGACTTGACTTCGCCCGTCATCATCGATTCAGAAAAATCGATCTTCGCATTCCATAGCTGTGTTAGGAATGCGAGTCGCAACTGTCGGGCTGTGAACCTCTGAAGTATCTCCTGTGTGACCGGCCGCATGAGTGATGCGGAGAATAGATCAAACACCCAAAGTACCCACATCAATCGTAATGAAATTTTTCAGCGATTTGCTCATTTTGAGGCCTTCGATGTGAAGGTGACCGGTATGGATAAAGTAGTTAACCCATGCACCGCATTCATGGTAAGCCTATCACCACCTTTGTTTAGAAATGTCACTAGAAGGTACTGCGGTGAACTGACCTCTGATTGAGCCATTTCATTGTCGTGGTGTGGGAATGCAAGATCTATACCGCCAGAATGGATGTCTAATCGATCTCCCAGAATGGCACTTGCCATCACAGAGCACTCAATATGCCAACCTGGGCGACCTGGACCCCAAGGTGAGGGCCACGAAGGTTCTCCAGGCTTCGACGCCTTCCAAAGCGCGAAATCAGAGGCAGATCGACGTCCTGAGGTGGACGAAAGTACGCCTGACGTCCAAAATAGCTAACGTTACTGATGGAACGCCCACGACAGAATCAACACACCTTCGCCTTCAGCCAGTAATTCTCTATTCCCTTTACTCCAGGGCTCCAACTTGGCATAATCGTGCCGATCAGATGAATCGAATGCACCTGTATCAAAGTAGACACTGCTTTCGAACTCATAGCCATAACCATTCTTGACGATGCCCTGAACGAATTCGACCACTTCAGGAACGTATTCAGTGACGCGTGTAACAGTATCCGGGTAACGGACACGAAGCCGTTCCATGTCTTTGAAAAATAGACCTTCCCAATATGCTGCAAGAGAGCGGAATACGGACTGGTCCGTGACAGTATTTTGGAGCTATGCACATGGATAATTGAACTACCAGAAAGAAAGCATGACAAGAGAAACTAACTTTCTTGTCAAGGGCGGAGGCGAGAATATCACGAGACTCATCAATAAGTCTGAGCGCTGTGTCACTGCTACTTTGATTGGCAGATAGTGCATGCCTTGCAGCTTCAATAGCGGCAAGGGTCCGATCCTACATTGCCAAATATTGATTATACGCCAGGTAAAGCACAAGAGATCACCTACAGCAGCTGTAAAATGCATGTCAAACTTCTCGTCTCTCTTTAGGCATTCAAGTTTGCGGCTCTGATCCCGCGCAAGCCCAGCAATTTGTGGCCACCGTACCTCTTCATCCCCTCTCGAGGGTTTCTCTTCATCCGGCAGGCCCTTGGAAACGTTCTCCCTGACATAGCTTCCCCATGCTTCATTGATTTGTGACAGTAGATCGGCTGAAAGCGCAGTTGCGGAGTTTCTAAATTGTGAAAAGAGATAATTTTGACGCGCTCTAACGATGATCTTCAGGACGTGTAAGACGTCGTTTCGATCATACAGCTAGGTGATCACGCACCTTATCGTCTATGTCGGTAATATTCATAACAAAGTGCACGTCATAGCCAAAGTAGTCTGACATTATTCTTCGCAAAATGTCTTGCGTGACATAATTTCTGAAACCATGTCAAAATTGCAGTATATTCACCAGGGAGTAAACCCTGACCTCGCGTGACCCATGTGAGAGGCATCGTAGACTGTGGGACCGCAGTTATACCATTTGACATGGGAACCATCGATAGGTATAAATTCCGTCTATCAGCAGTCAGCAGATCGATCTAACACCCAGTTTCAGACACGCACTTTGGTCTTGGTTAACGAATTGAAGATCTTAAGAACAGGTTGGTCAATTTGACGAGGAGGTGGGTGCCATGCCGGTTGCCGAAGAGCCATCACTGCGTGCTGTAATGTATTCACTGACCTCCTGTGGGGCGCAGATGCTCGATAGCCAGAACGAACAATAATATTGACCGGAGTTCTGATCATGCCATGAAGCCAGAGCTAGCTAGCTGGAGTCACAAGTGTGCTTATGTAATAAGCGCTGCGGCTAGTCCAAAGTTGACGCGGGTCCCGAAGTACTTACCATACTACTAGGTTTCGGTACTTTCACATATCCAAAGACGTCCAGCTTCATGCCAGCATCTCAATCTTTCACCGCGCTAACAGCGAGACTGAACCCTTCAAGGTGCTTCAAAGAGCGCTTGTCCCGCTTTCTTTCGCTAGCGTAGGTTGTGGCCGCCGATCGGAGGTACTTCATGTGACGTTGAGTATTAATCTCTTTTCATCCGCATCGTCAAGTGATTCGGAACTTCGTCCACTGAAAGGAAACTTGGGGACCTCTGAATCTTACGAGGGAAAAGAGCTAGCTCTCACGCAGCGGCGATCCCTATAAACAACGTTCTGACTCCTAAACTCGGCTGCAAGATGACAGGTCCCCCTTCGTATTCGTCTACCGGTGCAATCCGGCGTTGTTCTCACAGAATCCTTAGATTTCACATGAAACTCCACACGCTCTGTCGATGTGGAGATGCAGTGGTCCTATCTGATAGGCTCTCAGTCACAGTCTAGCTGCTCAGGGCATATTCAGCCTTGATCTGGATACAATCGAAGCTGAGCTCTCGGCATTGTACTAGCGGATCGAAGCAACGAAGGTCACGCAAGTTCGCTGAGCGGTAAATACATTCTGAATGGGTAGATTTTTTTTCAAATTTAATGAAGCCCACTTAACTTTAGTCTTTTAGTGATAATCTTTCGCGCTGTCGGAAATTATAGTCTCGTACGTTTCGCTCCCCGTTACTCGGAGTCTGATCATGTCAAATACAAATTCGCGTTCCATGTCCCAGCTCAAGGTTTGCGAGACGGATGTCATTCGCGCTGTCGGAAATGACAGTTTCGTACTACTCCCCATTCCTCGGAATATGTTAGGTCCGATCGAGTGAAGATGCAATTGTCCAATTGTTTCAAGCTCAAGGTTTGCTAGACAGGTGAATACTTTCGCTATGCATCGAAGCTGCCGAACGATCGTGGACCATAAGTTCTTGACCTAACCACAACTAGTTTGTGATTGACCATTCTTGATGAACAATCCAAGTTCTCACTGCTTTGCCAAAGAAGGGTCGGTCGCAATCTATATGCCTTTCTAGGGTTTAGTCTGAGAGCGTCTCCGACGAACGAGGGTTACCCTTAGACTTTTGGTCTAACACAGCAAGATCATCATGATATCAGACCGGTCACCAGTGGAGTATGCGAAGGTGAAATGCTGCGGTGACCTTGATGAGTCTTTTTCAGTGTAAAGCGATGCAAGTATGACACCTATCTCGCAGACAATAGACCATTGGCGGCCGGTGCCACGGGGAATTACCTAGTACGTGAGAATCTCGAGTTTTGTGGGCAGGTACTCTGATTGCACTTAGAATCTTTCCCCACCCTGTCGCCGATAACGTACCTTGCAATTTGAATGAGCACTTCAGAGAATTGCACTTGTGCCTTCTTTCCACATACCGCCGATAATATCCAGCGACACCCACATGATACTCAGAATAAATACTTAGAATATTTGATTGGCCGCGAAGCCCTGCGCGTTTCGGCTGTCGAAGAATAGTAGTGGTTCCTATTTTTTGTTCGTATCCATACAGTGCCCCGCCGGAGATGGAATAAGATTCTAAAACTCTATTTTGCTGCATACCCACTCCCTCAAATTTGTCCATGAAAAGGCCATGACCGTCTAACCGGTTTCCCATCGGACTGCAAAGCGCTCAACCACCCGTGCCGCGGTCAGCCTATCAGGTGCCGTGTTACATCAGAGCGAAAGTTAAGGTTAGTATATCATGATGTTAAATTCTCGTCAGACTCCCTTGCCCCTCGTTATTTAAGGAGCTTTCCCATTCCATTAATTATTTAGTCTGCGCCCATTCCAACTAAGCAAGATCTTTGATCACATCAGGTGCTGTGCAAAGTCCACCATTTATCATCCCCAGTCGAAGTCATCACTAGCTGTGCGAGACATTGCCACCGCCCACCTATTTCCTCTCAGATTTCTCCTCCCTCCTTCATCATCCTCAACATGCAACAGCAGCCCACCTGCACTAGCCTACGTGTGAGGTGAGTCATTCATCCCGTTTCCTGTGGCGCCGTGACTCATGACTCGTAAGATCTCCGCAGGATGCGCAGATCATCTTTCACGCCGTAGCACTTGGAGTTTTGCCCATGGTCACACGTCGTCTCGACACAGAGGAACGACGTTCGATAACCTCGGGTTGTGTTTTCGTTTGGGAGGAGCGAGGGCCCAGCCCGGAGGCTACCGGGGTGAGACTTTGTTGATGGCCGACTTCCATATCACGCGCTAATACATCCACAGCTGGGTATCGAACGATGGACTGACGGCAAGAGGTGTGATTTATGATTGATACGTTGATTGTGTGAAAAGACTAACACTGATATGAAGGTGGGGTCCAAGCCGGGTCCGCGACGTAAGTTTATACCTACCTTACGTCCATTTGTCATGACTGAATGCTTTTCAGGAATTTCTTTTCTATCAAGAGAGAGACCCTGAACCCGTTGATATCGAGCCAAACTCAGACTCCGACACTACGTCTGTCCGCTTTTCCCTTGTTTCCATCCGTCTGACATCTCAGCGACAGGATCGGATCAAGTCCCCTAGCGCAACCCGGCGTGAACCATGAATACGTTCGCGCCAGTTTGGTCAAACAGACGTATTCCGTCTTTGTTGAGACCCCAATTGGACGGAAGAAATGGCATCTTAGTACGCGGCGCTGTTCTAGTCATTGAAGTAGCCGAAACCTAACTTTTACATTTGCTCAGTTGCCTATTTCACTCATGACAGCCTTGATTATCTCCGAACTGTGTCTGACCTTCCCGACCTCGCTCGTATCGTTGTGCCTCCCGGGAACTATAGAAGCGCTCGACACAACACGAGCAAGCACGGCCGTGCTCAGCGAGAAGAGCGACCACACCCTTTCACCCCTCAGTATGCTCCGTATCCCTCTTCTCGGGTACCAGTGATCCAGCCACCCAATGACTGCCTACAATCGTTTGACTACTCAGGGCGTGCACAGCCTCGAGACGGACAATCACTAGCGCCTCTTACGTACCTTCAAAACCTAGCTCCGCCGCGAAGACACCCATTGGATGAGGAGGCTCTAATGGCTTTTTACCCTCGTTTGTGCTGAACTTCGTATTGTGTTTTCTTCGCACTGTTTTCTATGGACTGTAGAATTAATGATCTCTAAACCTATAAATGCTGTGATGTTGTCATGTTCACCATACGTCATTCTCTTGGTTTGCCATCTGCAGTAGCCTATCATACCTATCTCGTGTTGTGTGTACTTATACTTTTGTCTGCGTTACTACCTACATTTGACTACATTGGGATTTGACGACATAATTTAGCTGCTACGTCCTATCAATCCCCTGAATTGATCCCTAGTCCCTAGTTGAGCTTGACAACCACACGAATTGGGCGACTGTACTTTGTGTGACGCAGCACGACTTGACTCAATCGCACAGCTTTTAGTGGACGGACGGGACAAAGCAGTGCGCAGTTAATACTTGCCTGAATGGTGCTGCTCTTACGAAGGTGCCGTGTGCGTATACCCTGAGTATCCCTGCTTGCTGATGAACGTGTCAGGACAAGGATGTAAAGACCGCAATCGGTATTATGATACTGCTCCAGAACACCACTGTCCCCGCATTATTATCTTATATATATAGTATGATATGGCATCCCTGCATTCGGCTGCATTAATCAAGGCCCCGGTACATTCTAGAACGTAGGAAGTAAGTGCTGTTGGCTATGAAGCGGCCAGACTTGGTGCTTTGAACTCAATGGCCGGTGGAGCAGTGATACCGTTCGCCAGGGAAAGTCAACTCTAGTACTGGCAAATCATGCGCTGCATGTGGCATCAGGGAACCATTTCACAAACAACGCCCATCTCATCGATTTGCCCTTGCCGGCTCCGACCGGTTCTCATCATCGTTCTTGTCCTATCCCTAAAACGGATTTCAATCGATCCAGACAGCTCTGACGTGGCCATCATATGAGATATGTTGAATAGTTTCAGCAAGAATGGGATATACAAAGATAACGACCAAACATGCATGGTGAAAGAAGGACCAAAGCGACTGACGGTATTGGGTAAGACGGGGTTCTTGGTGGGCATGATGTTGTGCGATAGATCGGAATATCATGAGAACATGGCCTATTACAAGTCTCGGTCCAAGAATGCATCCGCAAATTGGCGATGAACGGGACGAACCTTGAAAGATGCTCCAGGGCATAGGCTATTGAACGTGGTTCTTGATGTATGACACCCGTATTACATATGAAAGACCATAGGTTCTGGCAGGTTGCAATCAAGCGGAAGAAGATCTGGTCTGACCGCGCCGTGTGAGCGCATCTTGAGGATCTGTATGATGATATGTATATGTAAATGTGGGCGCGATAAAAACTGCAGGAATGAATGTCAGAATGATTAAAGATTTAGTATGATTAGACGTTTTGCTAGACCGGCATCTTGTTGAACAAAGGTTGTGGTTCAACGGTCACTTTGACCTGATTTGATTCAAACACGTGGTGATCCCCTCGAAGCTTGAAAGCTTGACGTCTTGTTCAACGAGTTGAGGAGCTGGAGCGGAGCGTGCGGATGGGCGGTTTCATAGATTGAAGCAACCCTGGAATATCTGATAATTATGTAAGGTAAAAATTATCCGAAATTATGAGGTTTTTGAATATTTCAATCTGAGCCAGACTGCCGCGGGGAACTGTTTTATTTATGAGATATCAATTCAAAGAAGTTCCGGGATTTACCGAAACCCAAGGAAAACAGGGAGGGGGGTGCGTTTTGATCGCAGTTAGAAATATGGGGGACTTGAAAGAAATTGAGTTGTAAAGTGATAGAGTTTCGCGCTGTAATCGAGATTGGCGACAAGCCTTTTGGGTCGTCGCCACCAATAAGATTCATCAGTTAGTTTCCCGAATTGGCCCAAATTAGAGCAACTGACTATGAACGGAAGTCAGCGGATACCCCTGGTACAGAAAATAGTTTAATTAATTACCAAACCATCTTCTGCTCCCCAGATCTAGTAGCCAATATATACCATACCCATTCTATTTGCCTTCTCCGTCTGTTTCCTTGTCCCCGTTTCACATCACCACACATGCAGCAACGACCCACCTGCACTAATGTTCGCATACGTT
The DNA here is from genome assembly GCF_016758755.1 of Suillus discolor. NCBI lineage: Eukaryota > Fungi > Basidiomycota > Agaricomycetes > Boletales > Suillaceae > Suillus > Suillus discolor. The sequence continues at coordinate 50,812 of NW_024541298.1, forward strand.
CCACTCGTGATGCTCATAAAATATTCTATGCAGTCCAGCTGCGTATGCTCCCAATGATAACAAGGCGCCTTGACGCCGACGAACGTCTCGCCTTATGTTCAGGTTGTATCTATGCATGGGAAGAAAGAGGCCCACACACCGAAATCACAGGTCTGGGAATCGAGCGTTTTACCGAGGGACGTAGATGGAGTCCCTCGCGTGTCAGAGACGTTTGTGCTTCCAAAATATGTCTTGTGACTCTGCTAATCTCCCTTCAAGGAATTCCTTTTCTACTATGAGAAGTATACCCCTCCAGCAGACGCCGGTCATTCTGGGTATGTTCCCGCCTTAAAAAAATTGTTCCTAAATTTACTATTTTACTAGGGCTTCTGAAAAGCAGCCCCCTCGAGATTGGGATCCACTTGTCAAGCAAACTTATTCAGTTTGGGTTGAAACGGATAAAGGTCGCCGCAAGTGGCACTTGAGTAAGGACATGTGACATTCCAAAATACGGACCTCACTAAAGTTATTTGTAGCCGCATACTTCACGCAGGCCACAGTCGATGAGCTAGGCACCATAGATAACATACCGGGTGTCGCTGACCTCGTGGTGCCAGAAGGAACTTTCCAAAGTACCCGAGTTGGCAAAACCCGCAAGGGGGACGACAGTCGCTCAAGGTCTGATGTTCTGAAGTCGACGAATTCCACCGTAACTCGGACGTACGCTCCATTCCCTGCATACTCTAGCCAGTCTTCCCACTACCCTAATTCGCCACAATCACCCTATGCTCAGCCGGATGATCCATACCGCCCAAGTCTGGGTCAGTCTTCGCAGCAGCTTCGTACGCTGACATCTGAAATCCCTCAGTATTCGGTACCACCACCCCCTCCTCCACCTTCTCTTCCTCCTCTTCGTCCTTCATATGAAGATGACTACAAATTTCGTCGTCCCTCACTCCCAACCATACCCCCACCAGAGCATAGCTCATCGTATTATGGCCGCCGAAGCTCTGCCGATTACTCCGTGTCTGGAAGTATTCCTCCCTTGGCCAGGCCTCGTACAGACACATCATTGAAGCCCTTTACTGAGTATCATACCTCCAATGATCATGGGTCTTCTCCCGCGTTTGGAGCCAGTATGAATCACTCTCCTGCTTCGAGTAGCACAAGTGGTACTACACACCGTGCGTCTGAGGACGTCTACTCTTCCCGGCCTTTCTCGTGTTCATACAACGTCCGTCCATCACGTTCTCCGCCGCCTTCTCCTTCATGTCGCATGCGACCACCATCTACCATTGGCAACTTCCAGCCTGTCTCTCGAGCGCCAGATGATGATGGCAGAGAACCAAGCCAGAGCGCATTTTCGCTTGATAACTCGGCCAGCTTCCCTTCCCCTCATAATTCACCACCCATCTCGCTTCCCCCTCCCGCGCAGCTCTTCAGGTCAGAGCCTCCCCCACAATATGAAGTGCCATCTTCTGCGGATTCAAGTAGCATTGGACCGCAGCGTGTTGGCTTGGCGCCTTTGCATTCCTTGCAACGCAGTCACCCTTACAAACGAGACCCTGTGGACGATAGAGCCCTTCGGCTGCTAGGACCACGTTCCGGGTGACTATTCGCTGGTTGCCTGTCATCAGGTGATAAGTGACATGTCATCGCATCACTGTCCGCTTGCGTCCATCATTCTTGCGTAAGACGCACATCGCTGACCCGCGGGAAGAGATGTGTGTACCTGTGATTAGGCGTGCTTGGCTTTTTACCGAGCAAGCGTCGTTTTCTATGCGGTCCCTAGTAGCAATCAAACGTTCCTCTTCTTCGCTTATGGTACGTTATATATCCATAACCATTCCTCGGTACATACTTGGTCTCGCGCTGAAATCGCGCTGTCAAATACGAATACGATACATGCACAACATGTATACATACACATATATTGTACTTTTGGCTATTTGAGAATGCCGTCGCGGATAGTTTGTCTCGATCTTGTGTGACCTTGTTCAGTTATATTAATATCCTAGCGTGTGTATAAAACCAACGTCAAGCCGTAATATCTTATGATAAAAGTACAAAATGCGTGCCATTATAGCGTATGTAGGGGTCTGGAGCGAACCTGCAACTAATATGCGAAACGAATATAAATATATATATATATAGAATGGCTTGAGAATGGCGGCCTTGAACTTAGGTATTCGTCAATAAAACTATAGATAAGGCTCGGTGAAAATAAACTCTTTCGTCCGTAAACGAGATAGAGACGATGGACAATACTGACGGGGTTATACATCGGATAATCCGTTCGGTTCAACGGCAAATTTTATTGCGTGTTCACGGGGTTTTGTCAGAGAAGTATACTAGAACGATTCAAGCTGAGCCGAGACAATGGAAGGTTTTCTACGGCTTGGCGGGACCCCTTGGCATGAACTTTGTATTGCTCCGCCTTGTTGGTCTGCCGGCAAGTTCCCATGGCACCGATCGCTCAGGTTCAGACTGCTTGCTTTGGTTAAAATGATCAAATTTACGATGCCTGGTAGAATACACTGGGATTAAATGACATGAGGACGAAGCTTATGTCCAAGATAGCTGCTGAGGAAAGCAATGACGGACGAAATTTGACAGCTGCCTAGTAGTAAAGCTAGCGCCGTGACTACCACTCGAATTCGCTGCGCGGTGTCAGTGCCAACTCATCAATCAGATCAGGACCACGCACCCTGTGCATTTGGCAAATAGATAGTCCTTCCCATTGATATGGATCATACCGTCCTTGAGGAGGCATTTCCATTTGTTTTTGACACGGCCCACCTGAGAAACACAATGAGAAATCTGGATCAATGGATGCCAGGTTTGCCCACCTTATCGTATGTGCAGAACACAATATCAGTCTCGCCTTGTCCACCCTCTTCAGCATCTTCTTCGCCCTCAGTGTCTGAGTCGTCGAGGTCGCTGTTGATTGCCTCGGCATCCTCTGTGTGCGTCGTCGATGATAACTGCGATGGCTGGGGAAGCGAAGGGTGAGATGCACGAGGCGCAAATGGCTGACTAGGCGGAGGAGAAGGTGAGTCTGATTCAGACGATGAAGGTCCATCAACCTGAGGGATCCTCTGCCCTGGTGCTCTTGCTTGAGGTGCAGGAGGACTGGCCGCGGGGGGAGCGCTTGGCGGTTGAGGAGCTTTAGAAGGTGGCTGCGGAACTGGGGGCGCGTATGGCCTAGGCATGGCAGGTGCCCGTTGTAGGTGCCCTGGGTGAGGAGGGAACGACAGTACGCCTTGCTGTCCTCCTGGAAAGCCTGGTGTTTTGAGACCGTTCAATTGAGGCCCAGGGAGCGGTGGTAGAGCGTATGGCATGCCCGGGGGAGGAGCACTTAGGACGTAACGATTATCCACTGGTTCTGTCTTGACTTGAGGACCTTGGGGTTGCGCGACAGGAGGTGGTGGTGGAGCATATGCGTGCGGAGGAGGATAGTGCGGGTGATGGGGAACCATCATAGGATGCGGAGGGTACATATGATGGTGCTGTGGAGGCGGAGGCGGCTGTGGCTCAAACTCTGCAACATGCGATGCAATGACTTTGCTTTCCCATTTCTGCAAGAGCATTGGTATCACCGAAATTCTTACACTATGATATGAACGGGAATGATAAGAAGTATATACTCACATGTTGCAACTCTGCAAGAACTTCTTCGCTGACGCCGTACTCGTCGAATTCGGGCTTAATGGCGGATATGACTTCGTCTATGACCGCGCGGTAGATGCCAGGCTCAAAAAATGTCTCTGTTACCAGACTGAACTACTACAGACAAGTTCGGGTGAGCAGCTCACCACTATCTTATTCGACATTGTGAATGTCGCCAGCGACGATTGACACAGCGAGCTTAGGATAGGGTCGTGGTGGGGGAATGAGGGAGTCCTTTTATACTTCAATGGCCTGCGAGAGAGGCAGGTAGATTCAAACTCAGCTAGACATCATATGCGGCGTTCCCACGCACGGGCCAACAGTTACAGGTCAGTAGTACTGGCATTGACTAGCGCACAACATACAGTTATAAATCGCAGGTACTTATAAGACAGAATACAAACTTCTTCCTGTAGCCTAAGGCGACGGACGTGTCGACGACGACCAAAGGCGCTGATTAAGGTGGTATAGCGTAAGCACCATAAATGGAAAGTGAGAACTTGACAGTACACCATTCCGCGCAACTTGATTAAATCCTTTGTGAACATGGGTCGTCGACTTTGCAGCGCTCTGTCTTGTCTGCTGTTAGCCGGTTTATCGCAAGCAGCTGACGTATATCTCAGCCCATCTCAAGAATTTCCATCCCGGCTCTCCCTTCAGCATGCTGATTTTGCCTTGTCGCAACATCTGGGTCTCGAGCCAATCGAGAATTTCCAGAATTATGGCGAACTGCTAAGAGAGCAGGAGTTTGTCGCACAAGGGGCTTCAAACGCGTTATTTTTACTAGTAAACGATGCTAGTTTACAAGGTTTGGTTGTCCCACTCCAGGAGCAAGTGCAGTGACAATTAACAAGTCGTACCTTCAGACATCACTCCTTCTTTCATGAGCCGCTCGTTCTCGATTGCGGGGGCATCCACTAGTTCCCTTACTTCCTTTGTGCCCTCGTATCTGAAACGCGCCACTCATTCATACTCCCTCGTCTACTCTGATCTCGCTATTCCCCCAGAAGGCATCCCTCGGACCCTTGACATATTTTCTGCCCCAACACCCGCAAACGAAGCTTTCCTTGCAGAAATATCAACACTTACCAAATTTATCGAGACAGCTGCAGATCTTTACGATGACAAGTTCGCGTCCTTGGAGTTAACAGGACTGTCCCAGCTCGCAGCTACATATGGTCGTTCAAGCGACCAGTACCAGCTTGCAGCAAGAACAATCCGAGCAGTTCTTGAAGCCAGTACTGCTGACGCCAAGATGCGCGTCGCCGTCTTGTCCTACACCCCCTCTCTTATGCTGGACAAACGACAACCGCAGCCACCGCAGCAGTCACCCCTTCCAGGACTCCGCCCATCCGTGGGACCACCGATTCGTCAATTTGCCTCTTGCCTCACGAGCGCTGAGGCCTGCTCCAACGCGACCAATGCTTGTTCCGGTCATGGACAGTGCGTGAGCACCCCCAGTGCTGAACAAGAATGTTTCGTCTGCGCTTGCTCTGACACCAAGTCTGCTTCTGGGAAGACGGAAAGCTGGGTGGGCGATATGTGTCAGCGCAAGGACATCAGTAGGTAAGTGGTTGTATCGTTTCTCTCAGTTTTAGTCGTTAACTGGGTTTGTACCAGCACCTTCGTGTTGATCGCAGGGACAGTGATCACACTTATCCTCTTGATGGGAGGCTCTATTTCGTTGCTTTACTCTATCGGTGGCGACGAGCTTCCTAGCATCCTCACAGGTGGTGTGGCAAGTGGATTGAGGAAAGAGTGAGAAGACGCCAATATCTGTTGCATAATAGGCTGGCTCGTAAATCTTGTCACCAATTGCAGGTCTTCATGATGTATGATGCTATGATGCCACTCGACTTGGCGGCGTACTATTCTTCCAGACTGATATTTGACAATTTTCACAAGTCTGAGGTTGTTGGGTATGAAGACTTCTTGCGACATACTGGGCAAGGTTAACTTGGCATGTTGTACAATTACTCAAATATTATAATCTCAAGCTACAAATTTATGATTCGTCTCGCAGCTCGACCTCGAGAGCCGCGCTGCCTACTCAAATATGAATCACACTACTCATCCCATCGTCCATCGCTCTGCGCGCACCAGATATTCAATTCTCCCGTGCGCTTATACAACGGCATACAGAGTGTCAATCTGGTTGACTCGGATCTGTTCACCACCATGCTGTTCGAAAATTTGAAATATCCATACGTCTCAATTGACTCCTGTCCGCCCATGTTTCGTGTGCGACTGTGCTTAACATGTATTAGACGTTATGAGGGTGATGGTATAGGGGTCTGGAATTCGCTTCCGATTCTTGTCGTGGTAATCGCCAAAGCAAGCCCGGCACGATTGTTATTTGTTGAGAATGTCCCCAACGAAACCAGGATGGCCGATGAGGCTCCGCCTGTCCTATACAGATTGCTGAAGGACGAATACAAAGAGATATTCCTCTACTTTGTTGCGCAGTAGAACAAGGAATCAAGGGTTCTATCAAAAGTCAGTGGTTTCCCTGCGGGACCCTCTCATGTTGTGTTATGGGCATCGCAGGCTGCGTGCCGTCCCAACACCCATATTGATATTCGTGTTCTTTATCTTTATCTTCGTCCTCACTCTTCAGGAACGCGCTTGATGAGCTTCAGCGCCGTGCCCTTCTTCACGTTTGGTACCCACACAATCAGCTTCCACATCCACGACACCAGTCCTGCCATAGAGGAAGGAATACAGACGATGATCTAGACCTATTATTAACACCAAGCCATCCGCTCATCCACTGGGCCATAACACGCATATCTCACCTTCGATAGTCAATCATCCCCATGATTAGGTACATGTATGAACCGTTCGGGGCTCAGTATCCCCCCGCGCACGAATTGACCAAAGCAAGCCCGACACGGGTGTGCCCAACGAAACAAGGATGGCCGCCGAGGTTCCGCTTGTCCTATACAGATCGCTGAAACGCGAGCACGAGGAGATATTCCCCTACTTCGCCGTGTAGCAGAACAAGGAATCGAAGGTTCTATCAAAAGTTATTCGTCCATTAGTCCTTCCTTACTCCGTGACGACTGATACTTCCCTTCATGACCCTCTCACGTTGCGGGCCTCGCAGGCTGTGTGTCATCCCAACACGCCCGTGAATGCGGAAAAGAAATGAACAACGTCCATAAATTCTTATCGCATGGTATCATGATCGTTCCTCTCCGTCCTGATATTCGTGTTCCTCATCTTCATCTTCGTCTTCACTCTTCAGGAACGCGCTTGATGAGCTTCAACGCCGTGTTCTTCTTCGGGCCTGGTACCCACAAGCTTAGCTTCCACATCCACGACACCAGACCTGCCATGGAGGGAGGAATGCAGACACGATCTAAAACTATTATTAACACACTAAGCTATCCGCCCACCCACTGGGTCACACACGCATACTCACCTTCGATAGTCAATAATCCCCATGATTAGGTATATGCATGAGCCTTCAGGGGCTCAGCATCCCCCGTGCACGAATCAAAGACGCGGAGCTGGGCAGGCTCGAAGTGTTGTATGAAGAAGAGATTTTTGAGTGCTGCAGGCTTGGGCTTCGCATCAAGGTTCTCTGAGGTATGAGTGGGATTGCTGTAGGGTCTTACGATGGTTGGGGAGAGGGATGGTGAGTATCCTGCGGCGCGGGCTGTGTTGAGAGCGGCGAATGGGTGAGTGATAGGCATGGTAATTGGAGGACGTTTGGAAGCAGGCTGTTCTGTGTTGCACACGATTAGCTTAGCGTGAGTTGCAAATAAAAGGACGGGTTTCATGGCCAATGTTCTCACTGAAGTCGGCTATCTCTTCATCTGATTTCTGCAGGGCTTAGATGAATAGTCAAGTATTGATGTCCTCCGAGGGATGTTGGCGACGATGCGTGGTGCGTCATCAGAGCTGTCGAATATGCAGGTTGTGGAAGCAAAGGAAGTGCCTTGGGCAGCCTGAACCGACTTTGACCTGTTGAGGCTGGCGTGTGAGACATTACTAGGCTTGTGCTCTGGCAAGCGGTACAGCCTGTCAGAAGCCGAACCGAATGCAGTAGAACTAATTGATGAGCAGTGAATGCATAAGTGCACTCCTGGCGGTCTCCTTGAGAGCAAAAGCTCAACCCCTTTATACGGCACAATATGATCACCGTGAACCCCAACAGAATTGATACAGCCAAACGGCCGTACAGATTCGTAAGCTAGCCGAGGCGCACTGGTATTACCGACAACCTTCGAGTGATGATTTAAGTCAAAGGTCTACAGCAGGTTGCATGGAATTCGATGGAATTCGAGGGGTTTGTTTTTCTGCGGTAGGATTAGACAATGTTATGAAATGAACGTGTTAAACGGACAGGCCTGTTTTAGTGATAGCACTGTGCTTCTACGACTATCGTGAACACGCAACTCACTGCAATGTTCTTCTTCAGTAAAGCTGGGCAAGTTAGAATCAGATTATCTATGCTGAACTGAATGTAGCATTGCACACACCTGAGGATCGAGACCAGATTGTTTGATATGACTCAACTTCAAGTAATGAAGTACATGGCAGACACTCATGGCAGACACTCATCAGTGTGCACTTGGTGTGTAGCTTCCGATTCATGAACTCCCTCCGGTATATCACTGAGTTACTGGCCTGAAACGAGTTCCTAGACAAGGGGAGGTTTGCATGAAAAGTGCATAGAACGACATGGCAGAGCACTTACCCACAAACAGTAACCTCCTCCACAACCGAGAGCAATGACCCAATATCATTAGCATCAACTCTGCTGAGCATTGCATCCGTCTGACAGGTTACCACCGGCACGTGGAAAGATGCAACTCTTAACGCTGCCAAAAGACAATCGACTTCCAGCTTGTTTGGTGGTCCTAGCATGGTCCTGCTAAAGTCAATTTCCTCAACATGAGAATATGAAGTCGGTTGAATGTCCCAATAAACCCTTGCAGACAGTCAAGCTTTCAAGATCCGGCAACGAGATGCGGAGGTAAAGGTCATCGATTCAAGGTAAGCATGCATCGCCGAATCACTTCCAACAACAGTACAGATTTCGTCCACCACGAAGACCTCTAGACAAGTAAAATGTTAAATGAACTATACGTCTCGCAGGAGAGCAGACTGGAGGTGGATATGACGTATGTTTAGATTTTCGCACATAGAAATACGTGCGATGATGTGGACGTGTTCATAGCAATAGCAAGTATCGATGCGTAGGCGAGAAAGATTCCGTGATTTAGTAGATGTGTGGAAGTCTGTCCAGCAATACTTCAATGTGGAAGTTATGACTTCAGTCATTGACATCACCACCGATTTCCAACGTCTCCTCTTAGAAAGGAGGATCAAGAATTCTACCATTGAGTAATCCAACTCTGAGCGCTGCCTACGTTTCTGGGCAATGAGAAGGGTGAGAGCCGATTACCAGAGCGGGCAATCACTTGGGGATATGTAGAAGAAATGGCCTGGCCCTCGACGGTCGAACTCGTAACACGATCTGAGCGGGGGAGGGGTGACAACATTGATACCATCTCCAGATGAGAAGATCCTGGGGCAATCTGGCACGTCATCAACGATGAGCAAGGATACTTGTTGAAGTTCTACTGGCAGCCGATAAATGAGAGGTTGACGGGGAAGGACATGCGGACGAGGGATGAACAATGCATGGATCTTGCGCAAGAGCACTTCTTTGTTCTTCTGATAGGCTTCAGTCTGGAAGTGTGCCAAGCTGCCATCAGCCCTTGTCGACGACGACCACACACTTTTGACAACCAGAACGATTTGACCTTTGGCGAAAACTACAATAGCAACCGGTTAACATGGGTGTTGGTACTCCATTTTCTAGGAAAATGACACGGCGGGCGGGAAGGCGGGCGGCGGGGGTGATCAATTGCTAGAGGTGAGCATGCGGCGCCTCCTGATTGGTAATCAATTTGAATCAAACAACAGTGGCCGGGCGGCTGGCACACAGACAAAAACCCCAGTCTATAAGTTTTACTTTCACTCAACTTCGCAAATTATCAATACAATTGACCAGTCAATATATTCGTACACTTTCAAAATCATAGCCTATGAAATTTCACTACCCAAGTCTCAGGTGGTTCCCCACCACCCGGAAAGAGTCTGCTCCTTGCAAATGCTTCATCTTTGATAAGCCCCGCGAACGCAACACGAGATCCAAGCCAATCAACACGGAGCAGTAACCTCTCTCGCTGCATGGACATATGATTTGGCACTAATGCGCCGGGTGTAGATCTCACCGTTGGCCTGGTGCGTGCCGCAGAATTCGAGCTCCCCTGCAACGCAGGTTGTATCATTGGGCGACGATCACGTGCTCTGATAAGACTCGCGCGCCTATCGTGTCCAGCGGTGCCCCACTCCGTGTCTGTGAGTGGGTGTTGCAATGCAGCATGAAGGGTAACGAGAACATCAAGACACGTCACGCCTTCTTCCCCGGCACTAAGGTCAGGACCGATGTCAAATGTCCAAGGAAAGTCTGGGCTGATGAGCCGTATCTGTCTAGGCCGTTCTGGGGTGAGTGGGACGAATAGCAGCTCGTACCCGCAACCTGCATATAAAGATGACAATGGAAAAGCGAGGGATGTAGGCGGGAAGCGCAGGTCGTATCTTAGTGGCACGAATGACATAGAGAGAAATGGGTGGGGATAGGCTAATGAGAGAGAAGCATGAGGAACGATCGGGATCACAAATTGTGTCTGAGGCATACCATTTTGGGTTTCGTTAACGTTTGATGACACTGTTCGTGGAACAGAATGGTCATCTAGAAGAGAGATTTGAACACCTTGCAAGTTAATAAAATCAAGACGCGTACATATTGGCCGCGAATTGGGGATGTTGCGGTCGACAGGACTTATTATATTTGCGGATGCTAGCCGAACAAATTAAGCTTGAATTCAAGGTGTGACCATGGAAAAGGCGAGTACCTTGTACCCCCAAATTCATGCATGAGTGATGTCCATATTGGAGATGAACGAGATTTGAACTTGAAAACTCTAACAACAGCTGAGCATGAGAGCCGTAGAAGATTATCACAGCTCACGGGTATGGGCAGCGTTTATCTGCGAACGGTGCGAAGGGATATTGTTTGCTACAGTAATATGCCGTGCAGGTGATGTAACATGGGGAAGCTGCACTGGGGTATGGGGCCACCCTGCGTAGCGAGCATTGTGAAAAACTTGAGGCAAGATAGTAGGATTACGGGTAACCCATTGGGAGTGCCAAGGGGGATGTGTTGTAGAAGACATCAGGGAGATGACAATGGTGTGTCGAGACTTGTGAGGCTCGAGGCATTGCGATTGCGGGGAGGGCCCGTTATATAGTAGTTTTCAGGCATAAGACTCATTCATTTCCATTACATAATAAGTAGCTGCTATGCATTGTAAACGGACCCCAAGCTCAATACCCAAGTAGGACCCCGACCACAAAGCCCGGTTGTCTTCGATTCGGAACCTGTACAACAAACACAGGAATTGCGGGCATAAAGTATATATAGCCTTGGTGTCGTTACTAGACTATAGATGAGGTAATCGCAGTCCACAAAATCATACGTCGCTCGCTCGGATCCTTTAAGCTTTAAGTTCGGAGTCCTTCCTGAGGCCTCTCCTTCCTAGAGCTAACATTAGTATAGTATCAGTCCCTCACAACTGAGTACTGAGTACTGACTAGTGACTCCTGAGTGACCCCATACATGCTTATGGTTGTCACTCATCCGAGAAGTTGTGTCACTTCAAAGTACGTTGAGATCAAAATAGGCTCCGAAGTTCAAGTTCCCACCTGGGAGCAGACAGCGCGGACCTGAAAGCCACATCAACCAGCACCCCATACTGTGCGTTTTCTCATGTCCCTCATATGACCGGAAGGTAATGTGATCCAGGAGTTACTGAAATAGAATCATTAATGAAGCACTTACCCTTTATATATCCTGGTATCCAAACGCCCCCATCAACTATATAGTATCTTCTGCCCATCAAGTTCGTGTCCGAAATGAGTCAATGCTTTGAGCGCGTGGACACTCCACAGAAGATGTTTGATCCTTACCCGCTCACATTTTTACCCGCTCGAACACAAATGTCCTCATAAATAGTCTTTGGCTCCCACGACGATCACTTTGTAAGGATGAACAACTCCGAGTGGGGATGTCAACTACGCCACGGTTTGTTATATGAACTGAAGCAGCGGAATATTACATGATATAACTTTGGCTTGGAATAGATTCCGGACTCCGACCACACATCAACGTTTCAACATCATACCCACTCCTGCACCATCACTTGGCAAACGCTACTTATTCGAAGTGTAAAATTCACGCCCTAATAGGTTATCGCAACTCGGAATGCACCTGTAGAGCCTAGGCCTAGCCTCGAATTTCCGTATGGAACTTCCCGCTGTAGATACCATGCTACTATGTCGTCTACTTACAGCCTCAATTGTATCAGCCGACCCGGGGTACCAAAACAATAACACAGTCTGTCGTTCCCAAGTCCATTATCCCAGTGAGATCATTCACTCAGGCACCCATCAGCACTGCGCAGCAAATGCACCCGAGTGCTAGACTGGCGTGGCTGGCAATGTGCTTGCCTCTGGCAGACGGAAGTTGGTGTAGTCTCAACCTGACTGAGGTCTACCCCTACTGAAGCTATGCAAATGGTGGTAAATACTCGCTTGCATCCAGTAGTCTCCCTTAGTCAGATCATATAGAAGGAAGACAGCCATTCCTTCTCGATTACGACCTGCACTACCCCCCGTAGGCCTCACTCCGGCGTTGCCAGTGTACACCTGACAAGTACTCAAGTCGCTAGGTCTGGTCGGCGTATCTGCTCTGTCGTACAATGAGTATTGGGTCGATGTCGGTCAAACATCTCCTGAAAACGACACGATTTCAATTCTCCAATGCCCGTCCTGCTTATTTCCGTGTCGGCGTTGGCTCAGCGACCTTCATTGACAGCCCGGGACTTTGCAGAGATCCAATGGACCATATTCGATGGCCCGAGGACTTTAAGTGATCTAAGGGATCACACGTGGTGACCAAGCGGTGGCCCGGGAGATCTATTGCACCATATGCGTATATGTCATAGGCTGACCCATCGCGAAGATCTTGCCATATCAGGTCATTCAAAATCATATTATCTGTAACTTAACTTCACCGCCCGGAACGTTGTATATCTGAATATCTAAGCGGATAATTGGATGTAATAAGTCAGGTTGGGTACGAGGTTGTGGATCTGTGAGAAGTTCATCGGTCAGTACCATGTACCATGCCACTGATCTGGCTCTGAATTTACTTACTTGGGAATCGTCGACGGTGCAATGTCAGCAGGACCTTACATGAAGGGCGGTGAACAAGGAGCGACAACGGGAACCCAGGAAAGTGCGTCTATAACCCGACAAGGACGGGAAAGTAGTCTGGCATAAGCTCCACGTCTGAGTTCTCACACAACTCGCATTGGAAGTGCCCCACAGCTTCCTAGACAATAATCATAATCATGGTCCGGATCGTGGGACGAGCTGTTTACCAGAGTCTAGACTTGCCAATATGCCACAGGCCGACTACTGGCAGTGGGGTCATAGTCAGCCCATATCCGGTAGAGCACCCACCGCAGGATTTATGGTGTCACAAAGGGACATGGTCCAATCACAGAGTGATGAAGGAGGGAGTATGGGTTCGGATTTAGAAGGTAGCTGTATTGTGTACAATGCGTCAAGGTGACGTGGACTTCCCTCAGGAAATAAACGTGTTCGATGCTGGCTGCCAGTGATGATAAAATCAAGCTAGACCAAAGTTAGGCAGACATGATTGCTCTGGAGTTGACTCGCAAAATGCCGCCCGTGTCAGTAGAAACCTTGTTGTAGCTGACCACGGCGTCACGGTGATCTACATACTAGAAGAACCGAGGGGAACAGAATCGGGTGCGAATTCAAAGTCCCAATCAACATCAACTGAGACGGCAAGATCCGAGTATGAGGACGTGAGAGGATCAGGAACGACAACATGCAGGCAGTGGGCTGAGACAAACTCGCACAGTTCTGATTGACTAGTCGGTGTCGATGAGCCAGCGCTCTATATTATATTTTGCATATCATGATACGACGGTCAATGTGAGAGGTCATTCACGCGTTCCGCGTTGCCATCATGGTGTCCGCACAATTTCCGCATCAAGATCCTTCTTCTCATCATCAGGAGCTGTTGCACGACTTAGATTTCATGCAGGCAGTTCGCAACGGTCACAAGTGACAAAATCTCGATGAAAATAGCCAATAGTAAGATATTTGTACATTTTCTCTGGACCTTCAGAGTCATAATATTTGGAACTTCACCATCCACGTCTCAGGGTGTTTCCTACCACCCGGAACGAATCTCTTCCTCGCAAAAGCCTCATCCTTGACTAAGCCCATGAATGCAACGCTGGATCCAAGCCAGTCAACACGGAGTAGTAGCGGCTCCCGCTGCCGCGGCACAGGTCTCTCAAAGCTTACTGTGGGTCTGGTGTGTGCCGCAGGATTTGAGCTCCTGTGCAATGCAGGTTGTATCCTTAGACGACGGTTGCGTGCTCTGATAAGACTCGCACGTTTATCGTCTCCAGCAGCACCCCACTCGGTGTCTGTGAGTGGGCGCTGCAATGCAGCGTGCAGAATAGAGAGAACGTCGAGACACGTCACAGCCTCTTCTCCGGCACTTGGGCCGAGGTCAAACGCCCAAGGAAAGTATGGGTTGATGATCCGTATTTGCTTGGGCCTCTCTGGCGTAAGTGGGACGCGGAGGGATTCGTACCCACAGTCCACAAATGGAGATGATTGTGGAAAACGGAGAGAGGTGGGCGGATGGCGCAGATCGTATATTAATGATACAGATGGTGGCGCAAGAAATGGATGCGGGAAGGCTGGTGGGATATATAAGAATCAATCCATAACCACAAGTGCGTCTATTAAGCCGTACGTACCCTTCTGTGTGTTAAGGTTTGATGGCATCATTCGTCGTGTGAAATGGCCGTCTAGAAAAATATACAATTGAACATCTTGCAAGTTAGTAAAACGAAGGAGAACACGTACGTATGAGCCCTGCATTCTCTGTATCATGTTGAGCTGTGGTACGCGTCTCAGGAACACCTTGGAGAGACAGAGTATAAGTACCGCCTTTATCACCCAGATTAGGTCATATAATGATCTGAACCCACCGTTCCATGTCCATGAATGAGAGACGTTGCGGAGTTGAGAGTCAGCATGACCTATTGTATCAGCGGATGCTAACAAAGCAAATTGAGCTTGAAAATAGAACCATAGAAAAGAAAATCACCTGGCGCTCCGGAATTCGTGTAAGGGTGGATTGTATAGGGATGAAGTTCTAGTAACAAATGAGCATGGAGCCGAATGAATTTAGAACTGCAACTACCATTGGTGGTGGTAACTTCATGGGGATGACGCGAGGAGGTATCAACAGTCAAAGCAACACTGGGAAGTTGTATTGGGGGTTGGACCCATCCTGAATATCGAGCATTGTGCAAGGCTGGGGGTGAGGTGGTGGATCTGAGAGTAACATACTGCGAAGGGGGGAAAGCTGTGGAAAACATGGGGTGAAGGTGATAGTGTATGGAGACTTGGGATGCTCAAGGCATTGTGATGAGGAAGGATTATATACGCTTCGATGACCTGTATTACCTGGCTAAAGATACATCGGGAAAATCACTTTTGTGACAGAGGACCATTTGTGACAGAGGTACCATTTAATCGGGGTTACGAGCACGCACGCGTGATTATGAGGATGACACGATAAGCTAGTGTCAAACTTGGCATGAGTTCCAAATCAGGACGGCACACGGGAATATCACATAGTAGAGCATTGCCTCTCTTAATATTTGAGTGTAAAAGATGCACGTATTGTCCAATTACTGGGGTGCGATGAAGTTGACCTGCATACTATGCTTCAAGATCTATGATCCATGTCAGTACTGACAACATAAATTGCACAAAAAGACTTACTTGCGTTAGACCCGGCGAATAAGCATACGATGTACCTGTCGTTGCTTGTGTTTTGACTTCTGTTACTTCCTCAGCTAAGTGCCAGGGGAGTTTTGAAGATGATGAGAGAACCTTCTAGAATTAGCTAGCAGAACTGCGGGTCAGTCGCCTTCTCTCTAATTTAGCAAGCACCGTGGGACTTGAATAAAGAGCCATGATATGGAGCCCGAAAAATATGAGAAACGGAGCTAGCTGACAGCCGGTATTATATACGATGACCGCAAAATCTTCTGAACTGCACGCTCCTAAAGGCTGCAGTGAGGATCTGTCACATTTGCGTGGATAGTGTGGATGACCGAACGTGCCGCATCGTCGTTGTCGCAGTTATTTAAATTTTTGGACCCACTCCTCCAAGGCCCTTCATGCCATGCAAGCTTCGGAAGTCCAAGTATACACTTGCTGAAACATTTGCCTCTTGCTCTGTGGGAGCTAAACATTAAGCTCCCCAGCTAAGTGTGCTACGAGCACCTGCTGCTGCCACGTCAATTGGAGTTCTGTTTGGGGATGCAAGCCAATTTGATTGTTTCTCGAGCAGTCAAACCGGTGATTGACGTACCCATAAGTCATACCAACGTCCAAGTAGCGCTCCGGGTGAGGAAGGGATGAGGCTGGAACTCTTACGTATGGCCCATCTAGATCTTGTGCTACCATTTATAGGAGCATCCGGATCTTGAAACATGCAACTGACCACCGTAAGATCTCCGTTGTGCCAGTGTCCATCTCCACTTCTAGTTCATCCATAACTTCTACAGGAAACCTTGATCAACATAGACGTGAGATAAACTTTTCATCACGTACATGTCTGATGCGTGCTGCACATCTCTCTCAGCCGTCTCTCCCTCTCTTAGTTTTCGACTTCCTCCGATGCCTCTACTCCCAATATTATGGGCTGTTCCTGGGTCAGTACGAGAAAACAAACGAGGTAGAGTGATTGAAGAAGGAGGTATAGATTCAAGACATAGTTGTGGCCAGTACTTGCGGCGTTCGGAAGTGGGTAAAGTAGCGCCTAGTATCTTATTTCCAGTTTAAAAAAATTGTAAGGTCAAACAGACCCACTCGAGGGTGGCCTGGACCTGTGACAGTGCTGTAATCCCACAACCGTCATCGTGGATGTACGCGGGATGCACTTCTTCAGTACAAGTGCGCGCCAAAGTTATGAGCGAATGTTGGACACGATTCAAAATTGGATATCGAGTCCCGGTCTCGGTTATCGGAAACCTTGCCATATGAGGAGCAATAGCCCATGTGAGGTGCATATCTTTGTGTGTATGAACGTGTTAAACGCACAGGCCTGTTTTAGTGATAGTGCTGTGCTTCTACTAGCTTTAGATTCACGAATTACTAAGTTACCGGCCTGAAACGAGTTTCTAGACAATGCGGGATTTATATGAAAAGTACATAGAGCGACATGGTGGAGCACTTACCCACAAACAGTAACCTCCTCCATGACCGAGAGCAAAGGCTCAATATCATTAGCATCAACTTTGCTCAGTAGTACGTCCGTCCGAAAGGTTACCACCGGCACATGGAAAGATGCAACTCTCAACGCCATCAAAAGACAATCGGCTTCCAGCTTGTTTGGTGGTCCTACTACTAAGGTCAATTTTCGCAACATGACAAGATGAAGTTGGCTGAACGTCCCAATAAACCCTACGGAAAGTCAAGATTGGACAACGAGATACTGATGGGAGGGTCATCGATTCAAGGCAAGCGTGCGTTGCCGAATCACTTCCAATAACAGCACAGATTTCATCCACCACGAAGATCTCCAGACAAGTAAAATTCATTTAGATGGAACAGACGTCTCACAGGAAAGTAGCCTGGAAGTGGAGATGATGTAGATTTAGATTTTTGCACATAGAGATATGTGCAATGATTCGACGATCCACCATCGAGTAGTCCAACCCTGAGTGATCCCTACGTTTCTGGGCAATGAGAAGGGTGAGCCTTGAGGGCTATTTACTAGAGTGGGCAAGTAATCACTTGAGGATATGTGGAAGAAATGGCCTGAACGGTCGAACTCGTCCGAAGAATACGACCTGGTTAATAGCAGGGGAAGGGTGACAACGTTAATGATTGAAATGATCAGTGAACGAGGGACGAACAATGCACGGATCTTGCGCAAGACACCTGTGACTCCCTTTGGGACTTGACGAGGATGTTTGACAGGCTGTGCTTCGGCAATGTCCGCCTGTATTGTCTTTTTTCTTTCCATATAAGGACGGAGCGTTTGATCGCGCGGAACCAATTCGCGTTGACAGTACTGGCAGCACCGTGCGTGCTCCACTTGAGTTAGGCACGTACCTCCCACCACTTGAACTCATAATTTCTTTCTCTGGACATATTTGTGCCTCTTTATTTAGATAGCAGTATGTATATACTAGGGTTCGGCGTTGCCGAATTTAACCTTGCTTGTCTGCACTCTTACTAAGCAGATACACGCAGGCTGCTATATTCTCTTGTATTGCTTCGTACAGTGCTATGTTGTGCTACATGTTTGTCAGTAATTGGCTGTGCATGATACTGTTCGGCGTTAGTTGCGAATTTATATGCATGTATACAACCAGCTAACCTGTTTAGCAGGAAATTGATCAATATCATCTCAGCTCTGGTCACGTCGGTTATTGTGTTTTCGATGGATTGTGTTTGTTTCATGATCAAGACACTTGGATTTCCTTCACAGTGAGCTGTTGGAATGCGTTTTGGAATTGAGTAGACAAAGAGTGACTATATTTCTCACAGCTACCATATCATGGACTCATCAATTCACTGATGTGTAGCCTTACTATCTGCTGCAGTCATGATGCACGAATGAGCATCTGGAAAGCGCTGCACACTAGCCACTAAGTCACTGCATTTGTGTTTTTCTGCTCAATTCAGATTGTTGTCTCCCATAGCAGCTATGATTTGCTTCATGGTTAAGTTATCAAGCGCAGAATTGAGCTTTTGCGACATAGTAGATGGTACTGGATTGTGATTGTAGAAACAAAGTTGTATACAGTTTATTGATATTTATTATTGTTTATTATTGGCAGAAAATCCCACACACATTGTCGCATGCCATATGACCTTGCAAGCAAGGTGACTATTAATATTGTAGCGGCGTGTGCGCCAATCCCCGACTCGGCTGACAAACACCGTTACTCAGTACTCAGTACTCAGCGAGTATTGGTTTCCCTTTCTTTGTTGACACCATACTCGGGCTTCCGATTTTAACAATACCACTTGAATCCTGGCCTCTCATGCCTTCTGATCCGCTCGTCTGGCCTGAGTGTCACCAATTACGATTTAACGCTTTGTTTGACAAGCCGTTTGAAGTCAGGACGCCTGAAGGTAAGATAGACAAACTTGAAGGATTGGGTGAATCACAACACATTACCTTGCAGAGCAAGGTCATGTTGGATGGCAGATAATCTGTCAGTCACCTGACATGAACATCATGCTGGAGGGTATACTGGCATATTTATCAATACAAACCCAGGGATAGTAACAGGACAGTTTTTGATACTTAGCGAGGATCCCCAGCCCCTACAATAGTATGCATACAGGCTTCTCTGTATCAATACTCATGCCAGGGCTGAAAAACAGCTTCTCGGGCATCACCGGCTATCCTATTCAGGATGTACCTTAATTCCTGCTGTGCTTCTGCGCTTCTCGGTATCAATTATCCGGCAAGCAGCAAGCCGAGTGTTCCTCACCCATCCTATTTGGGATACACCTTCTTCTCCCATCTAAATATATCACATACCTTCGGTTTTCTGTTCCTATTTAGGATACACCTTCTTATCCTGTCTAAATATGTTGCATACCTTGGTTCTTTAGATTGACGCATTCCAAAACAAGCCCTATGATATTTCTTCTCATTGTATCAATACATACGCACGTGACATTTGACCCTATGATATTTCTTCTCGTTGTATCAATACATAAGCACGTGACATTTGCCACCAAAATTTTGCTAAGTCCTGTAGACTGTCTGCTTCTCGTCTTCTCGTTGTATCAATACATTAGCACGTGCCATTTGCAACCAAAATTTTGCTAAGTCCTGTAGACTGTACAGTATTAAAAGCAACATGCTTCGCTACTAGTAAGTCCTGGGCCCATCATGTATCAATACAGTAGCATGTGCTGTTGGTGCCAATCAAACAATTGTATCATCAAGAATGAATATATTTGCATTGATTAATACATGGTACAAGATTAAGACAGCGCGCGTATATACATGGTGACAAGAACATTGAGAAAATGCTCCCAATGAGCTTACAGTGGCCTTCTTCACGCGACGGACTTGCGAGATCTGCAAAAAGACGCTGTGACCCTTCTACACCACACTGAGAATATTTGACTTACCTCTTTGAAGTGCCGCCAATCTTGTTAGCATCCGTCAGATGGGTTGATGGGAGGCGCATTCGACTGCCGCGACGGAACGACTGATTGAGTACATCATCAAATGGTTGCACCTCCTCCGTCGTCTGGTCCACAGTGGTGCTGGCAGGGCACATTTCGATGCTCGTGGACATGTTAGACACGGGGGCCTTCGGCACCAAATCAATTGTGGTTGTAGGAGGAGAAGCAGACGGAGATACATCTGCTACAGGCGCGACTGCTGTAGGTGAGGTAGGAGGATAGGCAAACGGAGGCACATCTGCTGCAGGTGTGGCAGGAGTTGCAGACCCGTGAGTTGCAGGAGCAGCAGAAGCGAATGGAGACGCTGCAGGTGTGGCAGGAGGTGCAGATGTGTTAGCTGTAAGAGTAGCAGAAGCAGACGGAGGTGGGGTGGGAGATGCAGACCCGCGAGTTGCAGGCACAGGCACAGCCGGAACCATAGGAACCGTCGATACTGGGACTGCCGGAGGTGCACGGGGAGACGTTGATGTTGAATCACAGAGGTGATCATAGATAGAAGGGGCCTTAGCTTTACCCAAAGTGACAGGACGCGCGCGGGGTATTGTCTTGCCACGGCCAGAAGGACTATGTGAAGCCACACGCGCAAAGGTGGCGCTAAGACGAGGTGGAGAAAAGCTGGTAATCCTACCAGCATCTAAGTCCTTCTTCCATGCAGTGATGGGCGTGTCTGGGCTATTCTGAGAAAGGAAGGGAGGGAGTATTGGAAGGCCGGACTCCGTGTCAGGTTCAGGCTCAGGTAAACTAAGGTAAGGGTTGAGAGACTCGTAGAACCCAGAATCGAAGGAACTGTTGGGGAATGTATACTCATGCGGGCCATGGGAAGTTGGGTGAATCATTGTACGAAGCTCGTTTTCAGCGGGGTGTATGGATACACCTCCACCTTCCACGATGGGCACAGAGTCAGAAGTTGTTGGAGGGATGGGATCGAATGTAAGAGGAGTGGGATCGAACGTAAGAGGAGTGGGATCGAACGTAAGAGGAGTGGGATCGAACGTGTCGACCCCACTGAAAACGTCGATGTGCTCCAATACTTCAGGTGGTGCAGATGTAGCACTAGTAGCTGTGAAAGTTTTAAAATTTCACTTATAATTAAAAGGTCGTGTACTTACCAAATGCGCCCTTCAGAAACATGGTGAATGGTTCAACAATCCGTTTGGTGTGGTCGGGAAGTGAGTCGCGGAAGGTGAACCCAGTGCTCCCCTTCCCATGGTGAAAACTGTCCGCGCATTAGAATACCTTTTCCAATGAGGTAGCAGCATATACTCACCTGAAAACACGAACGTCCCCATTTGCACGTGGATCCGGGCCACCTAGGTATATGCTCCCGTGCCAACCAGTTGTCTCAAATATCGTCTCTAGTAGTTGCCCGGCTACCCCACCCAAACCTTCAATATATCTATTTGTATGTTAGCTGCACTTAGAAACTTGAGTGAACGAAAAACAAACGTACTGAAGTTTGAGAGAGTCTGAGGGATTCCGCAACCCCTCAAGTTCACATTTTGCCCTTTCAGCACGATGCCGACATTCGGCCTTCGCCTGCTCCTCCATCTGCATCACATAGGCTTCGCCGCGGGCTGCCATCACCTTGCTGGCTTCTGCGCAAATGCCGGACATGCGGGTGTTTTTTGTGTACTCACCATTCTCCACTTGGGCCGCAACTTCTTCTTTGATCGAGGAGTCTTCCTTGTAGTCCGTTTGTAAGAAATGTTCCACAGCGGTAGGTCCACGTGTCCGAGCAGTCGAAGTTGCCATCAACTTGGTGATGGTCTTGGTGAACTGGGTGTGGCGTGCCCTACCAGCAGAAGACGCTCCTCGATAACAGTAAGAGCGCAGTTGCTGCATTAAGGTGGTTTAGCCGTGAACCGAAATGAAAATGTATGTAACGTACTCCCTTGCGCTGCTTAACGAGTTTACCTAATTCTTTTATTTGATCACTTGTTAATTCAGCCTCGGTAAGAGGTATCCCAGTTGTGCTATCTTTGAAATGGATGCCAACTTCTGGCCATTTCACAAACCATTCTAAGCACAACTGGTTCAAGTATGCGGAGACAGAACCCTGCAGCTGACTCAAGCGGAAGCCATCCATCTTAGACTTCAACCAAACAGTCTGTTCGTGAGTCGTCCACGAGGCTCCAGGCATCTATTGTTCCCATCAAGGTAAGTAGGTATCAATACAAGATCGTGTGACACACATACAGTATGTTTTTTGACGTTTGATAACACCGACACCTCCGACTTGTATGAATGCCCCATATAGGACGGAGTTTCAACTCTATTTCCAATTCAGCCAATCAGATGAGGCGTTTATTTTTCAGCCCTATAAGCCCCGTGTGTATGAGAAACTTAACGTCAACATTCACAGCTAGTTCAAATTCGCAACATTCCTCCTGTTTGATCAATATGAAGGTCTACCCTGATGAGGACGACACCTTCACCTTGACCGAGCTTTGGAGTGCATTACAACTGATATGCCAGAATGGTAAGTTTTCTTGTCATCATTTTATTTGTGTATCTGAGATTGTATATATAACAAGTGGCTATTGACAACGGATCCCACCAGTTGACCTTTGCCCAGAATAGCCCTGCCCGAGCCGATGGTAAGTGTCATTATGTCAATCAAACCTAACGCTGACGCTGATTTCATATGAAGGTGCGGCTGATCCTGCCGGTGATGACCTCAGTGACGACGAGTTAACTGTCTCGCAGCCTCCTCCTGGCATTGTTCCAGCCCAGACGCAGCCTCCTCCTGACATTGTTCCAGCCCGGACTGCTCAACCATCCACATTACTTGATTCAGCTGCGCAAACCGCTCAACCATCCACATTACCAGCTGCGCAACCTGTTCCAACTGTCACTGCGCAGCCTCTGGCACAAGCGCATGCCAACCCTCCTGCCTCTTCACGCTGGTACACTATCACCGTTGGGCGTGAGACAGGCGTCTTTCAGGGCTGGTATGTTCTCTGACACCCTAACCGTGTTTCTTTGAATTCACTCTAACTAATTGTTAGGCACAGTGCTCATATTCATGTTGTTGGAGTCCCGGGTGCATGTTTTGCTCGTCACCCCACTCGTGCTGCTGCTGAAGGAGCGTACACAGAGGCACTGGCTGCTGGTGGAGTGACGCAGGTGCCGGCATGATGTGAGAGTCCACGCTGCACAATGTAGATGTATCTATGTAGTCTATTTTGTCATATTCTTGTCAATCAATCGCATTTTCTTGTTCACAAATACATCGTCACCTGAGACAGCCGAATTCTAGTCCGTCGTGTGACAAATGTTGTTCAAATTGGACTCTGGGCGTACATTCATGAAGATGTCTCGGGATATGTAAAAAATTCTGAATGTGAGCAGTATATAATTCTGCAAACGTGCTACTCTAACGCCTGGTGAAGCCCGTCTCAAGCTAGTACAGCACGCACGATGCAACGATGCTACCAAAGTAATTGTCCCGAAGCTGTGGCAGTGCCACCTAAGTAAGTACTATGTAATTGTGTTTGTGCTTTATAGCATTTGCCACACCTTTGCCTCACCGCAAACTTCACCTCCCGATCATACCACTCACACTCTCACTTCACCCAAAAAAATGGGGCGGCATCGGAAGCCTTCGCCAGAGCGCAAAGAAGCACGTAAACACTCAAAACGTATACACTATGCACGGTAAGTGGTTTTTTTTTCATTCTTTTTCATTCAATTCAGTAACTATTACTCAAACGCAAGGCATCTGGGCTATGAACGAATCAAAGCACGGCATAGATGGAGGCGGTGTCAGGGTGCTACAGAGGTATGTTCATAATTTTGGAGGTTTAAGACATTTTTATTCGTTTTATAGGCTACCCTCGATGCTTTTCATACTATGGAAGACCTATGGACCAGAACTTACACTGGAGGTAGCCGAAATCACAACGGATGTGAACCTCGCATTATTGCCCTTCTTCAAAATGTGGACGAACAGGGCTGGAGTGCGGTTAGACCTGGGTTTGCGGGTGAATTAGCGGAGGCGAGGATTTTACTTGAAGAAGTCGAGACACTGGCAAGTTCGGTTACCAATTTGGAGGGTCCCTGTACTGTCCAGCTAATGACCGAATGTTCGCGTCTCCTCTGCCGTGCTCGTCTCTGGCTTGCATCAGAGGAGGAAATTCTCCGGCTTATGGATGAAGGACCAGATGTCCTCGACGATGCATTATTTACCAATAACTTAGTCTGGCAGAGGCCCTGATCATTAATTACATATTCGAATCGCTGTGTACTCACATGACAAGCTTTTTTTTGTTGATCGATCGTTTCTGTTGATCGATCTTTTTTGTTGATCGATCATGGCCCCATCTCGCAAGCGCAAATTCGACAAATATCAACGCCAGTTTATTGCAGAAAATCTTGCTAATGCAGCACAACGAGCTGCAGCAGCTGGGCATGATGATGCGTGTTACGCACTCAAATAGATCTGTTAGGCGGAGCCCTAAGAGGGGCGTCGTCCGCTAACGTTCGTGACGTAACCGGAAGGGTCCGGTATAGCAAGTGAGCCTGGCGACGACGAGTCGGCAGCGATCACAGTACGCGCGTGTCACGTGACTTCGTAGACGGATGTCGTGAGAAGTCACTCAAGGTCAGGACTGTCTTGTCTGGACGATGAGGTCGATCGAGGTAGACTTAGCCGCGATGAGCGACTAAGAAAAGATACTAGAGACTGAAGCTGAGGGGGCTTCAGAGGGAAGTATGTTCCAGGGAAGATTGAGTAGATTCAAGTTAGAGAATCTAGTACAAGGTGACCGACTACTTATACTAAGTGGAGAGGGTTAAGGGCAAGGCTACCGCACAGTAGGTAAGGGTAAAGGGGATACGGGAATGGTATAGGTGCGTTGGCAACACAGCCGGATTAGTGATGGATGGTCGAATGTGGAATGAGACCGAGAAACGTTGGAACGGACCAACGGTAAGAATACAACGTGCGGGAATCCGCAGTCAGGGGAAACAGAAAGAGGAAAGCCACGTTGGTGGCACGAGTCAGACCGAGTCAGAGGTGCGGGACCACATTGGTGGTCGAATCAAGAGAGGAACGTGCGTGCACGTGCATAGAGGCGGATGATGCGAGGGACGGGAACGGTCCCGAGGATCCGGTCAACGGAGAGTCGGTAGAGAAGGACGAGCCGGTAGATGGTGAGGGCGAGGATGAGGGGAAAATGATAGGGGGGGCCACGTGACCGATGTTACTTGTAACAATGCGGGGCCTGGCACTTCATGTCACACACACACGTCTGTTGACGTCACTAACAGACTCCGTCCTTTAGCCAAAACGACATATTTCTCTGCGCCCAATGTAATCTCACCAGCCGCTAATTATGTGCCATCAACACTTATTTCTACACCCTCCGAGTTGGAAACTGATTTCGTCGTTGAAGACGCTTATATAGATTATATTGCGGACACGAACTTCAATCCAGAGCCAGTCGGAAAGACAAGCAAACGCTCACCAGGAGTATGTGCATCTCACTTCAAGTTCTTTTACCTGTCGCTAATTTTTTGCAATTAAAGGACGACCCTAAAAAACTGTGGCTTCTGGAGAGAGACATTTTCCTTCGCGAATTCATCAGGCTCGAAAGCCGTGGGGACACGATGTTGTCTCAATTCTGTCACGGCCTCCATGGTTGTGACAACGAGCCCGTATATCGTTGTAGCGACTGTGAAGGACTTCAAATGTATTGTCAATCGTGCGTGGTAGCTCTCCATTGTGCCATGCCCCTGCATCATGTCGAGGTATTGTTTTGAAAGTTTATTTGCCTTCTAAGTTCTGATCTTCGATTACACACAGGTCTGGACAGGCGAATACTTTCAGTGCACCTCCCTTCGCGATCTTGGGCTACGCATGCAACTCGGGCATCCCCCGGGGGTCTCATGTTGTAACCCAGTGCCAGCATTTGATGCCGAATTCACAGTTCTTAACACTAACGGTATTCACAGTGTTGCGCTCGATTTTTGCAACTGCGAAGCCGCATAGACTCACGCCATTCAGTTATTGCGTGCTCGATGGTACCCTGCTACAAGTACTGACCCTCGAACGGCTGCTACCTTCCGACTCCTCGATCATTTTCAAATGTATACGTTCGAATCCAAGGGTTCTGCATTCGAGTATTATCAAGCTTTGTCTCGCTTGACTGACAACACAGGCGCAAAGAGGCCCAAGGTAAGTCTTTCGCTATTTCATACATATTATGACTAACTATATACTAGGACCGCTATGAATCCCTCCTTCGCATTAGCCGCCAGTACCGCCATCTAATTGCCCTCAAAAGAGCAGGCCGGGCTCACGACATCTCTGGGATTTTGGGGACGGAGTCGGGCGAACTTGCCGTGGTTTGCCCGGCTTGTCCCCAACCTGGAAAAAACCTTCCACCACACTGGGCAGACGCCCCTAAAGAAAAACAGTAAGTCCAGTCCATTCACCTATACACGAGGGCTTATCTTGATCCACATAGGTGGTTGTATAGCCTGTTTGTCGGGATCGATGCGAATTTTCGAATGTGTCGTCGGAACAAATCATCGGAGCAAGCGGATCCCAGTTTTAGTCAGGGCTGGGCGTATTTTGTCGAGGATTCCGGGTTCAAGAGCGTCCTAGACACGCACGCGGGGCTCACACAGGAGAAGAGCAGCTGCACAAGTCATAACGCAGTGAACCTTGCGGATTCGAAGCGAGTGCGCGGCCTTGCAGCGACGGGCATTGGTGCCGTTGTTTGTGCAAGGCATAACTTCAAGCGTCCCTCGGCGGTAGGAGATCTCCAGAAGGGGGAGAGATATGTTAACATGGATTACTTATTTTTTTCAACAATGACACACTCGAGCGAGATTGTTGTCGTCAACGTCTCGTATGACATCGCGTGCCAGTGGAACAAACATCTTTGGGAGCGCATGTCTCGGTATCCCTCCAACATTCATCTGGCGCACACCAGCAAGACAATAACCTTCCTCGTGCCAAAATTCCACCTCCCCGCCCACGTCGCTCCATGCCAGACTAAATTCTCCTTCAATCTTATCAAAGGGATGGCCCGAACCGATGGCGAAGCGCCCGAACGCGGATGGTCCAATATTAATCCCGTGGCTACCAGCACACGGGAGATGGGACCTGGTTCGAGGCGTGATGCGCTCGACGACCACTTTGGCGACTGGAACTGGCGGAAGGTGTCTAACTTTGGTAAGTCATTACCCTCGTCATCAATAGTTATCTGACTGGCGCTTTCAACAGGTGTATTTCTTTTGCAAAAGCTCAAGGATGCCATCCCTCAACGTGATCAACATATTTCGGACCTTGTCGATTTTGAAGATGCAATTCCAGCCGAGAGCCTCGCAACCTGGCGTACAATGGTAGAGGGTTGGGAGACTGACCGATCTAACGCAAACCCATTCGACTCAGCATCTTCACCCATGACGCAAGCTTCTGTTCGACTGGAGCTCTCACAAGTTGAAGCAAACCAACTCAAACGCGGACTCGACATGTCCTTGCACTCTGAGGTTTCACCAAGTGTCCTGATAGTTGTCGGAATCGAGCTCGAGACTCAGCAGTAAGTACCATTATTCTCCGATCCTCAATGTAATTGACAAATAGTTTTTGTTTGACAGGCGCCGGCTTGTTCATGAAACCTCAAGCATAGGTGCACACGCTACCGAAATCCAGCTATCTACACTCCAGCAGCGGACAAACACACTTCGTCGTCGAATCGAACACTGGATCAAAATTCAAACTCTTTACATGCCGTGTGTCGCACGTCTTCGTGAGATGATCGATGCTACCTCTGATAATACAGAAGAAGACGTCCACAGTATCAAGCTCTGGATGCCTTCAGCTATTGTCACCCAGTCTCTATCTTGTGACAGAAACCTATTGCTCATCGAATGGAAGCTTCGCAGAGCCCAGGGACACGAGGCGCTACATGAACTTCATCAGCATCTGCGGCTCAAGCGTCATCTTACCGGCTTCAAGAAGGACTGGATTACCAGTCAACGCGGACACACGAGGTCACGTGGGATCATCGACACAGTGCAGAAGAAGATTGACGCTGCTGCCACCAAATATCGCATTGCTTGGGCCTCCCTCAGTGCTCTTGCCGAGCCTCTTCTTGAAATTGAGTGGAAGGCCGAGTTCCCGGTGCTCGAGAAAGAGGATGTCCGTGGAATGACGGAGGACCAAGCAGCAGGTGAAAGTATTTCTGAGGGGCGAAGATTAGTCTCCATATCATGGATTTGGAAGCAACGTTATGGCGCCGGAGAGGAAGAGCTTTCAGATGGTAAGCTCACCTCACCGTCCCCCACCGTCTCAGCCAGTTCCCTTCTGAACCCCGTTTTCCAGCTATGCGCATTGAGTGGTGCAAGGCTCGTGCACGCGCTCACCGATGGTCTGAGGAGGTAGAATTATTGCAGGAGGAAATGCGGCGCGTTCTCGCATTCTTTGATTGGCATGCGGCCTGGTGGGTGGAACGTGCAACATCCAAGACGTGGCTCGGGCTCATCGAGAATGAAGGCGCAGTAGCGTATGCACATCGGCAAGCTGCCATTCGGAGGATGATGCGTGACCACTGCTCTTCAATTTGGAGCGTTGTTCCTGGCCTCATTGCCCAGTCATCGTGCAATACCGCTATCTAATGGGATATGTTTTTTTCTGTGATTCTGATGTATTTTGTCATTAATGTCTGATTAACTACATGCTATTGACACAACAAACTAGTACCTATCTTTTCCAAACAATAAACTAGCACCTATCTGTTCCCAATGGCATAGCAATGCTATGTTTTAATGTTTTCAACAACTCTCCGTGTTTACCAAATTGGGCAACAAAGCGGTAGCCGTGTGGGACGACATATTTGATGGCGATTGGTCTATATTTAAGCCCATTGATGGGGAGGATCTATATTTAAGCCCACAAAGGGAAACAATCCAGGGACGAGAACCAGTAAGATCTTCCCCGATCAGTGGGGCCTGAGAAACTGCGCTAGGAACTGTGCTACCTTTCCCCAGCAAAGTATGAATAAAGGGAAGCACGTGAAGGGACCATACTCCCTGGAAGAGTATCAATAAAGGAAGCACCGGGGATTCCTTGGTGAGTATCAAAAACTATGCTGTTACTATGGCTAAGGAGTATGGATACTCCTGCCAGGGTGTGGTGCATGCTGTGCAATAATCAAAAATGATAGAACTGCATCAATATTGCGTCAATATTGCGTCAATATTGCGTCAATATGAGTACACAAAACTACTTCACAAAGTATCCAATTAGTTACTCAGAACTTGGTCTCGATGAAATACATGTTGGATGTACAACGACGACACCGTATTCCATTTCCTTATTCATCATCACGGACGCAGTATTAGTATATAGCATCACTGTTTCACATTGTTTATACCTCAGCGCTTCTTCCTACAATGCTGAGGTATGGTTCTCGTTTTCCTTGCACGCTGTCTCTTACTCATATCATTTCGTCTCCAGACGTGTATCTTAGGTACCATTAATGTTATAGCGCTTCTTCCTGCAACACTGAGACGTGTATCTTAGTTTCTACTTTCTACAGGTTATGAGCCCTGGCTTAACTCAAAGCCAGACACAGTAACTTCAAACACAACTTCCTCATGCACTGCCCACCGCTCTCACATCCAGTCCCTCTTCACAACGGTATCGTTATGGGGAAGCACGACCACATTCCTGAGTTGCTTGGAACGGAAAATTATGTTGGTTGGGCCACCAAAATGCAGTACACACTTGCCTGCGAAGATCTTTGGTGTCACATCAACATGAGAGCCGAACCAGGGGATCTTCTCGGACATCCTTCGACAATGCCCACACCTGTTGATCCTGCCAACCCCACGGCCGCTGAAACAGCGGAGATGCGTGAGTGGTTACTCAAGGACATGAAGGCTAAGGAACTCGTCACTCGTCGACTCACTTCTTCTGTTGGATCACTTATTCCTCATTCGCACACCATTACCGCACATAGAGCATGGCAGATACTACAAGAAAACTTCAACTGTACCGACATGAGTGCCCAGTACCTCCTTTGTCAACAGGTACAAGCTCTCTGCATGAAGGATTCTGCAGACGCCACGAACTACGTTGCACAACACGCTGTCTTTCGTGAACGCTTACTTGATGCTGGTGCCCCTTGGGGTGAGACAGACGCAATTTATCATATGCTTATGGGTCTTCCCCAGACGCCCATCTGGCAGCAGTTCAAGTCGCTACTTGAGCAGCGCATGCACAATGAGTCCATGGCTGCGACTCCTGCCACTGGACCGACATTCACCTTTGACAGCTGCATGTCACGAATCACATCTGAAGCTGCGCGACATGTCGTGACTCAACACACTCATTCCTCCCGCCCCGGTTCAGAGTATGCTAACGCTGCCACTACTTCCACTGCGAACGGAACTAACTCCATAACCGGGCTACGGATGCACAAGCACAATCTGCAGGGCATATTTTGCACGATGCCAGGATGTCACAAAGGTGATCACGATCATGCTCATTGTTATGGCAAAGGGGGAGGAATGGAAGGACAAGCACCGTGGATGAAGAATAAAAAGAAGGAGTCCACAGTCGCAGCTGCAGCAGTCATGACTCCTGCATCTTCACCTCCGACCCTCCCGCCTGTGCCTGCCATTGCAGCAGTTGTAGCTGACCTCAGCAGTCTCATGGAGAACTTATCCTTTGCCTCCATCATGGAACTACCGAATGAAATGTCGTGCGCTATCAATCTTCCTTTCACGACGATCCTGGACTCTGGCACTACAGTCACGCTTGTCAAGGACAGACATTTCTTTCACACCTACTCCATGGCGGACACCATGTCTGTGCACACTGCCAATCATGGCATCTTGCAGACAACCGGTAGAGGTAACTGTGTGGCGTGGCTCACCATTGGCGGGCGATGAATTTGCATACGTCTTTCAAACTGTCTGCACGCACCCGATGCACTCCTCAACCTCTTATCCGTCAGCTGCATGAATGCGAAGGGATGGGACGTCAATTTCCACTCTGACATGACATGCGAACTCGTGTACAAGGGCATTTCACTAGGTACCATCCCCGCAACCGGGAAACTCTATGTGCCAACCATTGAATTCATTCCCTCATCTGAGCTTGCGCCCCTACCGCCACAACAGCTTGAAGTGTCTGCATTTACACACGTTCCGCTCACGTTAGACCTCTGGCATGCTCATATCGGGCACATTGGAAAGGAGGCAGTGCTTCGTCTCAACCGTGTGGCTAAGGGTATTTCTATAGATTCTGCCACGCCCCTCTCACATTGTGAGTCTTGCATCCTTGCTAAACATCCTCGCCAACCCTTCCACTCTTCCGAGACAGAACGCACATCCCACTTCCTCGACCTGATTCACTCCGACGTTTGCAGGCCCATACCCACCTTGACTCCCCATGGGAAATGATACTTCATCGTCTTCCTCGACGACAGCACCCATGCCCTCAACCTTCAGCTTCTTGCCAGCAAGGACCAAGCTTTGGAGGCCTGGCGTTTGCTGCGCGCCCGTTGGGAAAATCTCTCAGGATTGCGTGTCAAGGTCTTTTGCTCCGACAACGGGGGTGAATTTATCAACAAAGCTTTCACAGCGGATCTCGAGCAGACCGGCGTCCGGCGTCAATGCTCTGCCCCATATGCTCATCAGCAGAACGGGAAGGCAGAGAGGGTGATGCGTACGATCAAAGGTCATATGTATGCGATGCTGGACTATGCGCATCTGCCGAGTTCGCTGTGGGGAGAGGCTGCGCTCATGGCCTGCTACCTGTTTAACAGAACGGAATCACGAGCCTTACCTGCAGGTAAAACCCCGTATGAGATGTTGCACGGTACACAGCCAAACTTGAGTCACCTCCGTGTCTTTGGCGCGTGCTGTTTTGCACGCATCCCCACTGAACTGCAGCAGAAACTTGGGCCCCGTTCTCGGGAGGCTATCTTCATGGGGTATCCGCCTGGTGTGAAAGCTTGGCGTTGCCGTGACACTATGACCGGTGCCTTCTTCAACTCGCGCGACGTAATCTTTGATGAGACCTTGTCTAACCATCCACTTACAGACAGCGAGGATGATGATGACGACGTATCTCCACCTGCGCCTCCTCGGGTCACACACCTGCCTCCTGCACCTCCTGCGCCTCCTCCAGTCCCGCCTCACAGTGCTATTATTTGGCGCTCAGGAAGAGTACCTGTGCCAACTGAAAAGGGCCAGCAGTTACGGGATCGCCTCATCGCCAACAAGTCGCATCTCGCTCGCCAGCGGGACATTCGCGCGGCACGAGTCAATGGCATACCTCCTCCCCCCAGCCTCACTGAAGCTGCACCTGCACCCATTGTGCCTGTGCCTACGCCCATGCCTGAGCCTCCTCCGGCTCCGCTGGTTGACCCAGACGCCATCTTACCTGATGACAACACGATCAGGTTCCCGCAGGTGCTTGCAGCCCTCATCGCTGTCGAGGTAGCCTGTCTCTCAATTCGCAGCGAC
Source organism: Suillus discolor (assembly GCF_016758755.1). Classification (NCBI taxonomy): domain Eukaryota; kingdom Fungi; phylum Basidiomycota; class Agaricomycetes; order Boletales; family Suillaceae; genus Suillus; species Suillus discolor. The sequence continues at coordinate 83,380 of NW_024541298.1, forward strand.
TCTCGTCGCAACCCTCTCAGCCCTGGGTACGACTTGAAAGTCCCCCCTGCCACATACAACAAAGTGATGCGACACCCAGACAAGGACCATTGGCTGGCCGCTATGAGGAAGGAAATGAACCTGATGAGTGAGATGTCTGTATATGAACTTGTCCCTCTCCCGCCTGACCGTCGAGCGATTGGGTGCCGGTGGGTCCTGGAGTTTAAGGAGGACCTCAAGGGAGGACCGGTTTTTAAGGCGCATCTAGTTGTGCAGGGATTCTCCCAGATCCCGGGAGTTGACTTTGGATGTACATTTGCGCCTGTCGCCAAGTCCGCATCTATCAGAGTTTTAGCTGCCTATGCTGCCTTGCACGACTGGGAGTTGGACTGTTTTGACGCGCGCCGTGCCTTCTTATGGGGTAAGCTACAGGAAGACGTCTATATGCGTCAGCCTCCTGGCTTTGAACGTCTCGGCCCCGACTTCCAGAAACTTGTCTGTCACCTCCTTTCCTCGCTCTACGGGCTCAAGCAAGCTGCTTACGATTGGTACGAACTCCTGTGCGAGGTGCTAACACATCTGGGTTTCCTCCACTGCGAAGCAGACTATGCGGTGTTCTTCTTCGACCATATCAATGGAGAGGGAGTAAGGGTGATCTGCATCATCACGTGGCACGTCGATGACGGACTTGCAGGGTCTAACAATCGGGGCTTCCTGGATCAGACAAAGGCGCAGATAGCGAAACACTTTGGGATAACGGACCTGGGAGCCGTCACTAAATACCTCGGTGTTCAGTTCGTCTGAGACCGCGCGATGTGTGAACTCTGGATGCACCAGGAGGATTACATCGCGTACCTCCTGGAGGAACACAGCATGTCAGGATGCAACCCAGTCTCTCTCCCAATGGATCCCACCTTTCCTTTTGGTCGTCCCACTGACATTCACCCCCACATCGACGACCTTCAATTGGAATACCGCAAGCTCATCGGCGAGCTCCTCTACCTTGCTCTCTACACATGTCCCGACATCGCTCTGATGGTCATGCATCTCGCCCAACACAATGCAAATGCAGAGTCCCAGCACTATGCCGCAGCAAAGCATGTCTTACGGTACCTTGCCGGGACCGTTCACATGCACATTCACTATGGGGGGGCAGGGGTCAATCCTGAACTCCATGGGTTCAGCGACTCTGATTGGGCGACATGTCCAGAGGACCGGGTCTCCATCACCGGGTACGTCTGGTTTCTGAATGGAGGTCCTGTTTTGCACTCTGCGAAGAAACAGACGACACACACCCTTTCCTCAATGGAGGCCGAATACATGGCACTCACCGGCACCATTCAGGATGGCCTCTGGCTGCAGTCCTTCCTCAGTTGTCTCTCCATCCCCCTCCCACTCCCTGTTCGCCTGTTCGCCAATAACACGGGGGCTATCACGTTGTCCAAGGAAGCAGCAAACCACGTTCGCACGAAGCACATCGATTTGCGCTATCACTTCATCCGGCGTCATGTTGAAGCCAATACTTTCATTCCAGTTTGGGTGTCTACACACCAGAACACAGCCGATATCTTCACGAAAGTTCTGCCACGCCCTGCCTTTAATCATCATTGTTCGGGCCTCGCATTGGTGTCTCGTTGAGGGGGTGTGTTGGATGTACAACAACGACACCGTATTCCATTTCCTTATTCATCATCACGGACGCAGTATTAGTATATAGCATCACTGTTTCACATTGTTTATACCTCAGCGCTTCTTCCTGCAATGCTGAGGTATGGTTCTCATTTTCCTTGCACACTGTCTCTTACTCATATTGTTTCGTCTCCAGACGTGTATCTTAGGTACCATTAATGTTATAGCGCTTCTTCCTGCAATGCTGAGACGTGTATCTTAGTTTCTACTTTCTACAATACAGATACAGTCAAACTCTGAGCTCGGTCTCAATGTCATGATACAAATACAAATACAGTCAAGCTCAAAGCTCGGTCCCGATGACACAATACAAATATAGATACAGTCCAAATATGAGGTGAACTTCAATGATGGCATAGCAGCTCTCTTGAGGTATATCGATGTTTGGTCCGAGACTATGCCAGTTAGACAACAATGAGAATTGTCAGAAGTGTGTGGCTTACCTATCCGGTGCGAAAGTCCACCTAGCACGAGCTCGATCCCAAACAAGCTGTTTTCCTGGAGTCACAAAGATTGATGACGAGGCAAAAGGAATGTGAGGGAAACAAAAACACCCAAGGATAGGATGAACTGAGAGAGACCACATACCTCATCAACATGGATACAAAGTTGGCCCTGTGTCTCGTCAGGCGCAAGCAAGGAAGAAGGTATGAGAGCCAACGATCAGTAAACGTCAGCGCGAGGCAACATGACTAGAGAGAACACATGGAGCTACATGCACAAAACGTTTCAGCAGATGCAAAAATCACAGGATGATATAGTGAGAATGGTAGAGCGCGTGAACGGTGAACCACAACCTAATGCTTGAGGCCGCGTTGGTCTATTTGGATTTGTTGAACTTTCGTACATTTTGCGTGCTGCTACGATGTTTTAATCGGCTTATCGAACGTGTTCAAAAGGCATTAGGACCAAGCTGAAGACGACATCGAATATGCTAAAGGCCAACCTATTAATTGGCTGAAAAAAATACTTATCGCAGTGAGAACGAAAACAAGCAGACTTAGGACTGCCGTCACGCAGATTCGGGGGTCGCAAAACGACGAGTGTTGGAAGAGGTCGACAAAGCCGATTCCCACAAATTAAAAATTCTCCGGAGCAAGGTCATAAGAGTCTGTTCGGCCACCAATATTTGCGCCAGTTTACGCAGGTTTAGAATCTATATTTTGCTTTCATAATCATAGGACCGTGCTGGTCACAGTTATTAATCAATCAATACTAAGTAGTAGGCATGCCTGCTACCCATCTACAATCTATCCATCATCGCAACTCTTACAGGATGTCTTGGGGCAGAAAAAGTGCCCGTGGTGGTGCAGAGCTAACAGAAGCGAGAGATCGGTGTGTGTGGACGGAAGCAGACGAAACCGTCCTCATCCAGTATGTCACCACCAACCACTCACAAGGTGGTGATGGTATGAACTTTGATCACACGTTTTGGGTTGCTGCTGCCGCTGAAATGGACAAACACCCCTGCTTGGGTGCAAGCAAAACAGCGGTAGCATGTCAATCAAAATGGGGGCGGGTATGTACTACTACTATATCAGCCTTGGTACCCTCACTAATGATCGAGTTTCAGCTCCGTGGTACATTCAACGTCGTCAACAAAGTGGCCAACGTTTCCGGACTATCTTACAGCATGGAACATGGAGCTTCGATCACTCCAGAGTCCGAAAACATGTGGACCGACTTTGTGAAGGTAAAGTGATTTTAATTCACATCAAACTACTACAACAATGCTAATTACTATGAATCAATAGAAAAATCCAAAGGCCAAAGGCCTCCGGGACAAGGGTTGGAAGCACTATGAGGCGCTGAAAGGTTTCATACCTGTCAAGCCAGGTAACAACAACTCGTTCTTTGCCACCATCACGACACCACCTCCCATCATTCCTTCGCCTTCTTCTAGCAGCGCAGTCACCCCCCTTTCCTTTGACGAGGTCCATATGATGGACCTTGGAGATGCGCTCGATGGGATCGAGTTCCCCGGCTCTATTTCAGGCGGCCAGCGCGCAACCCCCCTCACCCCAGAGAGCCTCCCTCCATTCGACGCTGCACAGCAACCCTCCCTTGAGTCGGTCCATGTTAGTGCGCCATCATCAACAGCTTCCGGTAAACGGAAGCTGATTGATGATGATGAAAGTATGCTTGATATCGTTACCCGCCCCCCACATTCAACGAAATCGGGAGACTCGGCAAAGTCTGCACGCCTGACGATGCCTGTGGCCATCCAGCATATGGGGACTAATATTGGCGGTCTTAACACAATGTTAGAGCGCGCGGCCAATGCTCTTGAGGCCAACACCTCCAACACCTTGGCGCGATCAGTAGATCCCATCCCTTTGTGCAGGCAGAAGGCGGTGAAAAAGTTGCAGAGTGAGGGTCTAGAGGACGTACAACTACTCAATATCTTGAATAAATTTCAGGCCGACATCGCTATCATTGATATTTATCTCGCTATTGAGGTAGATAGTCTTCGGCGGTTGTTTTCAGAGCAGCATTCAAAGTAGTGTTACATGTATTCTTGTCGTGTCGTGTTCTCTTGTATTGTACTTGTAGTAGCAAAGCAATATCACTATTTCTATGGATCATAGTCATTGATAAGGGTCCAGTCTTGATCTGACAACAATGTCATCATTTGACGGAGATACTTTGGATCATAGTCATCGATGAGGGTCCGGTCTTAATCTGACAACAATGTCATCATTTGACGGAGATACTTTGGATCATAGTCATCGATGAGGGTCCGAATGGCTATGGTATTAACGCGACTACAGTACTAGTGGTTCTATGATTGCCTGCTCCCCCCTCTGAATCCTTTCCCTGTTGTAGGCCTCCCACATCTCACTAGCAATCTGGTCACAACAGAGGCTCGCACGAGTGCGTGCGTGCTCAGTAGGAGGACCGTTAGCAAGGTTTCCAGTGTCAGTGAGAATGTGCGCATCTAACACATTACGATAGTCCATCATGTCGTTTGGATCGTGAACTCGAATAACATTGTGCACGAGACACAAGGCAGGAGGAATGCGCGCTTGAATGTCCATTTTGTACTCTGGCGGGAGGAGAAGGATACGAAATTGGCGCTTGATGACACCAAAAATGCGCTCAACAGCATTTCGAAGCATTGCATGACGCAAATTGAAAAGTTCTTTGCGATTACGAGGCCTATGTAATGATGTGAACATAAGTATGAATGGTACTAGCAGAACGCATCATACAAAGTATTAGCACGACCCCACTCTGCAAGATGATAACGCACGCCCCGAAACGGGACCAGAAGCTCATCGCACGAGCCAAATCCAGCGTCCGCAAGATAATACTTTCCCTCAGGGATATTGAAATCGGTAGTATGAGCATCGTGATAGACTTGAGCATCTGCAGCTGACCCCTCCCAACCGCTCAACATGTAGGTAAACGAAAGGTTGAATGAACATGCCGCAAGGCAGTTTTGAGAGAAGTTCCCCTTGCGATCCCGAGCGGCATGCCGATCTTCACCAAAAGGATGGCATGTGATGTGTGTACCATCAATGGCTCCGGTAGTGTCAACAAAGAACTTCGGGTTTTTCGTGATTTCGGGGGGAGGAGGGCTATCTACGTCGGGCAGGCGGACGTATGTCGTATATATCGGTGGCAAGGAGAATGCGAAAAGAACCCGTTTAAAATACCTGAAAGAACATAAGCTTGATACCAGGACAGCAACAATATACGTACTTTGATATTGTTTCATTGGACCGCTGAAAGCGTTCACCAAGATGGCGAATCGAGAGACCCATGACAGACGCATAGAGAAATATAGCAAGCTGCTCTTCTAGCAGTACATGCCTGGAATCTCTGCATCCTGCTTGCCAAAGGAGATTGATGAGCACATAGAAAACGTGCTTGTGGACCCCAAGCTCGCATCTGATGCGTTCAGGGTGTCCAGTGAGAAGTTCGGTGACCCATGCAGTCCCCGACAAAGCAGAGGTATGATATGGCTCTTTGTCATAGTAGGTGTTTGAGTAAGCTTCGAGCGTGGTAGTTGTTGCGTTGAGGACTGTAATGACCGTGCGCATAGCATGCATGGCCATCTGCATGATGCATGCCAGATACTTCTTATCACTCTCCTCTGCATCATTGTCCATATCCTCTGCCTCCACAAGGTCGTATTCGTCCTCGTTAGCATACTCGTCGTAATCAGGATCAAGAGGCATTGTATTGATAGTAGGACAAGGCATACAGTAAGCGTTATCGGAGCGTGACATCTTGTTCAAGCTCCGACGATTAGCAAAGCCAGAACCAAATTCTAACTTGCGCAAATAATGGTGGCCGAACAGACTCTAAGTTCGCACAGCGAACCCCTAGCAGAGAATGCGAATGAGGTAATAAGTTCCCGCGCTTGCAGATTTTCTTGTAGGTGCCTGGACGTTTTCATCTGACATAACCCTCTCTCTACTCCATAGAGTCGGGGATCAAAACCATCGGCAGGGCCCCAGCCGCCCCACTGTCACGGGCATAGGACATGATGCTTCTCGGCAAGACAAGGCAAGCTTAGACTGGTCAAAATCATAGACACTTGTACAATAAACTACGAAATGCAACAATCAAGAACTACGTTGGCAATAGAGTGATACAAATATAATCAGGTCAGTCAACACGGAGCAAGGTCGTAAGTTCGCACAGCAAACCCCTACTCGATACAATAAACCGGTAAAGATACTCGTACACTATCTTCGGACATTCAAAATCAGAACCTCTGAAACCTCACCACCCATGTCTCAGGTGGCTCCCCACCACCCGGAATGAGTATGTTCTTCGCAAATGCTTCATCTTTCATAAGCCCCGCGAACGCAACACGAGATCCAAGCCAATCAACATGGAGCAGTAACCTCTCTCGCTGCATGGACATATGATTTGGCACTAATGCGCTGGGTGCAAATCTCACTGTTGGCCTGGTGCGTGCCGCAGAATTCGAACTCCCCTGCAATGCAGGTTGTATCATTGGGCGACAATCACGTGCTCTGATAAGACTCGCGCGCCTATCGTGTCCAGCGGTGCCCCACTCCGTGTCCGTGAGTGGGCGCTGCAATGCAGCATGGAGGGTAGCGAGAACATCAAGACACGTCAGGCCTTCTTCCCCGGCACTAGGGTCAGGACCGATGTCAAATGTCCAGGGAAAGTCTGGGCTGATGAGCCGTATCTGTCTAGGTCGTTCTGGGGTAAGTGGGACGAAGAGTAGCTCGTACCCGCAGCCTGCATATAAAGATGACAAAGGAAAGGTGAGGGATGTAGGCGGGAAGCGCAGGTCATACATTATTGGCACGAATGGCATCGAGAGAAATGGGTGGGGATAGGCTAACGAGAGAGAAGTATGAGGAACGATGGGGATTACAAATTGTGTCTGAGGCATACCATTTTGGGTTTCATTGACGTTTGATGACACTGTTGGTGGCACAGAATGATCATCTAGAAGAGATATTTAAACACCTTGCAAGTTAGTAAAACCAAGATGCGTACATATGAGCCGCATGTTCTCTTTATCGTGTCGAGTCCTGGCGTGCATATCAACAGCACCTTGGATAAATGGAACGCGAGCGCTACCTTTATATACCAAGCGAGTCAGACCATATGGTGATCATATTTAACGACAAAGAACCCACTATTCCATGGCTGCGAACTGGGGACGTTGTGGTCGACAGGACTTATTGTATCTGGGGATGCTAGCCGAACAAATTGAGCTTGAATTCCAAGTATGACTATGGGAAAAGTGAGTACCTTGTACCGCCAAATTCATGCGTGAGGGGGGTTCATATTGGGGATGTACAGAATAACTTGAAGACTCTAACAACAGCTGAGCAGAGCCGATAGCCATAGAAAATAATCACAGCTCACGGGTATGGGCAGCGTTAACCTGCGGACGATGCGAGGCGATATTGTTTACTACAGCAGCCTCATGCCGTGCAGTTGACTGAGGTGAAGTAACATAGGGAAGCTGCACTGGGGGCTGGGGCCACCCTGCGTAGCGAGCATTGTGAAAAGCTGTAGAAAACATAAGGGAGATGAAGAGGCATTGAGATTGAGAGGATCGGCCGCGTTATATAGTTTCGAGTTGAGAGAGTTCAGCTTGAACTTGAGAGCTTGAGATTCCGCCCGTTTCCTCCAAAGTCCCCAAATAGCATAGCGCATTTTTCCCGTAGGGCAGGGGTACTGTGTCAGCAAAGGCGATGGCGATCTGTCAAAAGCTGTCACAGCGGAAAATCGGTACAATGATCAATCACGTGAGTAAAAACCACGCGAGATCATAGAACATTGTACAATGTAAAGTAACCCCTAAAGTAAAAATCTAGTAATTGAAAACGGTAGCAATTGCAGAAATCCAAAGCACCGGCCAATTGCCTGCATGTCGGAGTAAGGTCAGAAGTTCGCAACACAGATCCTAGGACAAACATTAAGCATAATTTTTACAGCTGTTTGCAGAATACTGTAGCAAAGACACGCGTTGTTTGAACTTCAAATGTCCGATCATCGCGATCGACCTAACCCGGAGCATGTTTTTCTATCCTTTATCCTACAAACCTTGAGTTATTGATCAAGGTTCTATTAAAAACTCTACATGCGATAACCCCTGTGACGTCGGGCATGCGGTATGCCACTAACCCTAACCGACCACGTCTCAGGTGGGATCCAGGCGCTCGCTGCATAGGCCCATGATGCAGTGTCGCGGCGCTAAATGAAAGTTCACCACATGAATCAAACATGAATAGATACCTATCTAGTTTTTGTCGCAGACTTCGAGCTCCCCTTTAACGCAGGTTGTTTCCTTAGGCTATTGCATGCTCCGATAAGACTAGTATATTTATCATCTCCAACAGTGCCCTACTCCGTGTCCATGTGTGGGAGCTGTGATGTACATTTACTCCGAACATTCAGTGTCATAATTTCTGGAACTTCACCACCCACGTCTCAGGGCGCTCCCTACCACCCGGAACAAGTCTTCTCCTCGCAAAAGCCTCATCCTTGACGAGCCCCATGAATGCAACGCTGGATCCAAGCCAGTCGACACGGAGTAGCAGTGGTTCTCGCTGCACTGTGGGTCTAGTCCGTGATGCAGGATTTGAGCTCCCATGTAATGCAAACTGTATCCACAGACGACGGTCGCGTGCTCTGACGAGACTCGCACGTTTATCGTCTCCAGCGGCTCCCCACTCGGTGTCTGTAAGCGGGTACTGCAATGCAGCGTGCAGAGTAGAGAGAACGTCGAGACACGTCACAACCTCTTCTCCGGCACTTGAGCCGATGTCAAACGCCCAGGGAAGGTATGGGCTGATGAGCCGTATCTGCCTAGGCCTCTCTGACGTAAGTGGGACGCGAAGGAATTCGTACCCGCAGCCCGCAAATGGAGATGGAAATGGAAAACGGAGAGAGGTGGGCGAATAGCGCAGGTCGTATATCAATGGCGCGGATGGTGGCGCAAGAAACGGATGGGGGCAGGCTGATAGGAGGTATAAGAATAGATCTATAACTATAGGTCCGCTTAAGGCATACCCTTTTGGATATTGAGGTTTGAAGGCATCGTTTGTCGTGTAGAATGGCCATCTAGGAAAACATATGATTGAACATCTTGCAAGTTAGTAAAATGAAGGAGAACGCGTACATATGAGCCCAGCGTTATCTGTATTATGTTGAGCTGTGGTACGCATCTCAGAAACACCTTGGAGAGACGGAGTATAAGCATCGCCTTTATCACCCAAATTAGGTCGTATCGACAGATAACCCACCATTACATGACCATGGACGAGAAACGTTGCAGTGTTGAGAGTCAACATAACCAATTATATCAGCGGATGCTAACAAAGCAACTTAAGCTTGAAAATAGAACCATAGAAAAGAAAATCACCTTGCGCTCCGGAATTTGTGCAGGGGTGAGTTGCGTAGGGATGAGATTCTAGTGACAAGTAAGCATAGAGTCCGAATAGATTGAGAATTTGAACTACGGCTATTGGTGGTAGTAACCTCATAGGGAGAATGCAAGGAGGTATCAATAGTAAAAGCAACACGGGGAAGTTGTATTGGGGAGCGAACCCATCCTGCGTAGCGAGCATTATGCAAGGCTGGAGGCGAGATGGTGGGTCTAACGGTAACATACTGGTACTGTGAAGGGGGACGAGCTGTAGAAAACATGGGGAGAATGTGATAGTGTATGGAGACTTTGGATGCTCAAGGTATTGTGATGAGGAAGGTTTATATACGTTGGGACGAAAGGGAAAGAGTTCCACAAGTGCTATTTCCGTATCAGTACAGCCACACCCTCGCTCGCCCTCGTTTGGAATGAGCGCTTGATAAAAGAGCTTGGCGACTTACGGGCATTGCCTTGGAAATTTTCGCCAGGTGATTGACCAGAAAGGAATATTGCCATTGGTTTCGCACACCGCTGTAACATTTGAGTGCAAAAAATTCATGTCCAATTACACTGGGGTGCGATAAAGTTGACCTGCATACTGTGCTGCAAGATCTATAACCCATGTCAGTACCGACAACATAAATTGCGGAAAAAACTTGCCTGCATTAGACCTGGCGAGTGGAGTCATAATAGACGTGCAATGCATCTGACTTTCCTTACCTCAACCGAGCGCCAATGGAGCTTTGATGATGAGAGATCCTTCTGGATTAGCTGTACGACATAGCAGAACTGCGGAAATGACACATTGCAACTGGAAGGGGCACTGCAACTTGAAGGGGCATTGCAGTTTGAAGGGGTCGCCTTCTTTCTTTGACAAACACCAAATATGATGAAGGAACCATCCCGAAAAAAAGGATGAGAAACGGAGCTCCTGGTAGCCGATATATAGCCGGCATCCTATATGACGGCCGTACACACTTTTGAATCGCACGCTCCTAAAGGTTGCATCAATCAACGACCTGTCAGATTTGCGTGGCCCATAGTGTGGATGACCGAATACGCCGTCGTCGTCGCAGTTACCTCAACTTTCGGATTGCACTCCTCCAAGGCCCTTCATGACATGCAAGTTCAAGTACGCACTCGCTGAAGCATGCTTGTCTGGTGCTCTGCGGGAGCTAGAAAACCAAAGTCTCGAGCTAAAGCGGCAGGCCCTAGTAAACGCGCCCATAGTATTAGTATCACGTCTCCATTTTGGAGATCCTGATGAGTCAAGCAACAAAACCGGCAATTAGCGCACGTCCCACGACGTCCCAGTAGTAGCGCTGGTGAGGCACCGCGGGTGAGGCTGGAACGTCCGAACTCTTCCTTACGGCATCTTCTGTTACCATTTCCAGGAACATCCGGATCTTGATATATGCAACTAACCATAGGTAAATCTCCGCCGTACCGGCCGCGTGCACAGTGGTCATCTTGACTTTCCATCTAATTCATCCACAATATCAATCAGAAACCTTGATCTACATAGAAGTAGGACAAGCTTTTCATCACGTACATGTCTGATATGCGGCCATGTTGTTGCACATCTTTCTCAGCCGTCTCTCCCCCTAGTTTTCAACTTCCTCCGATGCCTACTCCCAATACTATGGGCTGTTCCTGTTTCAGTGCGAGAAAATAAACAAGGTAGAGTGATTGAAGGAGGAGGCATAGATTCAAGACATAGTTGTGGCGAGTACTACTTGCGGCGTTCAGAAGTGGGTAAAGTAGCACCTAGTATCTGATTTCCTGTTTGAAAAAATTGGAAGGTCATTCGAGGGTTGCCTGGACCTGTGACAGTGCTGTAATCCCACGACCGTTGCATCGTGGGATGCTCTTCTTCAGTACTACTGCGTGCAATGAAGCTCAAAGTTGAAAGTTACGAGCGAGCGTGAAAGATTCAAAATTGGATATTCCAGAACCCGTGACTAACCGAGTCCTCGAGTCCTCGTTGATCGGAAACCTTGCCATACGGGGAGCAATAGCCCCTGTGGCGCGCAGAACCAATTTCATGTCTCGCAATCTAGATAACCGACACATAAAAGGTTTGTCCAGACACGATTATTATGATTGGCTCTTAAAATTCACAATCCACGTCTCAGGTGGCTCTCCCGCACCCGGAATGAGTCTCCTCCTCACAAACGCCTCATCCTTGAAAGCTTGACGAGCCCCCCAAACGCAACACGAGACCCAAAGAAGTCGACAATCTATCATCAAGTAGTCCAACTCTGGGCGATCCCCATGTTTCTGAGCAATGAGAAGGGTGATGGTTTACCAGAGCGGGCAAGCAATCGCTTGAGGATATGTGGAAGAAATAGCCTCAATGGTCGAACTTATCCGGAGGACACGGCCTGGGTGCGCGACCAAACCCCTGGTGTTGAACGTGCAAGAACCGGTGCACCGGGGAGAGGTAACAACATTGACCGACTCGGAGATGATAGGCCATCTTGAAATGAGAAGATGCTGGGATCTGGCACGTCTTCAACGATGAGCAAGAACACTTGCTGAAGTTCTCCTGGCAGCCGATGATAAATGAGAAGTTATTTCGTTTCGACGAGAGGGACGTGTGAATGAGGGACGAACAAGGCATGGATCTTGCGCAAGACGCATGTGACTCCCACCTAGGCAGCGCCTAAGCCCTATAACCTGTGGAACGTGGTGAGTGCGTGCAGTTAGAGGGTGATCGAATGGATAATTGTTGGTCAATGTTGCTCTGTGTTTGACAGGCTGTGTGTTGGGAGTGTCCGCCCGTGCTATTGTATACTATTAATATCAAGACCGTCGGCTGCCAGGTACCTACAATAAGTCTGCCAGCATAGGACAGCATCAACATGCCGAGAAGGTAACATGAATTCAGCTTAGACTGGTCAATTTCGCAAATTATCAATACAATGTTTGTACACTTTCTTCTGGACATTCAAAATCATAGCCTCTGAAACCTCACCACCCAAGTCTCAGGTGGCTCCCCACCACCGGGAATGAGTCTGCTCCTTGCAAATGCTTCATCTTTGATAAGCCCCGCAAACGTAACACGAGATCCAAGCCAATCGACACGCAGCAGCAACCTCTCTCGCTGCACAGGATTCAGTGCTGATACGCCGGGTGCAGACCTCGCTGTTGACCTGGTGCGTGCTGCGGAAATCATTGGGCGACGATCACGTGCTCTCATAAGACTTGCACGTCTATCACGTCCAGCGGTGCCCCACTCCGTGTCCGTGAGTGGGCGCTGCAATGCAGCGTGGAGGAAAGTGAGAATGTCAAGACATGTCACACCTTCTTCTCCGGCACTAGGGTCAGGACCGATGTCAAATGTCCAGGGAAAGTTTGGGCTGATGAGCCGTATCTGTCTAGGCCGCTCTGGGGCGAGTGGGAAGAAGAGCAGCTCGTACCCATAGCCTGCATATGGAGACGACGATGGAAAAGTGAGAGATGCAGGCGGGAAGCGCAGGTCGTATATCAGTGGCATAGATGACATCGAGAGAAGTGGGTGAAGATAAGCTAATAAGAGGTATGAGTCAGAGGAACGATGGGGATCACAAGTTGTGTCTGAGGCATACCATTTTGGGCTTGGTCAACGTTTGATGACATTATTTGTGGTACAGAATGATCATCTAGAAGAAAAATTGAACACCTTGCAAGTTAGTAAAGCCAAGACGCGTACATATGAGCCGCGTGTTCTCTGCATCGAGTTGAGTCGTAAGGTGCATATCAACAGCACCTTGGATAAATGGAGAGCGAGCGCTACCTTTATATATCAGACGAGTCAGGTCATATGGTGATCAGATTCAAGGAGAAAGAACCCACCATTCCATGGCCGGGAATTAAGGATGTTGCGGTCGACAGGACTTATTGTATTCGAGGATGCTAGCCGAACAAATTGAGCGTGATTTCAAAGTGTGATTATGGAAAAGATGAGTACCTCGTACCCCCAAATTCATGCGTGAGGGAGGTTCATATTGGGGATGAACAGAATAACTTGAAGACTCTAACAACAACAGCTGAGCTGAGAGCTGAGAGCTATAGAAGATAATCACAGCTCACGGGTATAGGCGGCGTTAACCTGCGGACGATGCGAGGGGATATCGTTTACTACAGCGTCGTCATGCAATGCAGTTGACAGAGGTGAAGTAACAAGCTGCACTGGGGGGTGGGGCCACCCTGCGTAGCGAGCATTGTGAAAAGATGGAGGTAAGATAGTGGGATTATGGGTAACCCACTGCGAGTGCCAAGGGGGACAGGTTGTAGAAAGCATGAGTGAGATGACGAGGCATTGCGGGGATGGTCTGTTATATAGTTTCACGTTGAGAGAGTCCAGTGTTAGCTGTGATTAGATTCGAACCTGACTGGTCCTAACAACATCGTCGTCACGTCGGACATACACGGATACCTGGAAAGAGCCGAAATCCAAATGCACTTAAAGCTTAATTCCACACAAATCACCGGAACTGAGTACTAGGCGTAATCATTCCAGCACAGCTGCTAACCAATCCAGGATCGTGTTCTCTGATTGGTCACCTATTTCACGAGGCTGGGATTTCCCGACTAACGTTCCGACAGGGTCTAACAACAAAAAGGTATGGTGACTGACCCAAGTCGCTTCCTTTCAATGGGTTATCTGACAACCCGTCCCGTAGCATGAGTGTCCCCACTGAATTTGTGCCTTGCCTGTTAGCATTCCGAAGTAGACCGGTTCCCAACAGGGTGGGAAACACAAGTCCCTGGTGGTGAAGACCTCAACGTTTGTAAGGTAGATCTTCATGTCGTTCTTGGTGACCCGTTGACTCAAGCTTCAAGCTTTCAACCACCGCTCGGTAAGCATATTTCCTCATCATTCTTAAGTCGAAGCTCACCGCCTCGCGCAGACCTACTCTGCGCCGTCCTGCCACGTTCGTGGCACTCCCTCAAATACCCATCACCAAGCCACCCGACCAGTACTCGATATTGATATCCCCGACTTCAACTCCCATAGTGCTACCAGCTCTGACGCCACCAACAGAAATTGCCGCTGCTCCGAATTCTGCTTCCAAGCCCTGCAGCATACACCAATTTGGCTTCCTTATCTTGTGTCCCACCCTCTCCCACAAAAATTGGGTGTGTAGTGTAGTCTCTCCTTGACAGTATCTTGTTATTTACATATCATGAAATTTTAATTATGAATCAAACTTAATTTTTCGTGTCTGGTTGACTGAGTGAGCACTGAGATGAAGATGCAATATACAGATTATGACTGTCGATATTTGACAGGAACATGTATATAGACAGTAGGGTAGTATGCACGAGGTGGGACTACAAGAAAAAATCCAGAATGCAGTGGAAATCATTGAAGAAAAGATATCAAGGCGCCTGCCGCGGTAAGAGTCAACTGGTGGGGAGAGACAACGAGGGAGATGTCGATGACGAACGTGAAGGGGATCCGACACTAGATCTTGACGCGGACATGCTGCCCGGTGGTGATGCGCTGTTCCACCGGTAGCGACGGCACATTCATGGCGAGGCGGGCGTGGAATTGGTGTTAAGGGTTATCGGGAGGATGCAGAGAGGTGGTGTGGTTCATGAGCACTAGGGTTAAAAAAGGCAGAGGATGCTCTTCGCAGAGACTGCGAGCTCGACGAGTAGGACAATGAAGATAACCATACATATAAAAGATTCGTACCTTTCTCTGGCACAGTTTGCGGGGTCCAACCTTTTAGTGGTATAACATGCAGTTTCTGAAACATAGAGAACCGATCTATTTCGGAATGCCACACATCGCTCATCACAGAAGCCTTGATCAAGGGGCAGGACCACTTGGTCCGACCAGGAATGGGTTTCTCTCCCACACCGCACTGCACAGTGCTCTGTACGTCATTCAATCATGTGCCGAAGATGCATGATTGCAATGCGACGACCCGTACTAAGATAAGGGTGGCACAGAAGAACACTAAGCCAAATCGTCCGCGTTGTTTGAACTTCAATATTTAAATGTCCGATGGTCATTCGGCTTCACTGGCACCGCTTGTTCACCAGTGCACCTGTAATCCATACTGACTCTGAGTCACTTGACGCCAACTCAATCTTCTGCCGTAGTGCCACTTCCACCGGTGGCCCCCTCTAAGATATCCCACAGTATCGACGAGATCATACATGAGGCGGGGTGCGTGTACTTCACCAGTTCACTGATCATGTTGCAGCAACGAATTACTAGGAAACTTGAAAATATGCTCTTCTTCAGTGAGGCTTTGAAAAGCTAGCCAGATTGTCGAACGCGATTCAGATTGAGCGCGAGAGTCGAAATCAATTTTAGAAACCTTGCTGCATGCGATAACCCCTGTGACGCGCATGCCAGTCTCACGATCTCAGTAAACAACTTTGTACTTGTCATCCGAACGAAATTATCAGTCTCCGGAACTTTACCGCCCATGTTTCAGGTGGTTGCCCACCGCCCGGAATGAGACTACCCCTCGGAAACGCATCATCCTTGATCCAGTTGATACAGACTCGGAGTAGCAGCGGCTCTCGCTACATGGACCCGTGATGTGATGTCTCGGCGCTAAATGAAAAGTTCGCCACATAAATAGATACCTATCTAGTTTTTGTCACAGATTTTGAGCTCCCCTTTAACGCAGGTTGTTTCCTTAGGCGATTGCATACTCTGATAAGACTAGCACATATATCGTCTCCAACAGTACCCTACTCCGTGTCTGTGCGTGGGAGCTGTGATGGTACATTTTCTCCGGACGTTATAATTTATGGAACTTCATTACCCATGTCTCAGGGGGCTCCCTACCACCCGGAATGAGTCTCCTGCTCGCAAAAGCCTCATCCTTGACAAGCCCCGTGAATGCAACGCTGGATCCAAGCCAGTCGACACGGAGTAGCAGCGGCTCTCGCTGCACCGTGGGTCTAGTCTGTGGTGCAGAATTTGAGCTGCCATGCAACGCAATTTGGATCCATAGACGACAGTTGCGTGCTCTGATGAGACTCGCACGTTTATCGTCTCCAGCGGTTCCCCACTCGGTGTCTGTAAGCGGGCACTGCAATGCAGCGTGCAGAGTAGAGAGAACGTCGAGACACGTCACAACCTCTTCTCCGGCACTTGGGCCGATGTCAAACGCCCAAGGAAAGTATGGGCTGATGAGCCGTATCTGCCTGGGCCTCTCTGACGTGAGTGGGACGCGGAGGAATTCGTACCCGCAGTCCGCAAACGGAGATGATGGTGGAAAACGGAGAGAGGTGGGCGGATAGCGCAGATCGTATATCAATGGCACAGATGGTGGCGCAAGAAACGGATGCGGGAAGGCTGGTGGGATGTATAAGAATCAATCCATAACCACGAGTGCATTTAAGCCGTACCCTTTTGGGTGTTAAGGTTTGATAGCATCATTCGTCGCGTAGAATGGCCGTCTAGAGAAACATACAATTGAACATCTTGCAAGTTAGTAGAACGAAGGAGAACGCGTACATATGAGCCCTGTGTTCTCTGTGTCATGTTGAGTTGTGGTGCGCATCTCAGAAACACCTTGGAGAGACGGAGTATAAGTACCAGCTCTATCACCCAGATTAGGTCATATAATGATCTGAACCCACCGTTCCATGTCCATGAATGAGAGACGTTGCGGGGTTGAGAGTCAGCATGACCCATTGTATCAGCGGATGCTAACAAAACAAATTAAGCTTGAAAGTAGAACCATAGAAAAGGAAATCACCTCGCGCTCCGGAATTCGTGTAGGGGTGGATTGTATACGGATGAGGTTCTAGTAAAAAATGAGCATGGAATCCGAATAGATGTGGAAGTGCAACTACCGTCGGTGGTAACTTCACTATTCGTGGTGGTCGCTTCATGGGGATGACGCGAGAAGGTATCAAAAGTAAAAACAACACGGGGAAGTTGTATTGGGGGTTGGACCCATCCTGAATATCGAGCATTGTGCAAGGCTGGGGGCGAGGTGGTGGATCTGAGAGTAGCATACTGCGAAGGGGGAAAAGCTGTAGAAAACATGGGGAGAAAGTGATAGTGTATGGAGACTTGGGATGTTCAGGGCATTGTGGTCAGGAAGGGATTATATAGTACGTATTCTTAGCCAGGTAATTAGCAGCGCGGTACCATTAGTAGAACAAGTTACGATTAGCAGCGCGGTACCATTAGTAGTTACGATTAGCAGCGCGGTACTATTAGCAGCGCAGCCACTTCTCAGGACAGCGCGCGTTCACACTACAAGCTTGGCATGAATTCCAAATCAGTACGGCACAGGAATGTAGAAAATCACAGCAAGCGTTCCCTTACACTTCATTGACCACAAACGAGATTTTTTTGTGATCGCCATTAGTTTCGGATACTGCTGAGTGTAAAAAAATACACATATTGTTCAATCACACTGGAGTGCGATAAAGTTGACCTGCATACTGTGCTGCAAGATTTATGACCCATATCAGTACCGACAACATAAATTGCAGAAAAAAACTTGCCTGTATTAGACATGGCGAGTGTCATAATAGGCGTACAATGCACCTGCCGTTGCTTCGGTGCTGACTTTTCTTACCTCAACCAAGCGCCAACGGAGTTTTGATGATGAGAGACCCTTCTGGACGTCCGACTAGCTGTACGACATAGTAGAACTGCGGAAATGACACATTGCAACTTGAAGGGGCATTGCAATTTGAAAGTGTCATCTTCTTTCATTCACAAACACCAACTAGGATGAAAGAACCATCCCGAAAAAAAGGGTGAGAAACGGATCTCCCGGTAGCTGATAGCCGGCATCCTATGTATATGACGGCCGTACACTCTTTTGAATTGCATCAATCAACGGCCTGTCAGATTTGCGTGGATAGTGTGTATGACCAAATACATACCGCATCGTCGTCGTCGCATTTACCTAAACTTTCGGATTGCACTCCTCCAAGGCCCTTCATGACATGCAAGTTCAAGTACGCACTTGCTGAAGCATGCTTGTCTGGTGCTCTGCGGGAGCTAGAACACCAAAGTCTCGAGCTAAAGCGGCAGGCCCTAGTAAACGCGCCCATAGTATTAGTATACACGTCTCAATTTTGGAGATCTGATGAGTCAAGCAACAAAACCGGCAATTAGCGCACGTCCCACGACGTCCCAGCAGCTGGTGAGGCAGGGTGGGACTGGAACGTTCGAACTCTTCCTTATGGCATCTTCTGCTACCATTTCCGAAAGCATCCGGATTTTGATATATGCAAACTAACCATCGGAAAACCTCCGCCGTACCGGCCGCGTGCACAGTGGCCATCTTGATTCTCCATCTAATTCATTCACAATCTCGACAGGAAACCTTGATCTAGATAGCAATAAGACAATCTTTTCATCACGTACATGTTTGATATGCCATGTGCTGCACATCTTTCTCAGCCGTCTCTTCCCCTCTCCCACTTTTCAACTTCCTCCGATGCCTCTACTCCCATGGGCTGTTCCTGCTTCAGTACGAGGAAATAAACAAGGTAGAGTGATTGAAGGAGGAGGTATAGATTCAAGACGTAGTTGTGGCGTTCGGAAGTGGGTAAAGTAGCGCCTGGTATCTGATTTCCGGTTTAAAAAAATTAAAAGGTCACTTGAGGGTTGCCTGGACCTGTGACAGTGCGGTAATCCCACGATCGTCATTGTGGATGTACGCGGGACGCTCTTTTTCAGTACTGGTGCGCGCAGTGAAGCTCAAAGTTATGAGCGACCGCCAAAGTTGAACACGAGTTAAAATTGGATACTGAAGTAACCGAGTCCTGGCCTCGGATATCGGAAATATTGCCATATGAGGAGCAATAACCCCTGTGACGCGCAGAATCAATTTCATATCTCGAAACCTCCAAAACCGGTACATAAAAGGTGTGTACATTTCGTCCAGGCATGATTATTATGATAGTCTCTTAAACCTCACAACCCACGTCTCAGGTGGCTCTCCCGCACCCGGAATGAGTCTCCTCCTCGCAAATGCTTCATCCTTGATGAGCCCCCCAAACGCAACACGAGACCCAAGCCAGTCCACACGGAGTATTAGAGGCTCTCGTCGTGTAGGTTGTGCATTTGCATCATATCCAGATCGGGGCCACAAAGCAGGTTTCATATTTAGCCGACGATCGCGCGCTCTGATTAGGCTTGCTTGTTTGTCCTGCGCAGCGGCTCCCCACTCTGTATCTGAGAGTGGACGTTGCAATGCAGCGTGCAGCGCATTGAGGACATCAAGACATGTCACACCCTGTTCTGCGGCATTGGGTTCGGGCCCGATGTTGAATGCCCAGGGAAAGTCTTGGCTGATTAGTCGTATTCTGTTGTGCCGTGCTACCGTGAGTGGCACTCGAAGGAGCTCAGATCCCCATCCTGCATATAAAGATGGTGATGGAAAATAGAGAGAGTCGGGTGGGTATCGCAGATCATATACCAGTTGCGCGCATGGTGCTGCGAGGAGGTAGGCTGATGGAAGGCATCAAGATCAATCCAATCATGATTACAAGCTGGGTTGGACCGCACCTTGTGTGTCCTTATCGATCAGTGAGATTGAATTCTTTGTTCGTCGTGCAGGGTCATCTAGGAAAGTACGCAATTCAACATCTTGGCAGTCGTAACTAAACGAACGGGGACGCTTACGTTTAATCGCATTCTCTTTGTGGTGTCGAGTTGCAGTACGCATCTCAAAAACACTTTGGAGAGATGGATTCTGGTGAGCGCCACCTTTATCATCGAATCAGATTGTATGATAACCGGAATCAACCACGGGAGCCTACCGTTCCACGTGCACGAGTTAGAAACATCGTGATGTTGGTATTCAACTGGCCACATGATACCTACAGAAAAAATGGGTTTAGGGTGAAACGAAGGAGAGGGAAAATACCTTGCGCCCCAGAATTCGCGCGTGGGTGAGTGTCATGTTGAAGATGAACCGAGTAAGGTTCTGATAACGGTTGAGACAGATAGCCACACGTAGAACATGAATAGTTGCTTACGGGTATGAATGGCGTTACCGTCAACGGGACGACGGTTTGACGGGGTGTTGAGGTCAAATGTGACGTGCCGTTCAGCGGGCTTCTTGAACGAAGGCGCAGTGACATGGGGAAGCTGTATTGAAGGGTTGGGCCACCCCTTGTAGCGAGCATTGTGCAAAGCTGGAGGGAAGGTGTTGGGATCAGGGAAATCCCATCGAGGACGAGTTGCAAAATACATGGGGGATGTGGTGTTAGTGTGCGGTAACTTTGGAAGCTGGAGGAGGAGGCATCGTGGTGAAGAAGAGATTATATACCATCAGATAATGGTATGGCAAAGCCCTGCCCGCTTTACTTCAATTGAGTGCAGATATTGGAGGCAACATCCAATCGAACCATGTGAAATCAAGGCTGGCTTGACGTGCTGTGAAAGAAGTTATCCTCCATCATTTTTAACAATATAAATATGGAAAAAGCCTGCCTCTATAACCCAGCGAGTGTAGGTCCTACTGGCCAGCTGAGCACTGCCACACTGCCAGTCTGCCACCCCGATAAACGACACTTTCCTTATATATTCAGCGGTACACAAAACTCTCTGCAAGTGACCAAAACGCGATGAACACACCACCAGCGTTTTCATTTCTGGTATGTCTTCGCCTTCTGCTCGCAGTTCTACCTCTTCCAGGTCAAAATCTCCTCAAACATGACCATCAACTTAGCTCGCCATTGACTTCCAACCTTCGTTGTATGTGCCAAAGCACTGCCAGCCGATTCTATTGCTAATACATGTCAATGCCAGTGAAAGAAGGTCTCTGGCTTCTCGATAACAATATTGATCCATATACAGGAGGATCTTTTCACCATGTATGACATTCAGTGGACCAAATATCATGGACTGACCATCTGCGCCATAGTCTCCTCTCCTACTCTCCGTATTTTCAACCATAGTACCTCCACTCCCAATTATATGGGCTATATCTGATGCTGTAGGAGCATGGGCGCTCCTCCGCATATGGCACGCACGCCAGGGCTTATCGTTTCAAAAGGGTACGAGGCCCAATGTAGAAAACCTCATCACAAGCGTGTACGATTGATCACCATATTTCGAGTACGCACCTAACGCACCGCGCAGCTACTTGCTGAATCCCTACCTCCTCCTTCCATCACTTGCCCTATCCACATCCACATTCGAAAATACCCTTACCCTCCTTGCTCTCATGTTTGCATCGCAAGGTACGTCCCAACGCGTCGCGTCCGTCCAAGTTGGCTCACACGCATTCCTCAATTCCAGGCAAAGTATCTTCTGCACTCCTCGCTATCGCATTCGCAGTTCACCTTACTTCCTCCTCTATCCTTCTACTTCTTCCAATCTTGATGATCCTCGTCTCCTCTCCTGTGTCTCACCTGGCTTCCCCGCGTCCTTTTCATGGCAACCTCAAGCGTATACCGTTCCTCTTTGGTGAGTTCACACTATATTGGCTCGTCCTTGTAGGCGCGGCATGCATTATTACGGGAGGAAGCTGGAGTTGGGTCAGGGCGTCGTGGGGCGCAACGTAAGTCGACTTCCAATTCCTGACAGGTGGTTCATAAACACAGCATCCCAGCCTCACGCTACCAGACCTCACGCCCAACCCTGGTCTTTGGTGGTACTTCTTCACTGAGATGTTCGATCATTTTAGACCATTCTTCCTCATGGTCTTTTCTGTGCGTTCCCATCTCTTCGTATACGCATGCCATCTAACTGCATAGTTAGGTCCACCTTGTCATATACATATTACCTATCTGCATAAAATTCCAGTAAGACATTATTGATAGTATATGCGTGCTAGTCTTCATGGGTTCTGATACACCCCGTCTGTAGACACGATCCCCTCTATGCGGCGTTCCTCCTTATAGGCGTCCTGGGGACGTTCAAAGCGTACTTGACTCTCGCAGACCCAGGCTTGTTCATAAGCATGATATCGATCTTCCCTGAAGTGCATGGCTGTAAGTCCCCTTCCCTCCTACAACCCTGCCCCCTCTCGTATTCACTTTAATCGCATTCTTCCAGACCTCCGACATCCCATCATCACTACACTCCTCCACCTACACGCTGCGCTCCTCCTCCCGCTTCAACATGTACTCTGGGTGAGCGAGGGCCGTGGGAACGCGAATTTTTACTATGCTGCGAGTCTTGTTATGGGTATGGCAGGTGGTGCAGGGCTTGTGGATGCATGCTGGGCGGGCATGCGGATTGCTGTGGGAGATGCAAAAGAATGGGTTGAGGAAAAGGTAGATGGTGAGAAAGGCAAGGATGAGGGCAAGGTGGTATGGTGGGAGGTGGTACAACAATGAGGAGTGAAGAATTATTCGAGGCTTGTTGCTGTTTTGCGTACATATTTTGAAAGTGCCAGATCTGTATACCCAGATCCGAGTCGGCAGTGACTGTTTGCCATAATTTGGGTCACTCTCCTACGCACTCGGCCGAACAACTTCTTTTTGTGCACAGTAACGTCACCTAATTGCCTCCAGGCTCACCGTGAAGGACTTAGCTCAGTTGGCTCGAGGCTTTACTCGTGGGAGATCGGTACAGTGTCGCACACATTTGAGCGCTGAGCAGTGGCCGAGGTGGGAATTTAGCCTATGTGCTCATAGGATGTTCAGTTTCAGAGGTGAGTGTACTTGTCATTTATAATTAGTCGTTTCCGGAGACACAAGGATGTTTGAGATTTTTTTGGATTACAGTGCTTCTGATTCAAAAGTCCAAGGCGCCCTCTTGTTCCATTCTTGTGCGGTCGTTATTTATTGGATCGACTGTCGCATCTGGTTGGCAGGGCTTAACTTAGTCTCCCATAGACAGACCTACAGAAAGCAGACGGTCGTCCCTTCGGTAAAGCGCACTCATCGGAGTTCTGAAGTACTACTCACTACTTGTACAACGT
The DNA here is from genome assembly GCF_016758755.1 of Suillus discolor. Classification (NCBI taxonomy): domain Eukaryota; kingdom Fungi; phylum Basidiomycota; class Agaricomycetes; order Boletales; family Suillaceae; genus Suillus; species Suillus discolor. The sequence continues at coordinate 106,786 of NW_024541298.1, forward strand.
CTCCTTCATATTGTTCCACATGAACGATGCAAGTCGCCTCTCTCCTAATGCGAGGGATTGATGGTTATAGCACGTTTCGTGGTATGACAACGATGAAACAAGACCTCGCTTCGGCCTGTCAGCGTGACAGAACTTGATCAGTGAGGGATACAGTCTTTTGATCAAGACAATAAAGGTCACTCGCGATGTCTATGATGCCGGTATTAATACAAACGCAGAATGCAGATGCTGATATCTTAACTTTATGGTGAGCATCCCCACTCTGAACAACATCAAAAATTTTGATCAACCACCCACAAACCCCTCTCACCCCAGCTCCCCGCCCTCTTTAAATTCGGCCGTATTCCCAATCCTCCAGCAAGCAGTACATCTGCGTTTGAAGATCTGAAAGCCTGACCTCCCAGCTGATATTGAAACCTTGGTGTCGAAGATGCCTGAGGCCCTCCCACACCCAGCTTTGGCAGTTCCATCTGGGGTCATGACGCGCGATAGGAATGCTTGCTAAATGTCGCTCCATCAGGGTTAGCTGATGCGCAGCTACTTTTCCAATGGCGAAGCTTCCGCGCCATGCATCTGGGTTTGGGTAAGGTTGGTTGCGTCTGAAATCTATGGTGTAAGTGTCCATGTTTCCTAGGATGTGGTATGTGTTCCCGATACCAGGAGCGGTTGGGATATAGATCGCCCAGTGAAGTGGGTATGGCTGTAGGGGCTCTTTCTGCCCTTGCCAGAATTGGACGACTTCGACGTTAAAGTACATGACTGGGGCAGGCATATTACAATATGGCTGCGGGATTCGGTAAGTTGCAGTTCGAACGACGCTGGATTGTGCTCACCGAGATTGACTGAGCAAGGACGGAGGAATGTGGGGTTTAAGTTCGCGGATGACCCAGATTTATACCCAAGCCCTGGTAATTTTGTTTGGCGAGTGGCTCTGACGTGTGGGTGCAACATGTCAGAATGTGAATGTGGTGGGCGCTATGGGTGAACTACCAATTGCTGCTCCCGGCATACAATTAATAGCCCAATCAAATGAATTGTCGGCGTTGCTTCTTTTAAATGATTCCCGTTATCGCACAGCCAGCGCACGGTGTTCTGGGCCTCTAAGATTAAAGAAGCGCCCTGAACTCGGGAGGAACATCTGCAAGTCTTCGTAAATGACATGTTGTCACCATTTCTCGTCGATGACAGGTCAGTACAGTCAGACTACCGTTTGGAGTTGAGTTGAAACCATGACCAGTACTTGGTACGTCACCGAATTGGGCGTAGCTATTTTGACACTGCCGTGTCTGCCGCGATTGTGGCGGGCCCAAAGATGCCCCGTCAAATCGGATCTCATCATAAACCCAGTCCCAGCTCAACCCCAGATACATTCTATACTAGGTTACTGTCGTCCCGACGGTCTTGTACAATTACTCAGAAATATGACGCAGCAGGTTGAGTATATTGCTCCCTGGACCCTCTCACCTTTATATGCACATCGTGACATCCTGCCTTTCCACCTCATCACCCCCAGAGAGTGATAAAAGAATTGCCTGGATTTGTAGGTTAGATGGTCCACATCGCACAACGAAACAAGTCGAACAAATGCACTAGCCAGAACAGACTCGGATTACACGGTAAGAAGTCACTAGTGCATTGCAATAAATTTCAGATACAAGACATGCATCAGAATAACAATTCAACGAAGCGCAAGACCGTGCAAACGACCAGCATGCTGAAATCATTGACGCGGCGGTCATGATGCGGCATAATTGACTCGGAGGCTTGACGCGACATGGACATGGGGCGGACGTGACACGGTGCTCCGAAGCAGCACACTGCTGATCGAGAGCTCTGAGCCAATTTCCGTGGCATCAGACCTTCGATGGCTGGCTAAAAAGCAGTTAGACCGCAAGTTGATAACACCTGTTTCTGCAGATAATTTATCTCGAACCCTATTCATACAAGTAGAAGTTAAAGTACAGTCAGATATTTTGGCGTTCCCCATGAGGCCTAGAGCTCGAGTGACAGAGCCACCATCCGAAACAAGACAGTACGAAAAGTATTTATATCAGGCTGAATGTATGAATCGCTATTTTAGCCAGGAGGATGTATCATTCTCCCTGCATGCAGTCTGCAAAGTCTGCATAGGATAATGCACCGGGATTTCCGTTTCAACTGTCCCGGGAACAACCGAGAGGAATTTTTGAGTATCTTTATTGATTGCGATGCGAATAAACACCATGTAGAAGGCAATCGAGATGATCGGATTAATCTAGTTGACTAAAGCTCAATGATTTGTACATCGAGTGTTGATAGTGGAATTACCAAATCTCCTATGACATACGTGCCATTGTTCGAAAGGGCAAGACATATTATCGCAGAGAAGGTGGTCGCAGAGTATAAAGCAGCAGCATCCACAAGCACGCGCACAATAGGCCTTATACCCCTCCTGGTACGAGTTGTAGAGACATTGCGTTCGATCGTCCAGATGCGGTATGCCAGCAATCCTACACATATTTGAGTTCACAAGTGTCTCGATATGGCGCTTACGCAGAAATGTACTCACCTGAACTGACCAAATTGGTTGCAAAGGTAAAGACAATGAACGCCGCGACCCAACGTCCAGTCTGGTTAGTGAAGACACTTTCGGCATTACTAGCCAGTGAAAGGTCGTAGACCATATAACTCCCACACACTTCGAAACAGATTGAACGTCAGAGCACACACTTTCAGAGTATAATGGCAACCAAACCTGCAATTGCACACCACATCATGCATGGTAGGATGGCAACCCGGACAGATTGCCAAACGACGTAACATCGATAGACCTTTTTGTCAGAAAGGGAATTTCTATAAGCTATGAGGGTTTCGAGTTGGCAGGTGAAGTTTTGATCCTACCACTACCCCGTCGGCAAGCAGAGTTTGCATGAGAATCACCGTAGTCTTGACCACATACGTCTTTTGGGTATAGTCTGCGAAGAATGCCGCTGGGCCGCCTGGGAAAGTATTACGATACTTCACCAGTCCATCTTCGACCCGAATAATGTCTATGACCATGTGCTTGGGAGTCTTCAGTAGATGTTGTCAGATTCAAGTGACGAAAACCTAACCATAGTACTCAGTAAAAACAGAAAGACAGCAACCGCAGCGATTGGCCGATTGACGTCCCTCATGCGTTTTTTATAGGTGAATGTCCAGATTGTACCTATAAACATGAGAACTGAAAAGCCTGAAAAATGTCAGTTTGGTGGGCATGAAGCGAATACACTTATTACAACACTCGCCATATAAGATCCCTTCCAGAACTGTTGACATGATGGCAGCGGCATCGAGCGGCATGCCAGTGTCTGTTGAAGCCATGGCGAAAATGATACCTTCAAGTTGGGTATATAAGACGGTGCGGGTAGCATCGCTAGCACCTACGTTATATAATGCTACGAAGTGGCTATAGATAACTTTAATATCAGCCTCCTCGGAACCACATAAGTAGATGCGCAGTGATGTTGATCGTGAACAACGGCATGATACGCCCGGTCGTGGAAATCAGAAGTCCTCACTAGTGTGTCACTATGATTCGTTCTTATCTCCCATAAGCTCAAACCCGAGCAAGCGAAAGTCCTTGAAAGATGCAGAATAAGCCGAGGTGGGTTGAGTTGAGGTGTGTTTGGCCACCTGCGTTGGTCAGCGGTTATACTTAGTCCCGGAAGGTTTAAAATACTTCGATGACTTGATCGGGCAGAAAAGGGACCGAACAGTACTTACGAACTCGCCGCCTCAGAATGATAGGATTGCGATGATATCATGGTCATATTTTACGGTCTTTGCGACGCTGGAACGCCAATCCACTGTAGCTCATTTCGACAGCATCTAGTCGTGTGTGAGCGCGTCGATGGGAGGTTTCTGTACAGTCACAAGCCATATGGGTCCCACGCACTTCAAAAACAACTTGAACGTCAGAGCACACACTTTCTGAGTATAATGGCAACCAAACCTGCAATTGCACACCACATAGTGCACGGTAGTATTATAAACCCGATAGATTGCCAAACGAGGTAACATCGATGAATCTTTTTATCGGAAAGGGGACTTCTATAAGCCACAAGGATTTTAAGCTGGCAGGGAAAGAAATTGATCCCACCACTACCCAGTCGGCAAGCATAGTTTGCGTGATATTCGCCACATTCCTGGCCATGAACATTTTTTGTTTGACGTCTGCAGAGAATGCCGCTGGGCCGCCTGTTAAATGTGTCACGAAACTTCACCAGCCCATCTTCGACACGAATGATTGATTACGTGCTGGGGAGCCTTTAGTAGATGGCATCGGAATCGAGCAGCGAAAACCTAACCGTACATACGAGGGAAAAGCATATGACGAGACATGTCCAACATAGGGTCTACGACCCCAAAGGACTGATTCTGACGCAAAAATATAACCGTGCTACTCAGTGAAACCGGTAAGATGACAACGGCAGCGACTGCCGATTGACGTCCCTCGTGTGTTTTTTTGTAGGTGAGTGCCCAGATGCTACCCATAAACATGAGAACTGAAAAACCTGAAAGATGCTAGTTTGGTGGGCATGAAACAGGTACACTCATTGAATCACTTACTGTATAATATACCTTCCAAAGCTGTTGACATGATGGCAGCGGCATCCAGCGGCATGTCAGGTCTGTTGAGCCCATAACAAAAATGGGTGCACGAATCTACAGAAACTTAGTATCCTAGTAAGTGGTGTCGGACCACGGCCGTTCGAGTCAATATAAACCGCACAGAATTTTACAACGTACTGTGAGGTGGTTCATCGCTGCATGAGTCCATATATATATATCTCATCGACCAGCTGCAATAAATTTAGAAAGATTTGTTTTTGTCAATGCCGGCCGCGGCAGGCGCGGCACAACCCTTTTCACCCCGCCTTCTCACACTATTCAGAGGTCGAATCACACCTGAGTGGATCGTGTGCCTTAAGTATCTTTGACCGTACATCCAACTCTACATAATTTCTATGGTACATACACAAACCATCCCTTCATAGCACAGCTATTACTGTTAACCGCACCAAAAAATCCAGCGGATATATCCTCCATGAAAACGACCTCAAAACGCAGTCGTCGAGTCCACCTCGATCGTAGGCACGATAGAAGCGATGAACTTTAAGAACACCACAAGGTAGAAGTCCACGCGCATGCCCTCCACTTCCTCTTCTTCCACTGGGGTCTTGACGCCCTCCTCCTTTGCGCCCTTGCGCCCGAAACCCCATTTCTTCTTCCCGTCCTTGTCTTGGTGCTTGCCAGAATTCTTCCGTGCAGCTAGCTGCTCTTCTACCACACCCTGCATTCATGCGCTCGATGACTTTCTTCATCACACTTGCATGTTTGCAGGGATGTACGGAAGCTGCTTGGAGTGTTGAGGAGTGTGGGAAGGCTTCGATGGTGACGGTCTTGAGAGCATGGTCTGCTGAGATATCTTGGAAGATTTGCGATGGTGTTAAAGGCGTGCGATTCTGAATCACAAAACATGAGCGGGAAAACACGTTTACGAAGCGATGGAGACAAACCTCGTCATAGCCGAGCAGCCAGATCCGGGGAGTTTGGTAATACTTGTCGTATGTGATCATCACGTCATATGTTCGTACTTGTAGGAGATTGCCATTTGCGACCCCAATTTGTCTGCGCATCTTGTCTAGGATCGGGCTTGAACAACAATCGAAGAGCACTCACGATGCATCGATGACGCCACCCGCCTTGGGCACAACCGGTGCCGCCGTAGCTTCATCTTCGCCGTCCTCCAGCCCCTCTTCTTCCATGTCAGGGATATCATCTAGATCCGGGGTCTCTCCCACCGTAGCGCCCGTCTCCGATGCAATCGACACATCTGCCATCGCGCTCGCCAGTCCATCACCATCCAAGTCTGGGATATCATCGATCTCGCCTAGGTTCGCAGCAGAGTCCACTGTGGCCCCTCGGCCTGCATGCGTTTCTACCCACTCATCGGCAGCGCCCGAAGAATCCCCGAAGGAGAGAAGTCGCTCGGCGTCTTCATCGGCGTCTGTGTAAGCCAGTGATGTGGCTCGTCGAAGGCAGGGGACGCCACGAGTGACGAGATATTGTTTCTCAGCGGGGAGGTAATCGCGGGCTTTGGACGCGTCGCCTTTTTCCCTGAAGTATGGGGGTGTGGTTTGAGGGACTATATTGAGGTTGAAGAACTGGTTGCACGTACCACGTCCATACTGGGAACTTGTATGATAGAAAGTCTCCTGCTGCTACAAATTCCTCTGAAAGCAAGATTGGGATACTTGTAGTTAATGATTGGTGATGCAATACGTACCGGGGGTTATACGTCCGTGCTCTTTGAACTTGCTTTCTTTGAGGACCTGGGCATTACTTAGACTTAGCGATGGTCAATTGCGATGGCACGCACTGGGCTGAGATAGTCGCGAACGGCCCAATATTGTTGCTAGAAAGGATCTTGAGCCATCTCCAAGCACCATGTTGCTTCAGTACGAACCTGAATAGCATGCATAGTAATTTGTGGTATGCTTCGTCTGGAGAATACTGGGAGATGAGAGGGAGAGCAAACGACGAACCCTTGCCGCAATCAGTACTACATCGACCGTACCTAATCCGGAAACCAATGATCACGAGGCACGCGACTGGGGTACTGACTCCTGACACCTTACTGTAACCGCACCTCAGTTGTGCCAGGGCCGTGAGCCAGGTATATTGTCAACATCCTTCTAATGGCTAGCATCGACCCCGCATAAAAGCAGCTCATCACCAAAAACAAAAACAAATCTCGTAGATACTCAACGAAGCAGCCAATTATGCCGAAGCCTTGTCGGATTTTTTGGAGCTCCTCTCCTTCTCCTTCTCCCTCTTCTCCTTCTTATCCCTCTTCTTCTCTTTTATCTCATCGTGAGTCGGTGGAGGATCGACATCCATCGTCGACGCCTTAATATCAGCAACTGGTTCCGTGTCGTGCTTCTTTTTCTTCTTCTTCTTTTCCACGGGCGCAACAGACGGAACGTCTGTAGGTGTTACGTCAACGTCCATGTCGTCCTCCGGGACCTTTTCTGACTTGTCTCTTTTCCGCTTCTTGGTTTTTGTCTCTCCCTCGGTCTCGACTGGCGTAGAAGATGGATCCGAGGCGTCATTCGTTGGTTTTTCTTCGACTTTGTCCTTCTTGCTCTTCTTTTTCTCCTTCTTATCTTTCTTACCTGTGCCTGAATCTACGGGCTCATCGTCCCTCTTCCGCTTCTGTGATTTCGACTGGCTCTCGTCGCTTTCCTTGTCCTTGGTCTCCTGACTCTCTAAATTCTCGCCCTCGACAGCAGCTTTCCGCTTTTCCTTGTCCTTCTTCTTGGACTTCTTTTCCTTGTCTCCTGGAGTCTCGGTCAGTGCTGGGGTATCGTCGACAGTAGACTCTACAGCGTCCTCAGAGGACTTTTTATGTTTCTTGTCCTTTTTCTTCTTGTCCGTTTTTTGAGGTGATGGAGATGAAGGCGCAGATAATGGCTCGACAATAATGACATTTTCTGATGCCTTGTACGAGTCAAATACCGTACTATAATAACGAATTACACGTACTCACCTTTGTGTCCTTGGCTTTTGAATCAGACTTTGACTTTTTCTGGGATTTGATCTCAGTTGTTTTCGGTGCTGGGTCTGATTCTTTTGGGGGCTGAGCCTCTATTGGTTTAGGTGGTATTACTGACGGCTCTGGTGGTGTTACAGTTACAGGCGACATGCGCTGAGGTGTGCCCAATGGAGTTCCGTTGGCACCAGTGGCCTGGTAACGCGTTGGTGGTCGCGGCTGGTATCCCCCATTGCCTTGGAATCTACCGTATCCATTCTCTCGAGGTGCCGCCCCCCAGCTCCCGGCCTGCTCACATGAAAAAACTATCAAACACGCAGGGATAGAGAACTCACAGATCTAGGACCCTTGTACAAAGTTTTCTGATACTTCTCTGCTTCTGTTACGCACGAAGTGTGTCCCTGGTACTCAGCAGGAGTGTGGAATGTGGTCGAGCAGTCGATACAGTCGAAGGCTGCATGGCAGAAACCGTGGTGTTGGTTGAGTTTTGGTTTTTTTACGACGTCACTGCAGCCTGGGTAGTTATGGGTGCAGACATTAGAGTTAGTGTAACTCGAGAAATGAATGAGAGCAGATACGAACTGTGACATCTGTGGACCATGCGTTTAGATCATACATATGGATTGCGAAAAAAAGAATGGATAGCGTACTGGAATGATACCATTGAGATAGAGGTCTCTTATTGTGTTAGAGCTACTGACTTTTTTCGTGCTCGCGTAGACCTAGGCAATCTTATGCCAGGCGTCTGAACTCGAGATTGAAGAAACAGAAAAAGATGTTGAGTGTCATGTAACCCTAACCCTAGCACTGAATCGCGACCGATGTAGACGATCAAGAATTCAAATGATAATCATGATCAACATTCAACGTTTCCACATGTGCGTACAATGAAACGGAACGGGTATAGAATGTAAGTATGATAGATGTAACATAATCAAGGGTCTGGCCATGCGTTATGGTATAGCGTTGCATCATTAGTGGAGCATCATGTATGGATGCACATTGCACTCTCGATATAATCAGCGGTGTCATGAATGATTCCCAAGAGATACACAGCAGATGAGACTAATAATAGGCGACGGAAGCCGTAAGGCATAATGCATGTAGAAGCATAGGCATCGTTACACGGGGTCCAAGAGAAAACAAGGAAAGGTATCATGAAACTCCCATGATGATTCGGATAGCATCACAATCACGGTTTTCCAAATCTCACCACCCATGTCTCCGCAATAGTATCACTTCCAGGTAGATGTCTCTTTTTCTGAAATTCTTCGTCCTTCTCCAGCCCCTTAAACATTGGCGTGTCTCCCAGCCAATCAATTCTCTTCAGTCGTTTATCCTTGTCCTTCTCTTGCCTCGCCTTCGCAGCCTTCTCGATCGCTTCTCTCCGTGTCTTATCAAGAGCCACGATTGCCCACTCTGAGTCTTCGATGTGCTTTTGTAGCATTTCATGCAATCCCTCAAAGATCGCGCCGCATGTGACTACAGAGCCGGCAGGCGCACGGATGACCATTGACCAAGGGAATGCCTTCGAGATGATGAGGATCTCGTACGTAGGCGCCACGAATGCTGGAATATGATAAATTTGTTGCCATGTAGATAACATAACCCCTTCCCGAGCGGGCTTGCGGATATCGTAGCGCACGTAGGTCATGTCTGATGCAAGGGTGGGGTTGAGGCTGGGCCATTTGGATTTTGGTTGTGAGTGTTCGTCTATAGGTGTGCAGAGAACATGGTCAGATTATAGGTGAGCAATGGAGATTAGACGGCACATACAGTTGAATCCTTGCCATCCTGCTGCTTGATACGGCGGCTGGTTGCGGTAAGAGGGGGGGACATATACATGAGGGTTGTATTGTCCTTGGTACCAGTTGGTAGGCCAACCATTTGGATAGGGATTCATAATGAAGCGTGTGGTATATAATCAGAACATATGGGATATATTGCGACCTTTATAGGTCCGTAGGGGCGTCAATCTGAGTTGACAGAACTATAGCCGACAACTCCCGAAAGTGTAGGTTTCCGTAAGTCTTCTACAACACCTCGGTAGAGAGTCGCATTGTCCGGAGATGACTTTGTGCGCCGCAATCGCTCAAATCAGGAGACGCAAATCAGAGAGGCTAAGCCAGGCTGAGCAATATCGCCAAGTAAGTTAGCGAAGGCGGTGCCTGTATTCTTCTGAATCATGTGATGTAAAGCAAATTTAAAGCACTGCAACCTGCAAGGGGTAAAGCGCTTAGCTTCGGGTTTCGAGTGACAGTGCACACCGCCCATAGCGGTCCCATTTGGAATTGAGAGCGAAGGCGCTCAGAACCTGGAGGCGATGAAACTCAAGAGAAGCCGATTTAGGCGCGTTGTCGACGGATGCTCGGGACTCAGTCGAGTACCACCGCTGAGCGCTGAAGCTGGATTGAGGTGGAACCCGGCCGTTCGACTTCGTCAACTTCGGATCTCCCAAGAATTCCGCAGCAGCTGTGCACAGTCTATGATACGTGCTCGTATAACAAATAAAGATCCCCGTTGACATGCCAGTGGCTGGGCACCCTCTCTAAGGTTGACAAAGCAAAGTTCATGTTTGTGTAAGACTGCTAACCAATGACAAATGTTTTCGCGCACTGCGCGGAGCCGGGTGAACTGACGACTCGATGAGAAGGAAGGCTTGTGAAGATCAGCTACTTATAGATGACTTTAAGGCTTGCCAGGTATACGCGTGGTGTGAGATGTATCCGAGGCGTGTGAAGGAGTTGAAGAAGATCATTAATATAGCGCTCGTCCGTCGCAAACGTCAAAGGGGCCCAATGTCGGCTAAGCTTTCATTAGCTAGAAGCCCTCGTTGATGAGTCCCCTCACCACAAATACTTGATACCCTAATAGGGCCTAATGGGGCTCGTCGCGTTGTCTAAATGGCAGAGCACAATTGGCTAGCAGAGAACCGATAAAGGATTATGTAAACCCAGATATTATATTTCTGCAGGCAGGCGGTCAGCGCGTGATTCAACCATTAATATTCAGTGCGTCTTCCCATCTCTATCTACTTTTTAAATTTTTGCTTTATCCCCCCACCATGTCTTTCGCCGCGATTCGTGCACCACTTCGCAGGCAGGCTTTGTCTGCATCCTTCAAAAGGCCTCAGCTGCGCACGTCTTCCTTCCGCAAGTATTCAACGGAAGCTCCTCCAGCAGCCAAGTCCAACACTGGTCTCTACGTCGTCCTTGGTGCCGTCGTTCTTGGTGGTGGTGTTGCATACTACTTGTATGACTCATCTTCGGAGACGGCGAAAGTAACTTCCAGTGCGCTGAAGTCTGCAGCTCAGACAGCAAAGGTTGCCACAAACTTTGTCCCGACTAAGGAAGACTACCAGAAAGTTTGTTCTAACTTTTCTGTGGATGCTAGCTGGAGCTTATCTTTTGTGTTTCAGGTGTACAACCGTATCGCCGAGGTGATTGATGATGCTGATGACTACGATAGTACAGTATTTAAGCGCCTGGTTTGGTTCTTGCTCTCATATTGTTTTCGTAGATGGCTCTTTCGGCCCTGTGGTTGTCCGTCTGGCATGGCACGCCTCTGGCACATACGACAAGACTACTGGCACTGGCGGAAGGTCAGTTCTTCCTGTAGGCCGATTAGAAGCCGCCTTATCATTGACGTAATAAAACGCAGCAATTATGCGACCATGCGTTTCCAGCCCGAGTCACTTCATGGAGCTAATGCGGGTCTTCACGTCGCCCGTGAAGTGCTAGAGAAGATTAAGCAAGAGTTTAGCTGGATCAGCTACGGTGACTTGTGGACGCTTGCTGGTGTCGCTGCTGTGCAGGAGATGGCTGGCCCAAAGGTTCCTTGGAGGCCTGGTCGCATTGATGGCTTTGAATCCCACGTACCCCCTGATGGCCGTCTCCCTGACGCCTCCCAAGGGGCGCCGCATATCCGGGATGTATGTGATTTTATTTACAATCAAATGCAAGCTGACATTCAGGCCAGATTTTCTACCGTATGGGGTGAGCCCATTTATGTGGCAAAATTCTCGGGAGACTGACACCATACCTGCAGTTTCGACGACCAAGAAATTGTCGCTCTCTGCGGTGCCCATGCTCTCGGCCGTTGCCACACCGACCGGTATAGCCTTCGCTGTATTTTCCCTTCTGTTACTGATTCAATTCTATCCAGCTCTGGTTATGATGGACCTTGGACCTTCTCTCCCACCACGTTCACCAATGACTTCTACAAACTCTTGTTCGATGAGAAGTGAGCATATGGTTCCCTATTAAAGGAAGAAGTGCTGATACATTGTTGGGACAGGTGGGTGTGGAAGAAGTGGAACGGACCTAAGCAGCTTGAGGACAAGAAGACCAAATCGCTTATGATGCTCCCGTATGTTGCCTTAAGTATGCATCGTCAACATTGGCTGAAAGTTTTCAGAACGGACTACGTTCTTACACAGGACAAGAGTTTCAAGAAGTATGCAAAGGCCTACGCTGACGACGTTGACCTGTTCTTCAAGGAGTGGGTCACTTGATAATTGGTGCATTCATATATTAACACAGTCTTAGTTTCTCTGCCGCTTACTCCAAGCTCCTCGAGTTAGGTGTCCCTACCCAGCAGTTTGTCGCCTCCGAGGCTTGGATTATGCAGACTGTTGACGAACAGACGTCCTAAGTTGTGCATAGAGCAATTTAGCATGGAAGGTAGATTATGTTACCCTGCTTCATCTTACTGGCCACAATATCGTATATCTTGAGCTTATAAGTACATGCAGTACCTTGTACGTACTAACGCCTTGTGGATTGACTCTTAGGTGCTTTATTCGTAGATAATTGATATGATGAAGTTTTTCGTTTCTCATATATGAACATAGCAACAGTGGTCAAACCGTTTTGCCACAATTAATAAGTAGATGACGTTCTAGAGTGATGAGATCTTGAGAGGGTAAGTACGGTGATCCCGCGCTAGCGGCGCTCCTTTCTCCTGTGTGCTCTGAAACGGTCACGTGTGGAGCCGTGACGTTCCTTTTAGTCAGTGGTAACTTGTCATCTTATCCTCAGCTAGTCACTCTCACCAAAGATCAAACCGTTAATGGCTGCCACTTGGGCGACCTCAAGCCAACCAACTATGCCCCCCGCACAGGCCATGACTTACACCATTTCCGGATGCTCGGAGCACAGCGGGAACTACGTCCCAGAAAACATATTGGTGGACACTCCACAGGACCCAACAAGTAGATGGAGCGGCGCACAACAATTACCTACAGCGAAGCAATGGATCCTGCTGAAGTTAGAAGCACTCAGTGTTGTCAGTTGAGTAACTGCTGCGTTTCATGATCTCGCACGCGCTGACGTACTCCGCGCTTGATGAAATGAAGAGAGTATAACATTTGGAAAGGTGACGCCGACCAACCTTGTCATCTATGCGAAAACTAAGTCTGGTGGATGAAGTTTCACAGGAGTATGTGAGCTCACTCCTTCGACATCCAGGCTCTGAACAAATTCAACAGAACATCCTTGCAACATGAGGGAGTTCAGGGTTTATGTAGGCCTGAATCCACACCATATGGTGCAGGCGCTGCACACTCAGCTCAAGGACGATACGGTATCCGAAACATTTCCTTTGAAACATGTGAATAGCGAGGGCATTTTTTTTCCGACACGGTACATCAAGATCGTACCAGTTTCGTAAGCGGACATGTTGAATTGGTTTGTTTGCGCTAAATCTGTACATCGGTTAGAGCGCATGGGATGAGCTTCCATATTTCAATCTGGTATGTCTCTGTTTCAGGCATAGCCGATCCTCTATACGTCGACAATATCCGCTCGCGATACGAGGAGGTTTGATACCCCACTTTTATCACACGTATGTTCGCTAAATAAACAATTTTAGTACCGAGAAACCATAGTGCTTCGCCACGTGCTGAAGCACTTGAGGCAGCGGAGGTTGCTAACACCATATCAAAATATCCTGGCGCGCTCGAACATTCAGGTGGAGCACCCTGTCGTGACAGCCTTGTACTTGAGCCTCGTTCTTCAAGGGGCTTGGACTGATTCCGAAGCACTTCTGTCCGAAGCATCTTCAGCTGGCCTTCTGGATGCTTATATCCAATTTTGTCAACCACACTCGCAGTGGAAACGTCTTCACGGTGTGGACGCAGACGGTGACGCACCGAGCAAACGCGGTGGCCATGCAATGGCACTCGACCCTGAAAATGGCCTCATCTACCTCCTTGGAGGCTGGGACGGGAAGAAAAGCCTGGACGATTTCTGGGTGTACGACGTGAGTGCTGAGCGATGGCGCGTAATAAGTCATAGTACATCTATCGAGAAGAACGGACCTATCGCTAGGTCTTGTCACAAGATGGTTTATGATACGAAATCGGGGTGCATCTATCTCCTGGGTCGACTTGGCGATGGAGATATCTTGAAGCCGGAGGATCATCAAGAACTATTAAGAAGAGCGGGTGAGATACCGGACGGGTCTAGGTCTACTCCATACTGTTCGGAGTTTTACCGGTATCATACACGAGGATTGGATGTTGGGAAATGGGATTTGTTGTCATTTGATACGGCGGTGAGTGGTAGAGCTGACTTTGCATGTTTTTAAAACCGATGATGCTAGTCCTCCGGTGGCCCACCACTCATCTTCGACCACCAAATGGTGATGGATTGTGAGGCGCAAATATTGTACGTTTCCGGGGGGCGGGTTGTCGATGGCGATTGGGATTCGCCGAAGTACTCTGGCATGTATAGTTATAACGTCCGCACAAGCAAATGGAAAATCCTACAGCGAGTATTGTCATTATTGGCCCTTTTTGTCATTCTCATTGCGTCTGCAGACCCCAACCTGCATTGTCAATGGCATCGTCTGTACAGCCGCCCATCTCGCCCCGCTTCGGTAAGTCTGTCTCGTCTCATGTTCATAATGCCCAGCATACTGAAGAAGGATAGGTCATTCAATGGTTCTCGACCCAATGTCGCACACTCTTTTTATTTTCGCGGGGCAGCGTGATGACAAGTATCTGTCCGACATGTACGCCTACGACATCGCAAGCAACACGGTGACGGAATTGTTCAGCAATTTCAGCACAAGTGGGGGTCCCGACGCATGTTTCACTCAGCGGGCGATTATCGACGGACGGTTGAAAGAGATTTATGTGTATGCAATCGATCCCATTTCTACCTAGCTGCTCTAAACCAAGCACTTCATCTAGATTCTGTGGGCTGACTCGCGTGCAGCCCACCTGTGCGCTTACTAGCTTACGTGCCGACACGCCAAATTGGGTGTATCAGTACGTGCACCCTTCCAAACCCGGAAAATGGACAAAAATATTGCCCGAAGTGATGCAGGAGGGCGGAGAGCCTGCCGAAGTTCCTCTTCCACGGTATGCACATCAAGTAGTGTACGACGAGGGGATGAAACGCGTATTTATGCATGGCGGAAATGCAGGGGAGGTGAATGAGCCGGTGGAGGATGTGGAGACGGAGGTAGAGGGAAGTGGGGATGACGAGCGTCCGAGGAGAGGTGATGACGATCGTCCGAGCAGGATATCGAAGGAGATGAGGCTGGATGATTTTTGGACTATGAAGCTATTGAGGTGAGAAGCATTGCTGTAGTTGCTCTATGGTATTGATGACCTGTGCGCTTACTCTTCAGAGCCGCACCCGAGGAAATTATTAGGCGAGCAAAATACCAGATCCGACAACAACAGTAGGTTATGAGCCTCTTCAAAGGGATATGCTTATGGTGAATGTGTATAGGTTCCGAGAAATGTGTGAAGAACAACCCGCAGTTAAAGCGCTACGCTTTCTGCAAACGCAAGTGTCTGCGGTGGTGGACCACACAAACCCAGAGGAGACGAGTGTGTTCAGGGCACTCCTGGGGCATCTCTTCTCGACTCCAATTACCACTGATGATAGCTCCGTAGAGTCTACAAGCACACCTAAAGAAACTACTACAAGTCTTCTCGAAGAGCCACCGAAAAAACGTTCACGTCCGAACACGCCCGACGAAGCCTGGACGAGTCGACTGGATGATGAAGATGAGGACGAGATGCTTGATGCGAGCACGTCAACCGCTGTGACCTCTAGTGGACAGAAGCGGCGGCACGCAGTGCTTTTGATGGAAGAAGATCCCGTGGAGACTGCGTTGCGGGACGCTTCGACAAAGCCGCTGTCACCTGAGCGGTTCAGGCAGCGTACAGAGGTGTTTGAGAGTTTATTGCAGTTTGTGGGAGAAGATGGGAAACAGCCCATGGGTTCGCTTTTAGATATGGTTGATGCAGAGGATGGGATATGAGGTTGGTGGTGTGTGATTGACACCTTTTTGTTCTGTTTTCGTGTTTTGAAGTTGTGGATTTGTAGGTTGTTTCTGATAGGGTTGATTTAGAGGCCACATACGTTTGGCATGTTGTCAAGATTATTTGAAAGTTGAACGTTCTGAACGTCGAGATCTGAGGGTTCTGGACGAATTCGACACTCCGTACGTACGATTGAGGCAAGCACCCTGAGCGGTCAGACCGACCAAGCATCTATGCTCTGGTTAATGAACTATCCTCCCTTGCATAATATTCAGCATTTTTTTGGATTGCATGTCCCCCATGCAGATTCAAACAAAACATATTGTTGCAGGATAGTAACTCGTCTCTTGGATGAAAGGTGACGTCATCGATTAGATATTGCAGCTGTGAATACATGATCTTTCTCAGACTTCATGAAGCTTCAAGGTCGTCGGCTGCTATATATATACGTTAACTCGGCTTAGCAGAGTGCGATTTTGACGCGCAGGTAGACAACTTCATCCGAGATTTAGGGCGATGCGCGGGTAACGAGTTGATTTGTTTTTGCGGTACATCTATTGTTGCAACACTCTTCCACCAAGATACAAAAGATAATTTGTGTCTATTTTATTCAAGCAAGCACTTTAGGGATGCCCTGTGCGTTTAGCAGTGCCTCACTGTCGCTCAAAACCCGGGGGCCGTCACCTACGCGGGTGTGAATAAGCCCTTTAACAGAGCCCACCTCCCATCGCTTAGCAACAGCCTCATTGAATCCCTCCGGTAACGCAGCCTCTACTTCCTGTCCTCCAATGACGATCTTCTCTGCTTGGGGGAAGTAGTACAGAATAAGCTGTGCTATCTCACGGACATTGGGTGTGAGCGCATAGATAACGGCGTTTGGGCCTGCATCATATGTGTAAGCAGCCTTGGGCTGATCTGAGAGCCGGTTGTACTCGGTGATGATGGCGATAATGGCACGACTGACATCGTTCATATAGAAAATGGGAGGGTAAGTGTCAAGAGCGACAGCGTGGAACTGGTTCGAGTCCCTCATGGTGATCTCCGCAAAGTCACCGAAACGCTTGTCTGCGATGGCACTCTCGATGTCTGCCATGCGGGAGGGAACGACGTATCCGATGCGGTGCTGGAGAAGTGCGGAAGTAACGACGGTGCGTTGCATGCCACTGGTGCTACTGGTGCCTTTCTTGGCATCGTTGACGACGCAGATGAGGGCTTCCATCTCGGGCCAGTGGGATTCTGGGGCAACTTGACGGGCTTTGCTGTCTAGCCCGGTTACGTCGTCGCTGCCCATATCCCAGGCGACGAAGCCACCGAAGAGGGAGCGACATGCGCTACCGGATCCTCGACGGGCGATAAGGCTGAGTTCTTCAGGGGTTTGGGGGAGGGCGTAGAGTTTGGCAAGTGCATATACGAGGGCTGCAAAGCCTGAAGCGGATGAAGCAAGACCCGCTGCGGTGGGGAAATTGTTAAATGAACAAATGTGCACGTTGAAGGAGGCGATCTAGGTATGTGTTAGTGATGTAGTGTGAGGGTCTGTGGAGAAGCCGCACCTTTGGTTGATCTGGATTTGCTGCCTCAAAGGCTGCACGCAGACGCTTCATTTCGGAGATGCACGTGTGGAGACGACCGCCAGGTTTGATTGGATCCACCTTGCCATTGAGCCAAAGGCAATCAGCAGTAAAGGAAGGATCAGCGCGTGCAGTGGTTGTGCTCCTGAGGTTATCCTGGCTCAGAGTAACGGAGAGAGAGGAGTTGGTGGGCAGGATGAGCGACTCATTGCGCTTTCCCCAGTATCTACAATCATATAATAGATTAGATCTTGTCTGAGCACATAAGTAGTATTAGTGATCACTTTATGCAGGCGATGTTAACTGGTGCAGATGTTGTTGCTTGGTAGATGGACATGGTGGAATGGGAAGAAAAGTTGTTGCAATAGAATGGTGTCTTATAAGTTTCAATAAAAGCACATCGTACGAGCATCCATAATCCTTATTCGCGATCGAGCATATTACTTTAGCGATTAACGGTGGCTGTGTACACTGCAAAGACATGAGTGACCCCGGTCACGCCGTCCGTCGCCGGCGTAACAGTGGCAGTGTCCCCTGGTCGAGCTTTTGACTTGAATTATTGTTTCGTCCATTCCACCGACTTCACTGACGACGACGACGAGCACGACGACGACAGCAGCGAGCAAGATACTTGTCAAAGGCACTTAAACTGTCTCTCTTATTTTGCTTATACTATCGTGTAATTCTGACGTCCGACGTGTAGAGGTCTCATTACAGTGCATATTTCCTGCGTGTGATATTGTGTTGGCCCAGATGCGATGTTCTACCCTTCGCAGTCGCCCGCAATCTCACACAAGCTCGCCCACCCACACCATGTTAATGTTCAAGACCAGTCCCCTTGGTCTCGAAATGTCAATCACACACATACGCATCACCCACAGCAGAGCATAGGTCCACCTCCACCATCCCCAGGTTACCCGCTCTATACAAATGGTGCTGTGAATCCTATTCAACATCACCCGCATCATCCCCTTTCACACCCCCCGCTCCCTCCCCACCAGCACCAGAATTCTTTGTCTCATTACCCTTCTCCACCCAATGGTCACATCCACCCGCAGCATATGGGCCAGGGTTCACCAGGAAGCGTTGGCAGCCAGATCATAACACCCCATTGGCAGCAGCAACTTCTGAAGTGTGAGGTATGTTGAACAGCACTCCATTTAATTTAATCTTATAATACGTCATACAAAGATGATCAGGTCCTCTCGGTCTTCACATCACCGTGCCCGTGCTAGCGCAATGGCATCACGCACGGTCATTAAATCCGCTATCCCTATCACAAATCCCAACCTTGTCAAGCCCAGTACGAGCACAAATGTTGACATCACAGAATCCTCCTCGAAAGACCCACCCGGAACACCAGCTCTATCATCCACCCCTGCCTTGAGTGCCGCCGAGAGCTCACCAGGCGTCGCAAATTCTGTAGTCAATCACCCATCATCCACTGTTGCTCCTATTGCCGAGGCCCCGCGGCCTACTGCCAAACCCCCACAGAACACCTGGAACTCCCTTGACATGGGTGGCATCAATATTAAAAACATCCCACCGTCTTCTGGCCTCTTCAAGTTCACTTTCCTCATCAACCTTTATCTCAACCACAATGCCCTCACCTCTATACCCGCCGGAATTGCGAAGCTCCGTCACCTTGAACTCCTCGATCTCAGTGGAAATAACCTCTCAACAGTTCCTGCTGAGCTCGGCATGCTTACCCAGCTGAAGGAGTTATACTTGTTTGACAACCATCTTGTGACCCTGCCAGCTGAACTAGGCAGTCTGCATCAGCTACAGACAATCGGTGTCGAGGGGAATCCCATAGACACGTCTCTGAAGGCCATTGTGCAGAAAGACGGTACACCCGCCCTCATTTCTTACCTGCGCGACAGTTGCCCTGTCCCATCTCCTCCACCAGAGCGTCTTTGGAAGTCCCTCATTTCGTCTCAAGAGCGGGAGGCCCTTGCCGCAGATCCTGCCACAGAGACGCTCAGTGCTCTCTGCTACAACATTCTGTGTGAGAAGTACGCGACGGAGCGGTTGTACGGATACACACCTTCATGGGCACTCAGCTGGGATTATAGGAAGGAATTGATATTGACGGAAATAATGAATTACGATACCGACTTTTTGTGCCTGCAGGAAGTGGATATCGCACAGTACGAGGACTACTTTGTGAAGCATTTGCAGGGGCAAGGGTATGAGGGAATTTACTGGCCAAAGAGCAGGTATAAGACGATGAGTGATGCAGATCGTCGGCAGGTTGATGGGTGTGCAACGTTCTACAAGGCAGACAAGTGAGTGCCCTCTTTGTGTTGACCTGAAGTTGACATTATTTATCCATTCTATCAGGTACTGCCTCATCGAACGTCACCTCATCGAGTTCAGCACCGTCGCAATGCAGCGTCCCGACTTCAAGAAAACAGATGACATGTTCAACCGTGTACTAGGCAAAGACCATATTGCCGTTATCTGCCTCTTTGAGGTGAAGGAAACGGGCACTCGCATCATTCTTGCCAATGCTCATATCCACTGGGATCCCGCCTATCGCGACGTCAAGCTCGTCCAAGTCGCGCTTCTCGTCGATGAGATCGAGAAGATCGCTGCGAACTTTGCACGGATGCCCCCGAGGCCGGATACACCCCGCGCGCCCGTCTACAGCGATGGAAGCAAGATCCCGCTGATCATTTGCGGAGACTTCAACAGCGTTCCGTCTTCGGGTGTATATGAGTTCCTTACGAACGGGAGCTTGCCACCCGACCACCCAGACTTTATGAGTCACCTGTATGGGCGGTACACCACGGATGGGCTGCGGCATCGTTTGGGGCTCAGAAGTGCGAATGCGGCAGCGGGTGAACTCCCGTTAACGAATTATACGCCAAGCTACCAAGGCGAGATCGACTATATATGGTATTCGACTGCAAATCTAGCTGTGAATGCGGTACTGGGAGAAGTGGATAGAGGGTACTTGGAAAAAGTGGTAGGGTTCCCGAACGCTCATTTCCCATCAGAGTAAGTCTCCTCTCTGTCTTTTTGGATATAGACTTGTTTCCTGACATGCTTTGATAGTCACATATGCATCATTAGCGAGTTCCGCGTGAAGCCTCCAAGACCGCCAGCCTTGCTACCAACGGCGTCTTGAACAAGCTAGTAAGCATCCAAATACATCATTTATCGTCTCATTTCTTGTACGCACATGTATTTGGCGGTACATTGGTTCTACATATCGGGTGCACACATTACATATTCATGATATTCTTTTTCATGTCCAAGTTTCTTTGTTGTTGTCGTCGTACGTCGTTCTTTCAAGTTTCCGTACGATTTTTGTTTTATCCTTCTGTCTTTCTTTTTTCGTTCTATTTGTTTTTCTTTCTGGTGTTCATTATAATGTTGCGCCTCCTTCAAATTACATACATACATACGACATACAACAAGCTTTGTAGCATGTGCTGTACGGTTCTTTGTGTATGAAACGGCTATTCCCTCTCTGCTCCTTGAAATATTTATGATAGGCTGTACCAAATCAGGGTGTTGAGCAAATCTAAGAATAGTTCCGACCTAGACCATATACTTTCAAATCTCTATCCCGGGCTTGAGTTCACCATCTTGAGAGTTCGTGTCTTGACTATCGACATATGACTATGTATGAAACCCGTTCATGTATCATATTCCCGATGGCAACGCGAGCAATTTGATACGGTTGTGACATCGGCGGGCAAAAGCGCGCAAGGTTAATGTCCTAGAATCAGTCCTCCGAGCTCGGGGCTTATAATTAAGGTGGACAAAGCATGAACTTGTGACAACCAAAAACATGATACCTGATGCACTCCAGAGGCCTGACATTTGAACTGATTGAACTAAAAGAGAGACAGACGATGGTACTTCGTACTGCGCCTGGAACCCCGTTATGGATCCTGCTCGATTAAACATCATGGTACGATTCGCATGCCAAAAATTTGATGTATAATCCCCATTTGCAAATGCTGACGCTCGAGGCACTGCGAGTTTCGTCTGTAAGCATACGAAAGAATAAGTATGGCGTTGTAGATGCACAAACATGTTCTACACAGTACTGTACACTGACAAGCGCTACTGCCTGAAAGGCCTTGCCATGGAGAAGCCATACCTGAATTTCGTTTACGGCCTCTTCCAATGCTATGTGGTGTTATCAGCGTACGACAAACGGGGAATGAACATAACAGACCAGAAGGGAATGACGGTTCCTCCGGAACGGAAGCTGAAGTAGCTTATCTAGAGTTATAAGCCAAAATGGAACACGTCAAAAGTACTCGAGTTGGAAACCAGCCAGATCGAAGTTGAGGTGTCGAAATGGCGATAAGAACGAATACGTGCTTGCTACGCAGGTCGAGAAGGCCTGAGTCTCGGCCCTCGATCAAATATCCCAGTAATTACTTTCAGTGCTTTCCGCCGGATAAATGGGGAAACGCCGAAATCAAGACTCTGGTGCGTAAAGAAGGAATCAAGGAGACCAGAGGGGCTGTGGACTCCGTGTCGGGTGGAGAAGGATTGCCACTCAATCACCATTGTGAGAGTTCAGACAACAATTGGGTTCCAATATCAGGGTACGACAAATGACCAATAAAATAGGTACAAACCAGAAGGGAACGATAGTCCCTTGAGAATGGAAGCTGAAGAAGGTTACTTAGAGGTCACTCGTAGATATAGATTCAGAACGAGATGGCTCACATGCTGATGTCGGAGACTAGTTATATATTAGCGGCACGTATAATTTTGAGTTAAAAAACGACAGGGCCTAGCGAGGCCTCGACCACTGATACTGGACATGCCGATCTTCCCTTTTAGTGATCTTGACACCGAAAATGAGGCGTCTGGAACATTTTGAGGTTTGGTGCGCCTGTACAGCAGTGGTGGGAAGGAAAAATACATCAGATACAATTCAACACTGCCCTATACTTCCTTTAGCGAGACTCCCGCTTTGCCTACAATAGATCATGATTGCAATGTGCCCAATTGGAAACCAACGAGGGACATATAAGATTTTCTGTCGGTGGGCCAACGCCTAACGCACACGAATATTTCTATACGAAATAGCGGTGCCATCGCATTATGCATGACCCGCCGTTAGATAAATTGTTCTAGGGTGCCTACAATCAATTACAATACAACATTCCAAGATACTAAAAATGCAAACCACATGTACAAGACTGCTCCATGTCTCCACAGCAAAATCAGAGCACTGTCTCAAGCCTTGTACAATGTATCCAAGAACATCGTAGCGACCTCGCTGACCATATCTGGACCGACGGGGCTGGATTGTCCAAGTCCTGAAAAGAGTAGCAGGGTCAAATTATATATTCAACATGATCGTGACCATTGATGACGGCGGAAAGGGGGAAAATTATAGGACAAAAAAGCAGACGCGAGTTGTGGAGATGGTTATCAAGGCACAAAACTCGACCACAAAGAAAATTAATCAATCTTTGAGACGTACCGTAGAGCGTAACCATTGTCCCCTTCCCAGACGGTGCCAACTTGGCTTGCTGCACAGAGTCCTTGAGATCTGCGATGAAGGTATCAACGAGCGGGAGCGTAAGGCGCTTTCAGATAAGCACATGATTCAGTCTCCATGGGTGCGGAGAAAAAAGCAGGAAAACCTACTGTGCATGCGATGTGTACCGCATCTGGTCCGGTCAGCGCATTGAGATGCCAGCCTTTCTTCGACATCGCATCCCCGACCTCGTGAACGTTCACCTCAGGAGACTTGGACCCGAATGCGACGACAGAAGCGGGCGGGGAGCCAAGCACATATAGTTCAGGGATGTTATTTGTAATGGTGTTGGCAATCGTACGCGCGCATGAAACAATTTCGCGGCAGGACTTGAGATAACCACTAAGAAATGGGCTCAAGAATTACAAGATCAGATCGAGGGAAAAAACAAATATACGCACTCTGATCCCATGTATTGCATCGCTGCCCAGGTTCCCGCGATCAACGCACCAGGTCTAAGTACACAGAAATTCAGGCGCAAAAATAAGGGATCTAGGAATGAACATACCGGGAACCTGACAAACTCGGGCTGGCATAGACTCCACCTACAAAGAACTGAAGTTGGTAAAAACGTTTACCAGACTGTCACGAACCTGTCCAGTAAGGTGTGATGTAGTATTGATGACGTCGTAATGCAGCATCACGGTACATGATCACAGAAGATCCCTATAGGATCTGGTAAGCATTTACGAGGCGCACATGGGCGAAGTCTGACCTTGGGTGCAAACCCATACTATTATGTCATTAATATCTTCATCGATTACATGCAATTGAATTATATGATGACAACTTACCTTATGAGTATCACAACTGATACTGGTAACTCCACGGACTCTGAAGTCGAATGGACTGAGTTTATACTTTTCGCCTCCGTCTTCTCCATCAGAAAGACCTGCTTTCTCGAGGAACGGCACAATGAAGGATCCAAGGCAACAGTCAACATGCAGACCAATATTACGCTTTGCAGCTAATTCGCCCAAAACAACTATATCGTCTTGATTTCCATCCGGGAAATTTACAGCTGATCCTACAAGCTGCGCAACAGCGTTCAATACTACCGCTATGATAGAGAAGATGCTTACAAGAATTGTGTTACGGTTGCTATTGGAAATTATCTGAGTAACATATCCATGACGTGGCAAGGGACACTCACATGGCTCTACGAACGCGTTTAATGTTTACCTTTCGAGTTACTGGGTCTACTGGAATCAGGTGCACTTTTACTTTCATGTACGCTGCGCCTTTGTCAAATGCGGCGTGTGCGGTTGCTGGAACAATCCTGTGATATCGACATTAGGATTAACTCACATCTTACGAACCGCAACACCCACATCTCAGGCTCCGTAATACCCTTAACTTCTCGTGCCCAGTCTCTGTAAGTTTTGATAGCCATGACAATAGACTCGGTACCGCCTGAGGTCATGGTACCAGCTCCATCCGGGTTGTTATACATCCGTAGGCACATTGAGACAATCTCAGCTTCCATCTTGCGGATAGCAGGAAAGACGTCCGGATGTAAAGGGTTAGAAACTGTATAACGCTCGAAAGCAGCGACAATAACTCTTGACAGATCATCCCCCCCATCTATTTAGAAGGTGAGATAGGGAATGACTGTGGCAATTGACGCACGGTAGACTGCTCCTGATAATTTCCCATGTTTCCAATCAGCATGTGTGCCCAATTCGCCATCCATTTTTTCCATCTCTGCTATTATCCACTCCATGGATTTCCCTTCGTCTGGGAGAACGAGATGCCGCGAAACATTGACTCCTTGGGGTACGAGCTTTCCCTCAATATCCAGTCTTGCCTTGTTCAATTGCTGCTGAACGTCCTTCTGCACTGAGGGTACTTTCAATGCTAGCAGTAATACTTGCTGTCTTTCGGTCAGCTTTCATAGCAGTAAAACTAAATGAAAGTCACGCACTTTGTAGGTCCATGTCCAGGAGTCTCTAATAGAATCAGTTATGCCTCGAGCCTGGACATGCCTGCAGAACTTGAGGGATTGAGTTATGACGAAATAAACGAAAAGTGCTGTCTTCGCTGTCTCGTATGGTGTCCTAGTCCGTAGGAAATCCCTAACAATCACCGGGTCTTGCAGAAAGAGCTTGACGGAAGACATTTTTGGGTTGAAATCGACGTTTCCGTGGTAATATTAGTGTGAAGGTAGGAGAGCTGTGGAAGAGTGTGAGTTTCGCCAACCCGCCAATTACCTCACATTTATATTAATACCACCCTCAGCCGGCAAAACTATATTAATTTGGCAAGTGCTTCCGAACCACCAAGTTTATAACAATGAACAACATGCGGATGGTATGACATTTGCATCACGAAGCAAGGATCACTGAATAAATCCATTCAAGCTTGCGGAAGAGGAGGAGAACGACGATGGGACTGAGGTTACATGGGGTGCGTTCTGAGTTTTTGACACTCAGGGTGCCAGTGGATTGAGTGCTTTTAGAGGATCAGCAGCGTATCAACACGTTCTCCAAACTGAATACTCGTCTCAGGAGCATAGAGGAACGACTCGAGGAACTGAAGGTGTGTTGACAAACTAAACACTTGTTCAAGTCTCATGATAGCTTCCAGCAAGAGAAAGAAGCATTAGATGACCTCTCTACAGAGCTCGAGCTCACTGACGAGGATGAAAGTGTGCTGTGCGTTTGAAGATCGTGCTCGCGCAAGAAGAAGAACTAACTTATCGGTGAACCAACAGATACAAGATCGGCGAATCTTTTCTTCACCTACCTCAACCCCGCGCGATGAAACGACTTGAAAAGGATCAGGCAGCGTTATCTGCTCAAATCTTGGACCTATCAGCAGGGGCGGAACAATGCGAAAAGGAGATGAAGGAGCTAAAAGTTACGTTGTACGCCAGGTTTGGCCGCGCAATCAACCTCGATGAATGATCGGTATCAGCGTAAAGTATCACTCAGACATCGGGATGATATCACCCTCATCGTAGCCTTTTGATTCGCGTCATGCAGGTCAGCTACATCTGTATCTCATGGGATATAACTGCAGCACCGTCGATCTGTCATAGGCATGTGTCTTCACAACAGTACACCCATCGCGAACTGAGTCCGAAACGAGGATGTGATGTCCTGCATACACGATTTGCTTGCAGTACCTTGGAACTGTACGAGTGCGATTAGGAATATGAATACTGATAACATCATCAATAGTCAACTGTCGACAAATGGGGCAACATTCATGCAAAATAAGACGGTCCGTGCTAAGGATTCTAGGTCTACCAGACGGCATTCATATCTCTGTCGTCCTTAAGCCTGAGCCGGCCTATCGAATGCTCCCATCGAGTCCAGTCGGTAGTTGGCTTCGCAAAACTCTGTAGAGAAGCGCATCATTCACCTGAGCTACCGGTAATCTCCAGCCCTGAGGAATCGACATGTCCATATGCCCTGTGCCGCCATACGAGTCTGCTATAGCAACTTCGGTTATCGTTTTGCTGACAAAGCTAGATGCCTGATAGGGGTCTCGAGATAAACCGACGGGGCCAGCTAAATCAAAATGACAAGAATGCCAGCGCTAGCCAAGTATAACGGCGATGGAATACCTGCTCGATAGTTTCAAGACTGGCAACAGCCAAAAAATCCGAGGTAACTACTAACGGCTGTCACAATCTTTCCTGATTGGTTGCGCATGGTGACGCCCTGACAGGACCAATGAACGGGTGGTTTTTCTGTCGAGTCTGGAGCTTAAAGGACAATGTGCTGTTAAACCGATTAGAGAGATATTAAAGCAGGCTCCAGGTAGTGACGGCTTCCAGAAGCAGGCAATTCATTGCAAGCCCATGAGGTCGGGATACAGGCACAAGAAACTGTGTCGCAAACTTCGTAGCCAACCATAACGTCCAGAAACGTCACTCGCGTGTGGACGCCCGATAACGCGCGGCTTCTCGCAGATCTTGTCAGGGTCAAACATTCAGGAATTGGATATGTCGACCTGGCAGTAGGTCCGCCCGGATGATCATTGGCTTTAAGGTACTCGCTATATCCGTACCATCTCCGGGAATCATGCTGGCGCCTCCGTATGCATGGCCGGTGATAAAAGTGTTCACCTCTCGCGGATCTCGGATCTTTGATCGACGAACCATCGCTAAATTTGAGTGTGGCGAACGGCTGTGCTTGTCCTGCGCTATTTTCTTCGTGGATGGCAAGCACATCATCAATGGTAGCACGACAAAAATATCGCCAGTTTGCCGGAGAATTGGATTAGATTGCCGGGGAACTCTGAGATGATTCCTCTTGACTAGGGTCCGCTCGCAAGGTGCAGCATCGGAAAATGACGCATTCGGGCCCACATTTGTGGCACAACGATAAACCAGCCTCAACTTCGCTAGACATCCGCTGCCATCGGAGCCGCCCAATGGTAGTAAGCACGATGATATCGCAGAAGGCAAGGAAACGGAATGGGAAACAAAAGAAAGGCCGATGGATCCTAGATGAGCTGGAAGCTACTGCACAAGGCGGATGAATAGGTCAGCGGATCCCGAATGTGTGGTCGTTGTTGCCCGTCCAATCCCCAATACAGGCCACGTCATATTCTAGATGCCAGGCATTTCCACACATTGCAGGACTAGGATGAAGATGAAAAAGGAAACAGGGAGCCCTCGTCGTCGGTAAGCATTGTAGATGGTATTGCAAGGACATGGTCATCGCATCGGGTTGTCTGGTGCAATCGATTAGTATTCCATAGTCTAACAGACAAAATGCCGAGACTGTCATGCCTGTTTCAATGGTACTGCCGCGCTAGGCGGTGATTTTGAACTTGAAGATAGCAATCACTTTCTTGTAGGATGTACATCACGATACGAACATCTGTATATTTCCTAGATTCGACTGTAGTGTAAACGTGCTAAATCACATCTCCTAATAGGCTTTTAGCTTTGCATTTTCCCCTTATGAGTGAACGTCCAGACCTTAGGGTGAGATTCTAGATGTAGATATCTACTACAATGAGTAAAACGTGTTCGCCTGCTTGCATTGCAGCCGTATTCTTTGCAACAAGTTTGGCATGGATTTGCCAATAGTCTTTATGTGCACCTCTTCCAGGTAGCCACACTTCCACTAGCATGGATAGCTGGAGAGGTGCACATGAAAGACCCGATATCAACCGACCTCTAGGACCACAACATCCAACTGAGCGGACATTTTCCATTCGGCGGCCACAAACAAAGTGTCTTCCGGTTTCCCCCGATGACGCACCCGTAGATAAATCAGTACTGTTTCAATATCCGATTGACCTCCGAAGAATACGGGTCCGAAGTAGTCCGAACGCAGGTGCAGGCGCAAACATAGAGCTTTGTTTAAACTTTAAAGTCAGGGAAGTTGGAGTCATGTGTCATGTGAATGGCGCAGCATCGAATCCTATAGCCAGTAATAGATTCTTGTCAAGATTGCGATTCGTCGGTCTCCATCTTTTCCGAATGTTCGAAATGAGCATAGCCGTTGAACCTCGTGCGTTTCATTTTTGTGTATTTCCACGAGACTTCGCTCAAGGGGCTTCTTAAAGCACATCCAAGTTAGGAGGGTCCTCAGAAACCCTTTGAACGCTGAGTGCTCAACACCCGTCTAAACCAATCCAGGGGAAGCCGAAGCACGGCTGCTGCGGAATGAGTCATTGCTAGTGTCTCCAGGCCTTGTGAAACACCACCGAATCCCATGGCATGTCAAAACTTTAAAGGTCTATCAACGCATATCAAGTGCATATCGAGCGTGAGATTGGCGCACATCAAACGTGCGATCTTACCTTGTGCGCGGTCGGGTATGTCGTTACTCCTGCCAAATAGCGATATTGCTTGCAACAATGGCGGCATGGCGAGGACCATGGCGATTGATAAGAGAGAACCAGACTGTCGATGGCCTAAAAACACCGCGACAGTAGAGATAACAAACGTGATCCAGTGAGTAGACGACCGGTGCCAGAACTGGAGTCGAAGAATGAAAGAAAGTGAGAAAGAGGGATTAGTACAATCTTATTATAGTATGATAGCGTGTGAAATAGGGTTCGTGCAGGACTTAATGTGGATCGCCATTGGAGGAAGTATCGCGGTGTGCTGGCACACAAAGGATTCCGGAGGCTCATGTTCTAGAATCTGCCTCAATAAGCACAGGGCTACTTGCGTTACCGGACTAAAAGCGAGATTAAATTTAAATACTTAGGACGTGGCTACATTGCAGTGGTGAGCAGCTCGAAAGGGCTTGGGCTTGGGAGAGTTCGAGGGTAAGACTTTGCAATGGAAGTCGACTGAGTGGTTAGCGAGATCTAGTTGATATACAGCATAATACCGAGATCTTGGAAATGGAGGGCGCGCCAGAGATTAGCAACAGGAAGATAACACCTGCTGACAGCGTACACAGTCATTTATGCAAATGGTGTTTGTATCCGCATTCAACCGACGGCTACTACCAATGGATGTGCCTTTCATTTTGTGCAGGCTGGTCCAAGCAACGAGCTAGAACCGCAAAGCTATGCGATAAGTGTTGCGCTGGTGTAGAACCCCGTAAATGGCCGTGGTAGTATGCGCTGCAGGACGGAAGGCCGATATCGATGGCAATTCTATTTGAGCAGGTTTCTGTGGAAGCATCTGCAGACAAAGCTGTGACTCGGGTATTGCCGTGCCGCAAGGATCGTCGATCCCATATACCGGATCAAGAATTAGCAGCCGGCTTGCCGTTTCGCTCTCTGCCGCGGGCAACATTCGGACGAACGAAAGGTGAGGTTTATTATAAGAATGATTCAAGTCTCGCCCGGTCGATGTTTCCTTTGTCGCTCACAATTACTAGGAAGTTTGGATCTCCCACAAATTCCAGGACTAGGACCAACTGTAGCTAGTTGGTGAGTTTGGCTTACCCTGACTCAGTGCGCGTCTGTAATTCCAACTCATCCCAACCAGGGTCTCTCCGCCAAGATGGCATTCAGTATAACACGCCCGGCTTCTCCTCAACTTCCTACTTCTACTCCCATAGATGATCATCTCAGTACAGCTCTTCACGCCGCTCTTAGTCGCGTACACGACGACATGGTCCACCAAGACAGATCACATCATCACCCACCACCTGACAAGTCTCGCATAGATATAATCCTGGATTCTGATGTCCTTGCACTGAAAGGCACAACAGTAGACATCGAGCCTGCCTTACTTTCTGGACATGTCGTCCTCACTCTCTCCGAAGCGACATCCATCAAAGAAATAAATCTCCAGTTTCGTGGCAAAACTCGCGTACCACCATCTCTTCACGAATCGTACGTGCTTTCTTTCATGTAAACCTTCTTCCCTGATTGAAAAATCCACCCAGAATTTCCCTTAACTCATCTGGGCAGACATACAGTATCTGCACATATGATTGGTCCTTCCTCGAAGGCGAGAAACGCCACTCTCACACCCTCAAAGCAGGCAAACACCTTTTCCCATTCTCGCTCGCCCTCGGCGGTTCCCTCCCCTCCTCAATACACCTCCCCTCCACTGCTTCCCAATCATTCATCTCCTATAAACTCCGTGCAACCGCCGTCCGTCCTGGCCTCGCGCACAACCTCCATGCATCCCACCCTGTTTCCCTAATACGAAGTTTCGCAACAGACTCGCTCGAGTATCAGCAGACACTTGAAATCGAGAACACATGGCCTGATAAACTCATGTACAGTATTGTCCTCCCCCATCGCGCTTGGGCTGCCGGTGATACCGTTACTGCTCTCTGCAAATTTATCCCTCTTGTCAAAGGTGTCCGCGTCCTCAGTGTCATCACCAACCTCAACGAGACCGTGAAGATTCCTTCAAGGGGGAGCGAATTCACCAGAGCTGTTGTGGCTACAAAACACGAGGTTACCAATGGTAAACTCAAGCTTGTCAGCGAAAGTTGGTATGGCATCAGGCAGCCCATCGGCACCAGCTCCAAATTGCATCCCCCTGGCGCTACCGATGTCAGTGTGCCCACGTCCCCTGCTCAGGAGGATAGACCACCAAGTTTTCATCTACCCGATCTATCCCTCCATCAGGTCCCCAGCATACCATCTTCGTCCTCTTCCCATTCTCACTCTCATCCAATCGCAAGTTTCTCCTTCGCTCCTTCAGATGATTCCGATCCCTCCCACAATGAACCCCCAGACGTCGCTTCAGACGAATTCACCTCAACAGACCTCATCTCCCCGCTCTCCCTCACCCTCCCACCAACTCTCCCTCCGTCCCATGCTTTTGACCCAATCCACATCGCACACCGAATCCGCTGGTCCATCCTTATGTCAAACCTCGACGGGCATACTTCTGAACTCCGCTGCAGCCTCCCCATAACCATACTCGATGGGTGCCTCCTCACAGAAGCTCGCGCTGCTGGGCGTTGGGTTCGCCGTGTAGTTTTAGGCGATCACGTCCAAGGTGAAGGCGAGAGTGCTGGCGCTGGCATCTTTGGAGAAGCAGAAGACAACGAGGAGGAAGGTGAGATGCTGCCCAGTTACACCGCTCACGTTAGGGACCGCGTCGCCAACGCCTTCCTACCCGCCGGATCCACCATGCGCGTCGTGAACCCCTATGTGTCCACAGCACCACACATTCCCCCCTCACCAGGAAGTGCTACCAACGCATCCTTCCCGCCGCGTTCAGGAACGAGCTCGCCACTACATCCACACTCACACTCACATCCACACCCACATGCGCATGCACATGCACACACACTCCCGCAGAGCGTACTCGATTGGGTCAATTGTGAACTTTTAGGTCATCCACGATCGCCGAATTCTGATCCTACGAGCCAAGTCCCAAGTCGACTTGTTTCTCGTGCGCCTAGTCCCGAGCGGCGTATGCGGGGGGCGATAGGTCCGCCTATAGCCATCTCCGCCCCAGATTCACATAGACCTGCTCAGACTTCAGCATCTGGCCCTGAAACGTATACCCACTCACCGCCTGCATCCCGCACGCGAGGCACGTTACTCACGGTCGCGATGAAGCCACTTCCTTCTGGGTGGTTGAGCGGGGGCTCGAGGACTGGGAGCCATTCCAATCTTGCGGGGATGACAAATGGACACGGATTGGGGATGTCGAACGTCAGTGGGTCGTATGGGGTGTCTGGGGGTGGAGGAGCCCATCTCCATTCACGATCATTTGGGAATCTGGTATCGCCACTTCAACCCCTCGAATACCCACAAGGATTGGCCTCGAATACGGGAGGATATTCACGTCCGCACGCTGCGTTTAGTGTTGGTGGAAGTGGAGCACAGACGCCTTATCTTAGCGGTATGCACTCTGCGCCACATAGTCCTCATACACCTCCTGCTGAGATCCCGGAGAGCGCGATTTGGGAGAGGGGGTTTACGGAGATGAATTCGAGCGGTGGTGGTGGGACACGTGGGGAGGAGTTAGATGGTGTGGATGGGGTTGAAGTGAGTGTGGGAGGGGTTCAAGAAGGGAATGCAAGTGGTGTTCTAGATGGTGAAAACGTACACGCGAATGCAGCACCCGACTATCGCGTGTCGTTTCAGGGATGTGTCCCCCCACTATCGAGTTTAGCGGGTTTGCCCAGTTATGAGGAGGCTGCTGGATCTGGAGTGCGGCAGGAGACGCGACGGCCTGGGTTGCGTTTGAGTTTTGATGGGAGACGGGGAAGGGCGCTGGAGGGGAGACGTTCTCCGTATGATGGTGAACATTCTCCTCGTGATGAGCAACATCCTATCCTCCAAGACGGGTCACACCATATCTTGCATGACGAGTCACTTCCAGTTATGCATGACGGGCGACATCATTCTAGCACGCACGACAATTTCCATCCAATTCAACACGATAGGCCTCCTTCTAATCCGCACGATGCGTGGGATGGAATACGGTTGAGGGTGCCGATTCCTCGGTGGAGGAGGGAGAGCGCTGAGGGGTCGTAACGTTTGTGTCGCACTCCCGTTGCATTGGGCGTGTCATTTGATAACATTATTCATCTCAACTCGCATCTTGGATCACTGATAGACAGTAGACTGGATTATGTGTAGACTTATATTGTATGTAATAGGGTCTTGCGACTTAGTTTCGAGTAATAGGGCATCGGGCATACGAGGAATGATTAAACATGCTGCTGCGACAACAGATTCAGACGGATGCATTGCGTGTACGGTAGATACTGAGCTAATGGTAGGTAGGACCAAGTATGAGACGTGCAACGAAAGTTACCGATTCCAAGCACATGCTGGAAGGACTAGAGGTGGGTGGATCACATTCTGGTCCAGACCATGGCAAGTTAGTTGTCAGACGGTGTGCACCGAGCGGGCGAAGGCGCTTTTTGATGGGGCACGGAATTCTGTGCATCCATGTGCGATCGTAAGAGAAGAGGCAGTGGATGAGCGCTTGAGCACTCGGAGGGTGGGGGAAGAGCCCATTCACTCTCTTGTGAGCCGAATACTAGACCACCAGTAAGTGAGATGCAGGATGCTGAAACAACGCACGCTGGATGCCTGGAGTAGTCGTCCATGCAGAATCATTCCTCTAAATCTTTGTTGTTGATGCTATACAGAGATCAGGAATAACTTCCAAACGACACTCTTATGTCCGCGAGGACATATTTGCGTGAAGTAGAACTGCTTCCATAACTACACTATGGCGTAGCTCTGGTTCAAACCAGCGATCTGGTGAGATTTAGAGTATCATGTTGATGAATATCTATTACACACCTGACTCGTCCCGTACTTGATTTAGACGTAATGCTAGCAAGGCGTTTGATCTTGCATTTTCCGTCGCGACATCGAGAACAATAGCTTTACTCTTATGGAGGACATAACCCTGAAGCAGATCGCGTTACTGGTTCCAAGTGGTATTAGAACTACCGAGAAACTTGAAGGTATCTGATTTAAAACACTGTCAGATTTGTTGTATTTGGGGACGTTGAGACTGGTCCATACAGTACTGGTGAGAGCTGCGTGGATGCGACAGTGCCACCATCACTTACTTGGGGAGCAGGATTGCCTCACGCTGTCGAACGTAGTAGAGGATCAGATGGACGATCTGGACCACAGCATTGAGTTGTTCGGCAGGACTGGCACTTCGGCTCCGTCGGTGTGGCATAGATTTTGGCGGAGATCAAATTGCTCCCGTCGATGATGCCCAATGCCCATCGTACCGAGGCTGAGTGTCCACAGATGTTGGGAACGAGCATGAACGAGCTTGTCGCGGATAGTGATAGCCTGATGTTTGGCGCGGCATGGTTGGGGCTTGATATAATACAGCCGAGGTTGCGTAAGGCTTACGGTAACACTTCAACACAGTATTAGAAAAACACCACCAGAACACTATCAGAGACAACAAGACTCACTACTTGATGGTACATCCGAGTCAAACTCAGGGTTGTGATGAGAATGCGAAGGACAAGGATTCGAGTCGATATACCATGGTGGTATTTGAATGATCTGATAAAGCCGCGTCACGACCACGTAGTTACCTATTACTTACGGTGGTAGTCACCATCAGAAAGTTGGGGCGTTCTGCCTCATCAAGTCCGCAAATTGACGATGCATTAGGACTTTACTGATCACGTGCATAATCATGTGATGTGCTCTTCGAAGTTCGGATGGCATTTTAATGATGGATTGATCCTAGTATGAGAGTGGGTTCTGCAGGTAACCCGGACCGCATAATCGAAGTTAAAAACCAGGATGATTGGTGGTGTCACTCTAAATCTCGGACTCTCAATCCGCACACTTCAGTTTTCCGCTTCAGTATGGCGACTGACTCGTTTCCCCAACGCTTACCTACGCTGGATCGGCTGGGGGTCACTGATCCTTCCAATGTCTCCTCGTCTGAGGTAGCCACCGAGTGGCTCAACGCTTTCTCAGCTGCAATAGCTCAAAGTGATACCGCAGCTGTCGTCGACCTCTTTCTCGAAGATGGCTTCTGGAAGGACGTGATCGCACTGACTTGGGATTTCAGGACATTCGAAGGAAGGAAGGACATCAAAAAACTTTTAGATGCTCGTCTCGCTGCTACGGGGGGTCTCAACGAACTGCGTCTCTTACAGGAGCCCTTGAAAGAACCTGTGCTGCAAAAAGTTTATCATGATCTTGTTTGGTTGAGGTTTTGCTTTAGTTTCACCACCAAGCATGGCAAGGGTACTGCGGTCGTTCATCTCGTCCCCCTTCCAGATTCAAAATGGAAGGCCTATACTCTGTTGACCTGTCTTGAATCGTTGGCCGATTTCCCTCAAAAAGTGTGCATTACGTTCCTTTGTGAGCACTTTCTGACTCTGTGGAAGCTCGGTCCCTTCAGAAACAAAGAGGCCGATCATGGAAATTGGGGAGAGAAGCGGCGCCAAGAGGCTGAGTTCTCAAGCAACGACCCAACAGTGCTTGTTATCGGTGCAGGGCACTGTGGTCTTGAGGCCGCGGCACAATTAAAGTGCATTGGTATACCCACGCTTGTCATTGATAAGAAACCTCGGGTTGGAGATAGCGTTCGTCCAGTTATAATTTCGGTATTTGACTGTAGCTAAAGGCGCAGGGGCGGTTTCATAGTGGCGGGACCGTTACAAGACTCTTTGTCTGCATGGTACAATCTGTTCGTGCCTTTTCTTCTACGGAAGGGGAGTGACTGATAAACTTACAGGGTTCAACCAAACGCCTTACCTGACGTGGGTGGTTTGTCAGAACTCCTTTGATTCGTTCGTGATCTGTTCTGCAGCTTTCCACCAACATGGCCAGTCTACATCCCAGCTGCAAAAGTACAATATTATCCATATAACGAATGTTCACTGATTCTAGTGATTGCAGCTGGCAGACTGGTTGGAATCATATGCAAGTTTACTTGAGATCGACGTTTGGACGGCCTCAACGATCACCAAGACATCTTGGAACGATAGCACGAAAACCTGGTCTGTCGAAGTCAATCGCGGGGGTAAAGGTACTAGGGTTCTGACCGTCAAGCACCTCGTTTTTGCCACTGGATCTGGCGGTCGTCCGATAGTTCCCGACATCCCTGGGAAGGTAAGTAACGCTCGAACTGATCAAAACGTGACTCATGGACGCAGGCAAGCTTCAAAGGGTCTACCGTGCACTCGTCAGAATTCGAATCTGCGGCTAATCATATCGGTAAAAAAGTAGTCGTAGTCGGTTGTTGCAATTCTGGTTGGTCTGTCATATCTTTCGTATCGAACAAGGTCTAAATATTTCATCAGCGCACGACATTGCTCAAGACTTCTGCACTCACGGCGCCGACATCACGATGTGTGTCCCCTTCGGTAGTGTCATTTTCATATCTCACCGAATATTAGGTATCAACGATCGTCGACGTTCGTGATCTCGGTGGAGTCAATGGCAGCAATGTCACGCGGTAATTATCTCTATGGTTGTTGGGAGTTTGGCTTGACTTTCCTTGCCTAGCTCTCTATAATGATGACTTCCCCACTGAGCTGGCCGATACTTATAGTACCTCGCTACCTTGGGCAGTTGCTAGGCGGATGCATCAACGTATGGTTCCTATAGTCGCCGAGACCGCAGACAAGTATGCCAGGCAAATCAAAAGCTCAGTTCCAGATGCATTGATCATCATCACAGGGCTCTTTTAGATGGACTGGCCAAAGTTGGCTTTAAGACCAATCTTGGCATATATGAAGCAGGTCTCATGGCCCTTTACCTGGAGCGCGGTGGTGGCTACTACATCGGTGTGTGTACCTCTGATGCACAACGAAGATATATCTCAACAGCCTCCAGACACCGGAGCGAGTAAATCTATTATCAACGGGGATATCAAAATCAAAAACGGTTCCGCAATCGAGTCCTTCACGGAAAACGGCCTTCGATTTGCTGATGGCACCGAGCTACAGGCAGATATCATAGTGTTTGCTACGGGGTATGCTAATATTTCACTTTGACGAGCAGGACTCATACTTGCTTACAGTTATGGCGATCCCCGTGACTTCATGCGTGAGATTTGTGGAGACGAAATCGCATCAAAAGTCACCCAGGTCTGGGGTTTAGACGAAGAAGGGCAATCTTCGGGAGTGTGGAGGTACTGCGGGCATGATGGTCTGTGGTTCGCAAACGGTATTTCGCATCGTTCTTTTTATGGGCACGTCAGTCTCACTTTGATGAACAGCTAATTTGTCTCTGGCGCGCTTCCACAGTCTCCATTTGGCCATGCGTGAGTTCCTTCCTTGTGGTATATAGAGCATTACTGATGATCGAAAATGTAGAAATCAAAGCAATAGAAGAAGGTGTTTTGAATAGGGTGGATATAGTTATTTGATGACGTTTCGAAGATTTGCTTATGATCAGGGCTGGAAGACCTGTAAAATGTACGAGTACTGATTGTGTGAGAAGTTGTATGTAGAATGAATTCAATAGAATTTTCACTGGAGCCCTCGTACATGAAAACAAGATTTTTATCGGACCATGTCAGCAATGTGTTTTTTTAACACATACATGTACTCCTTCGGGTTTGAAGACCCTAAGTATGTGGGCATACTCCCATATCATAGGTTGTATTTATTGTCACCACTGGTAGAACCTCGCCACATAGGAGTTAACGTCATTGCCTTTCGCAGATTTCCGACAAATGGGGTTTGAGACGGAAATTAGTAGTCAGCGCTTCAGCATTTTACTGCACAGCTGCAAGTCTTTGTTGGATTAGAGAGCACCGGAAACTCAGAGCTCGAGACCGACAAAGCGCACTGCGCACTTAA
Source organism: Suillus discolor (assembly GCF_016758755.1). Lineage (NCBI taxonomy): Eukaryota > Fungi > Basidiomycota > Agaricomycetes > Boletales > Suillaceae > Suillus > Suillus discolor. The sequence continues at coordinate 144,392 of NW_024541298.1, forward strand.
AATGTAAGATTTCGGTTATGTAGAAACCCGACCGAAAGCACTAATATTTTACAATTCATGTACATTACGCGTTATCCACGGGTTCCCTGTACACCTGAGTTTGGTCGTACTTCGACGGACGTGTCTGAGCCTTGCGCAAAACTCATCAGTCTCTAACGTTCTCTACATCATTATTTGATTCTGCATACACTGCCACAAGTTATGTAAGTGAAAATGGTTTCCTCAAAATGTGACGTCGTGTTTAAATTTTAGCATTGATGCTATGCAGTTTCGAACGTGGCTCTCCGTTGAATTCGTTCCACACACCCGTGATCTCCGGAAGTGAGTCAGGACACATCGCAAGTAACCTGCTGGAACAAAGACGGCACCGCGATAGGTGTCGTGAATGTCTACGATGTACCCCATTGATTGAGAGCGATACCTCGGAAGCACGAGACCAATGAACGTTGAGCGCAGCCATGGTCATATTTCTCCTACTCACACGCCCATGATTTTCTCACTCAGTTTAAGTTACAGTGGTTCCATTAAGCTATGATTTGCATTATCCGGACTCCCGGGATAAAATTGGATGCCGCATCTGAAAAGACGACATCCGTCTCCGCCTTCTTAGACACGAAGCCTATCGGCATTTTTGCTCTTGCGACTAATGCTATGACTCCTTAGTAGGTCAACGTCTTTAATTGATCATGAAGAAATGTGGTTTGACTTTTAGCAATTTTTACATCATGCAGCCAAGCTATACCAAGTTATATCGCAGGTCTGTTGCATATGAGCTTGTGAACTTGAAGTCGTCACTGATATGCTATGTGCTCCTCCTGGACGTACTTAATGTCATGCCTTAGCGTCCACAGTGCTGGTGGATACCAAAAAAGCCACGTAGTACCGATGTATTGAGCAGTGCGGAACCACATGAGAGTACCTGCACCCGGCGGAAATGAACGGTCTCGATGCAATTCCGAGTACTTGACGCTATGCTACGAGACATATATAAGTTTGTGTCTCCCAACCAAGGGGATGCAACACTTGTGCTGCTAATAGTCGACTTAGCTCTAGCCTTCCCTAGGCAAGCCCTACAGAAAGAAGGCAGTAGGTTCTTCAATTTAGCCAAGATGGGCAGCTATGTGGATCTCGTAGAACTTCAACACTGGCAAACTGTTGCAGTGCGTACCCCGCTTCATTAGTCAGCCTTTGATTGCTTATTCGAATTCAGTTTGTTGAAGGTAGTCTATACTCAGATTCTGATTTATTTTGCATGACTGAATTCCTCGGATAGCCGCATCCACAGCAGCCTTGGTAAGGAGGAACAAATATAACGCAATCCTATGGCAATCATAACCCAATTTCCTCCAGCTTTTCGACTTCTGCATTACTTTCGACTCAGAGGTCGGTATATTTCGGTGATCATATACAAAACTGAGGTATTATTAGGTTCGTTTGACATGGGGGAGAAAGTGGGGGATCACGAGGATAGCCTTCGTTATTTCTCGCTATATTCCAATTGGAACTGTTGCTATGTACTTATATTGTGAGTAGTACTCGTGTTATTCTGTCTCCTTCGCTAATGAGTACCTCGGATAGATGGCGTCGGGTCGACTCACGGGGAAACTGTAAGCATGAACTCTTCTGACAGTTTGAGTATATCTGACAATATCCCAGCCAAATCCTGGGACATACATTGTCGTAATTGGCAGTTGCGTATATGATGACTTCACTTAAATCACTCTGAATGTTCAATGTTTTTGCCAGCCATGAATGTTTTGGGCGTTGCTGCTGCTGACGGTCAGTATCTGCTTCAAGTCAATATCTTTCTACCTGTAACGTCTTTTCAGGCATGCTCGCAGCAAGGGCGCACGCCTTTTGTGGGCGTGAAAAGAGCATATTGATTGCGATATCATTCTTCAGCATAGTGACCTTAATGTTCTCCCTTGGCAATTTTCTTGTTGCTCAATATCACACATTATTATAGGTCATGGTTTCAGCCGCACTAACAATTCTGTACGTCGCTGCAAGTAAATGCGGAAGTCTGTAACTCTCCTTTCACATGTCTTCCGCTCACCCGTAATACAGAATCTACGTGTGACGCATCGGAGGCCAAACAATTCTTAGGCATCCTCTATATTTTACCCATGACCTATCAGCTTGGTACGTATCATTTCGATAAATTTTCTCGCCGGCCACTAACCTACTCCAGTATCGATGGCCTTGACAGTGTACAAACGTTTCAAATTTTACCGACAGGAAAATACCCCACTGGTTTCTACTGTATATCGGGATGGCATGATTTACATGCTATGCATTGCCCGTGAGTCTTATAGATTATCTTCGAGATCACGGCCTTGATTTTTGTAGTGGCCTCTATAGTGAATTGTGTGGGCGTTATGAAGCTTCCTGTGAGTGGCTTGCCTTGGTTATATGATAAACTTCTGATTAGGCTGTCCAGCCACCATATTCCAATATTTTCTATAGGTAAATCCTATCGTGGTTGTCCATGTCTTCAATTCTGATTCAGTCAAGCCCGCAGGTAGTCGTGTACAGTGTTTTTGCCTCACGCATAATGTTTAACCTGCGAGCAACATACGAATCGCAGGATATCACTATAACCGGGCCAGTCACCTCGAGTGTGGTCATTGCTCGACCGATCCAAACATCTTCAGGTGTGGATGGTCTAGAGCTGTTGGATATTAGAAACGTTTGATTTACGTTCCACCATGGCTGAGAATTATACAGACTTTTCAACCATGCTGGATATATACATACTTTTAACTATGGATGTAGTTCTCTCTGTGCATACATATCCCCTGCTGCCCTCCCTGACTTTGATATATCGGCTACTTAGTCTTCAAGCCTATGCAAGACCTATGGTGCACCAGCAATACAGTCGAAGTTACCTTCCGATCCGCAAAAAAATCTTTCTGTGCAGTTCGATTTCCAAACGTCGCGATATTATTTGATTGACGTCGAGCAAGTCGCATATAACCGACATCACAAAGCCCTTTCCATCCCCATGCATGTAATAAAAACAACCAGCGATCAAGTATACAAAGTGATTAAACACATCGAAAGCGTCGTGATCAAGAGTATGTGAGCATGCGCGCGTGTTTCTACCTTGTCATGCCGATGGTGTTCTCGATGTTCATTGCGTCGATCGGACAATCGGAGCGAGATGGATTCGACGAAACGTTTTGAGGCCATTTTGGTGGAGGATATACCTGTTGGTACCTTTAATAGCAATCGTGAAGAGGAGTAGGTTGTGTGTTGACGCGGTGTAGACTGTACCACAGAAAATCTATACAAGTTGGAATGTGTTCTCACAGCCAACTTGGATGTGCTTTTGTGATACGAGATGGCCCACAAACAAAGGCAACGTCCCACTGGTGGCTAAGCGGTCAATTTCCAAGTCCCAGGTTCCTTCATTCAGGTATCGATCAAATGGTGAAATATAACAATGTCGTTATAAAGATCTCAACCAACCATAATCCCAGAAGCTCAGAATACTCACGTGCGAGTGGGAAACATTTTGATTTTTAATGCAATCTGCCATGCAATCAGTGCCAATGATGAGCACAAATGCGTGGAATTTCTGCCTAGCAGAGCTTAGCCCAGTGAGGCCACCTGCCTTCGAATAGGGTATTGTACGGCCGCTCGATCGGGAAGGCGGTGGTTCACCCACAGTCCACAGGTCAGCGAGTACAATTAATACGTCATGTTGCATCCACACTTCGGACTGTCCGCAGACTAAAAATCCACAAGGGCTCGAGTATAAAACAGACCATCGATGGACTCAAACCTCTACTCTTTCATCCTTGATATATCTGTCGTCTGCACTCTTGGTGAGCACACTCATAAAAGCTAGCAAATTGCGACTTACCCATTCCCATAGCCATCTTCTATCATGTCTGACACATCTAGACTCTGCACCGTCGAACTTCTCCAGTCTTGGCGAGGCGGGGAAGGGCCCCAACAACATTGTCCCCTTCGCTGGGCTATCTACGTCGAAACTAGTCCTGGTATAGGGAACATCTACCAGATCATCGGGAACTCCGATAACTATGCTATCGATGTCGGACGCAACCAGCCTCTCGAAAGGACTTGTACGATCGTTTTAGTATTGGAACAGTCGCCTTGGAGGAGCTCGGCGAGATGGAGGGAATCTTCGAAACAGTTGAGATCGTGCGCAATGTTCCCAGTTGGAACAACAATGATTGGATTATATCCGCCCTGGGCTCTCTCTCGCAGTCGAAGCTGTCAGGCATCATGCCGAAAGCTAGATTGGCCAGGAATCGAACATGTGATGGAATTTGTGGGTGGCAATCTTGCAGGTGTAGCGGGCACTCGCATTAAGAAAATGCACGAATGGCACTGAACTTTGCACCTGAATGCGATGGGTTGCGTGAGTCGTTTAAAGCACTCGTCGATGTTGCTTATAACAATTTTCATAGAGTCTAGTCATAGTTTTTCATTCTCCACTGGTAACTTTGCATCATCATGTCGATAGTTCGTTCACTGACCTAGTATCATGGATTAGCAATATAATACTTGTATAGTAGGGCTTTGGCACGCACAGCGAAGGTATAAGCTCAGTGGAGAAGCTTATTTGGTGGTCGTGCTCGAGGACAATTTGACCTAGAACAGTGAGCAGAAGGTGAAGATATGGTTCTTATCGAAAATTTTGGACACGCGCATCGTAGGGATACTGCTCTGGAGTGTACCTGATCATGAATAATGCGATGGGTTGTGAAGGTTGTTGAAAGAACTCGTCGATAATGCTGCGAGGAAAGCTAATGGCAATATCCTGCAAGTACAATGAATTAGAAACGAACGTACGACATAATGATCACGCGACAGATATTTCGACACCATCCCAGACGTTTCAGCAGACTATGCTCGGAACACCGTCGACATTGATATCTTCCCCAGGCAAGCTCCGTACATCCCCGGGCCTGCAAGCACGCAAGCGCGATGAAGAAAGTTATCGAGCACATGAACGCATGCGTGGTGGAATAGTAGCTCGCTACTGTGATATGAAAGAATTCTAGTTAAGGACGGGAAGAATAAATAGAATTTAGGCGCAAGGGCGGAGGAAGAAAATGGCGTAAAGAGTGCAGGGAAGGAACAGGAGCTCGGTATGCGGCGTGCGCACAGACTCGGACTTTGGCTACTAACCTTCTAGTGTTCCTGAAATTAATTCATTGTCTATCGTGCCAACAATCTGTCATTTTGGTGGAGAAGATACCCACAAACCGAGATGTGACATACGAGCGCTGGTAGCAGCGCTACGAGCTTGGAGGGCATGTCATGTTGCATCCACATTCTAAACTGAGCGAAAGTTGCGAAACAAAAATCCAGCTTGAAGGAGGCCCCTTACGTAAGATGTAATGGACAAGCTTGTTTGTCTTTGCTTGCCCGACAGCTTGTCCTACTATTCTTTGCTCGGGAAACTCATAGGTTTGTCGCAATTATGCAGGACGGCAGAGCACCAAGGTTTGCCTTATTAACTTTTTGTATCATGCAGAGACTGACTGGTTACGACTTCTAGGATTAGGAATCGGGCGCCTGCCGCTATCCAGGTTCGTTTCGTTGACATATATGTCTGCATTTGTTGACTCTCCATAATTGCATTCATAGATCACCGCAGAGCAGCTTCTGCGAGAGGTGCGTTGCTCAAGTTCCTCACCTTGTAGTACTTATAATTTTGTGTTCTTTAGGCTCAAGAGCGTCAAGAATCCACCTTCCGCGCTCCCAAACAACGCGTTGAGGATTTTGAAGAACTCCACGAGTACCGCGGCCGCAAGCGCAAGGAGTTTGAAGAGCGGGTCAGAAGGACAAGAGGTAGCATGTGAGTATCGCATTAAACATTGGTGATACTCCAGCTGAATATTGTATCAGCAAAGAATGGACTCAGTATGCAAACTGGGAGGTACGTTGCTCACAATCTTTGGTTGATATTGCGGTCTGATACGCATTCGTATCAGGCTAGCCAAAATGAATTTGACCGATCTCGCTCCATATTTGAACGCGCTTTGGACGTGGACCCTCGAAGCGTGCAGCTATGGCTCAGTTATACTGAAATGGAGCTCAAGTCCCGAAATGTTCAACACGCACGCAATCTATTCGATCGCGCCGTGACTCTATTGCCTCGAGTGGATCAGCTCTGGTACAAGTACGTTTACTTGGAGGAGCTTCTGCAAAATGTCCCCGGTGCCCGACAAGTCTTTGAGCGGTGGATGCAGTGGGAACCGGACGACAAAGCTTGGCAAGCATACATAAAGATGGAGGAACGGTATGACGAATCAGACAGGGCCAGTGTTATATATGAGCGATGGATAGCTGTCAGGCCGGATCCGAGGGTATGGGTGAAGTGGGCAAAGTTTGAAGAAGAACGAGGGAAGTTGGACAAGGCAAGAGAGGTATTTCAAACCGCTCTCCAGTTTTTTGGAGACGAGGAAGAGCAAGTAGAAAAGGCTCAAGCAGTTTTCAATGCTTTTGCTAAAATGGAAACTCGGTTGAAAGAGTACGAGCGTGCTCGAGTGATATACAAGGTACGTCGTCAACGCGTATACTCTGCTAGGCCTGACTTCACAGTTCAGATAATAGTTCGCACTATCACGTCTTCCGCGATCAAAATCAGCGAATTTATACGCAGCTTATACCAAATTTGAGAAGCAGCACGGCACACGGTCCATTGTAGAATCTACTGTACTTGGCAAGCGAAGAATCCAATACGAAGACGAGGTTTTGCAGGACGGGCGGAATTATGATGTCTGGTTCGACTACGTTCGGCTGGAGGAAGGTGGCCTACGAACTTTGCGAGAAGAAGGGGGCACCAAGGAAGAGGAGGATGCAGCCACGGAGCGCGTGCGAGACGTTTACGAGCGTGCTGTTGCACATGTACCTCCTGGACAAGAAAAGCGTCATTGGAGACGGTATATCTTCCTTTGGCTTGAGTATGCTTTGTTCGAGGAGATCGAAACCAAGGTCTTTTCATTTCCATACACACCACTTGTTTACTCTGACATTATTCTACAGGACTATGACCGTGCACGCCAAGTATATCGTACTGTTTTGAATCTTGTACCGCACAAGCAGTTCACTTTCGCAAAACTGTGGATCATGGCTGCGAGGTTTGAGATCAGACAGTTAAATTTAACGGCAGCGCGCAAAATGCTCGGGACCGCCATTGGCATGTGCCCGAAGGAGTCTTTGTTCAAGGGTTATATTCAACTCGAGATGGATGTATGATCTTCACTTTCTCGGCTTTACGATATACTAATGGCATGTTTAGCTGCGAGAATTTGACCGCGTGCGGACATTGTACGAAAAGTATCTTGAGGTATGTCGCGAAGGTCTCTTTCTTTCCTCAGCAGCGATGAAACATCTTCTGTAGTACGACCCTACCAACTCAGCGGCGTGGATCAAATACGCTGAACTCGAGACGGCTCTTGAGGACTTCACCCGTGCAGAGGCGATCTTTGAACTCGGAGTGTCTCAAGCATCACTATCGATGCCCGAAATCCTTTGGAAGGCATATATCGACTTCGAAGTCGATGAGCAGGGTGATCGAGAGAAGACTAGGTCACTTTACGAGCGCCTGGTGGTTCTCAGCGGACACCACAAGGTGTGGATATCCTATGCCGAGTTCGAGGGGTCAAGTATTCCCTTGCCGAGAGCTATGCGAGAAGAAGAGGAAGAAGAGGATGCCGAACCTCGTGTTGTCGCTGGTGATCCCGAACTATCACGACAGGTCTTTGAACGTGGTTACAAAGACTTGAAGGTCAAGGGCCTAAAAGCCGAGGTATGAGCAGCAGTTTCATAATCGAGTCGGAGCTGAACTTTCATCACAGAGGGCTGCTTTACTCGAGTCATGGAAAGCGTTCGAACAAGAACATGGCAGCGAGAGCGACTTAGCTAAGGTGGAAGGCATGATGCCTATCATCGGCAGGAAGCAACACGTCGACAAAGAGACAGGCCAGGTAGTAGAAGGTCAGCGATCTACCCCGTATATAATAGTCAGCTTCCTGATTGTTCTTACGCAGATTGGGAACTTGTATTCGCCGACGACGAACGAGAAGCCAATCCAAGATCTTTCAAGTTCTTGCAGATGGCTCATGCCTGGAAACAGTCACAGGCCAAGAAACCTGGAGGGAGTGGTATTCTTTCTGGTTTCACTCCTGCGACATCGAGTGTGCCAGAATCTGCCCAGAATGAGGATGTACGGATGGAGGACCGTAGGGAGCAGGACGATTCACATAGCGATGTTGCTAGCTCTGACGGTGAATAATGTTGACCAGGTACCTGCTGGAATTCTATGTATTCCATAATTTCTGAATGCACTTGCTTGTCGAGATTCTAGGCTGTAAGCTTGTAGACATGGCACGTGTGTGGGCAAATAATGTGGTTCGTTGTACGCTTTGCCACTTGCCTTCGCGGAGTTCAAAGTGAAGGGGGTCTCATCTTTGTTTTAGATATCTCCTTGGAAAATTCAGTTAAGTGGCCCAACACGCAATCTGTGCAGAAAAGTAATTGACAAAAGGATGAGACCCCAGATTTGAAAACACCGTCCTATGTGGGTCCACCGACCCACAAGAAGCTACGTACAGATATAGCTTTGCACTGCCAAAGCGTGTACAATGACCCCAAATGCAACTCGGTACATCAACAATCCGAAGCACATGCAACAATGCCTTCCAAAGGCGACCAATACGAATATCGTTTCTGTGGGTCCAAAGGAAATTCTTCGACTGATACGTGCAAGTCGGGCGACCTATATTCTGTTTTCGAACATAACGAGGTCAGCTAGGCGGAGTTAACTTGTGACAGCGGTGCTCATTGACTCGAGGCTACGTGTCGATGATCGGACAGACGGCGCTTCTTCCATCCCACGATGTCTTTTTCCGTCCGCGTCTGTTTGAAAATTTTGGTTCCCGAACAATCGAGAAATGCTTGTGTATTGTGGCATGCACTCCCGGGGAAGAACATTGCTGCGGTCGTGATTTTTATTGGACGGTGATTGATTGTTGATTCTCGTGGATGGCCCATTCCTCCGGGGCTCGATGGCTTAAAGGTGTATAAGAATGTGGCGGCTTTTCAGTACCTTGACTTCTAGGGCCTCGTTGCAGGTGGCTTCCTCGCCCAGTTCTTGCCTCTCTCCTTTGGGGATCTATGATTATGGGCACTGGGTAACACTAATTAATTGGAAAGAATAATATTGAATCGCGCGCGACGGACATCCTTCCAGCCTCTCGGATATTGCCATCGGCTCAAGAAATATATATCTCGATTGTTCAATATATAAACTGCTATTTTAGTTGAACCGAAACACAAAAATAAATTATTAAGTTATTCAGGTCCATAGTAGTACAGATGCTAGCAAGATGATCGTCCACCATAAATCACTATTTTTTGGAAACATTATGCTCCAAGACATCGTTCGACGACCTCCTTACACACAACATCGATACTCTGCGCGTTCTCCTAAAAATCTCACCCATACAAATTACCGCGCAGTGTAACCCGTATATGATGAACTGGAGGCTAATCAGGACGCCAGCAATAAAACACATGGCCAACACGGCAGTCGGCCAAGCGGACCATGCAACTGCAAGCAAAAAGGCCATTAAGGCACATGCTGACACGAACATACATACAGCAGGAAGACGCGATGATATGCAAAAGAACAGATATTTGCCGTATACGTCACGAGCAAATTTCTAGGCAGCTCTGAGCATATATTCTGATATGTACAATTGAGATTTACCTGAAATCTTTTGGCGTTTGCTCCACTATACACCAATAAGAACCAGCCATCGATTGCGATACCGATGCCTGAAGCGACGCTTCCTAGAGCTATTGAGCCTTGGGCGAAACTGTTGACAGGGAATAACGAGCTGGACGAAAAACCGAACACAGCCGCGTCAAGCCTAGGAAAGAAAATGAATAATTGCGGAAAGAAGTCATCTTTGATGATGCACATACCCGGCAAGAGCGACCAACTACAAATAATCAAGACTAAATGAGAGCAGGTAGAACAGTAATGTCATCACGCACCGATGCACCCACAAAATACCATTCAGACGTGAGTTTTTCCAAGATACGTTCGTACTCAGAGTCACTGCAAGCCTCTCGAAGTTCAGCATAAGACGAAAAAGAGTCTACAAGGGCATCGATAAATGACAACGAATTGTCCACAGATATTTGCTCTGTGTAACTGGGTAAAAGGGAAGGCGCGAGGGGAACAATATCGACCACGGCACTCGAGTTGGTATTGTCTGTAAATGAAAAGCTGTCATAACTGTCGTTAATGCATTTGACATGCTCGTCAAGTGGGCGGTCATCATCGGTGTCCGAGGTGTATCCTCGACGGATCCGTATATCGGAGAATTCAGGTGGGACTGGAGGAGTTATGGCACGACTCGAACAAGAAAAGTTACATGTCCCATCTGATTCTGATTCCGATTCAAACGTTGGTGAAGATCGCCCAAGTGCTGAGATTGCAGCTGTCAGCCAATGAACACGACTGTGAAGACCACTCTTACACTTAATGTCATCGTCGTATTGGTCTTCTGATATCAACAAATTTTCTAATGCGTGGATTTCCGCCCGAGTCTCGGGGATTTCAAGCTTAACAACAAGGGATACTGAAACTGTTCTTCCTCGAGCCAACCCACGCAAAGAGGGCTGTGCTACAGGACTCAACGGTATTTTGAAAGCTGGAATGCGTCAAACACAGCATAATGGCAATTCGCAACACTTACAATTTTCAGTACCCTTTAACTTAGATAGAGCCTGAAGCGACAAGGAAGTCTTTGCAACTAAATGCTGCTTCTTGCGTTTCTTCTTGTTCGACGCTTGATAATGAACATTGAAGTCCACTAGGGTACGGCCGTCTGCGCCTTGCCTGGTCAAATGTATCGGTGAGTGGCAGGAAACTGTACTAATATTAAAAAGATGACAAACTTTATCATGAAACGTTCCCTGAGATTTGGGTTCTGTCCGTCGCATCCTAGGTTCACTTCATAACGCTGGTACTGGTCTACCACTATAGAAACGATTGGTCTCCAAGACTTTTCAGGACGCAAAGGCTGATACCCTTGTGCACGAATGACTGTAATTGCATAAACGGCAAGTCAAGCAAGTTTTCGTAACTATCTAGCGCTGGTGTATACGTACCGGTGATTACCCAGGGACTTTTCAAGCAACGTGTTACTAGTGAGCTATTTCAACCCTTCTATCATTGGCTGATATGCGCACCGTGACTCTGATTCGTCCGTACATTGCATGTGCAGCAGAAGTACCTTGGGGATTGGCTGGTGGAGTGTGGGATAAGGCCAAGTGGCAGTGCTGACTTCCAGTGTAGACGCTTTTGACACGGCCACTTTTCATATTAATATTATTATTTGGTGCCACTTATCAAACAAGCATCTTACTAAAAGCTTTCCAGCCATGATGCGGGTCAGAAAATAAATGCGCCAAGCCTGCAAACACCTGGTCAATATTTTCATTGACAGCCTGCGCACGGCCATGGAACAAATCAATCAGACACCTTGGAGATTCTTGTGAGTTGTGGGACAAGGAAATATAATATTACTATAATATAACAGATTAATAACCCCATCAATCAATTTATGGTACGGTTAAGCAACGCGGGTCCCTTGCATCCATGACATAATGATGTTGCCTTGTAATCGCCGGTTAAAACCCCGCGATTTACGCGCCATGATAGTTATTTCAAATAAGTATCTGTCCCAAATTAGTTCTACTCCGCGAGTGGCAGTAAACCTGTGTAAACCCAACTTGAACATGACGCGGACGCGTCTGACGCTCGTGCATGAGCATTAATATTTGGTGGTATGCACAACAGCGGAGGTGCTTAACTGCGAACTTACAGCTTCAATAGACTCCTCGGTGCATATAATCGTGTGACAGTGTTGGGCATTGTAATTTGTGGGCGCATATTCCCACTGACTTGAATCATACCAAAATCACGACAAGATAACTTCGATCTCCTTGTTCTGTCCATGTTCGACGTTGCGAGGGAAACTCGAGGCCGAACGCTGACTTAGTGGTGCTGTGTCGGGTCTCGCAGGGGTAGAAATACCAGACTGAATGTGAGCTAGATCCCCATCAACATACTCCACAGATTCATCATCATATCACTACATTCCATCAGGCCTACATCATCATGGTTTCCCTTAAGAACTTCTATACTCCACGCGAGACTCGCGAGCAGGTCTTCGCCAATATCAAGAGCGTCCTGGATGCTATCCTTGACATCTGCACTGACAACAAGGACTTGCTGACCCAGGAGGAGCGAACGTCTTTTATAGATGAATACTGCAGGTACAATTTATGCATTGTGTCGTATTGTATACTACATTTTAATGGTTGATAGTCTTGTAGATGCTCATGTTCAGGCGAACGACGACAAGGACAGATGTTTTAATAGCACCTTGCCCGGGCTACTCAAGAAGTGCGAGAACTTGCGGTTGAGGATACAGGTTCGTTCTTCCTAAATTCAGCGAGAACTATTTTAACAACAGTTTACAGAGGGCGTGCACGAAACAACGACTGGATGACATAAGAAGAGCGCCAGCTATAGGTAGGCGCTGTCTACCGTTGTTGTAGTTCAAGACTGAATGCCATAAATTAGCTACCCCTGAACCAGTCAAGTCATCCATTGCGCTGATTGATTCCGAACCATCTCTCAGGGCCCCGTCCGAAATTTTCATTCCAGCTCAGTCCAATCCCAATTTCGCCACGACAGGCGGGAACAGCTCGTACCCGAGCGCTCCAAGCCTTTTAACAAGTAGCAGGAGTTCTGTAGTCTCTGCCAGTATTCCTGTAGCCCAAGAAACAACCTCGAACGCCTCCGCAGGTACGCGCACCCCATCTTAACCTTCATGTTCAATAATGACGCCATGAAAATTAGCACCCACGGAGAGAAGTCCACTTGCATCGCCAGGCGACAAAGACTGCATGATATTCGACCAACAATCGTATATTGGGTCACCTACATTTAACATTGACTCCGAGGGGGCAGCCGGAGCAAGTAAGCCATATGTTTTCGAGCATGCTAGATCTGCATACTGATCAATTCTTTAGCGGTTATACCCCGTGGTGACGATCCATCTCCCAGGATCTCACCGCAGGGACTGCAGCCGTTCACAAGCGCTCGCCAGCTGCAGACAGCTCCCACCATGAGGCGTGATGGTGTCATGTATTTCGGCCCTGGTACGACAGTGTCTAGCCCGACCTTCAACATCCGATCTAAGAAAGCTGTTGGCGTCAGTGAGTACACTCTTAATTGTCATCGACTGATGTGAGCCCGGCGTTGACTGCATTTATCTCCAGTGGAAGTGGAACGAACTGCTTCTTACTTCTCAGAACCGTTGACTGAACCATTCCGTTGAACAAGTTAATTATAATACTCACAAGCTTTGCACCTGGGGATGTGAGCGTAGAGTATTATACAAAATTGTAAATAGCTGTGCATAATGGTAGCGACTTGTAGGTCTATATATTACATAGATAGTGCATATGTGACATCGAATGTGTTTCAAAAAGGCTTCTTCCATTCACTGTGCAGCTGTATTTGCCAGTCGTCTGATTGTACAGGTTCCGAGACGTCGCCTGTCGGAGTTTCTCGGCACCACACTTCTGGCAGCTGGCCGTTAGCGTAATGGAGCTCGGCATCCTTCAAACCCTCGCTCATTATCCTTCTCGTTCCTTGCTCTAGTTACCTGCCACTCCATTTTCCAAACGGTTATAATTGGTAGTATATATAAAGATGCTTATATTGATTTGCGCCGCACAAGAGTCAGCCTGAGCGCACGACCGAATTCGTAAGCAGGTTTCCCGCCCAGCGGCCCCACCTTCCTCCCAGAGCTAATGCTCGGACCAGCCCAACACAATTAGGTAGGGCCCCCGACTCTTCCTGAGCCAGACGAAGCTGGGTGAACAATAATTTATTTTCGAATGATATCCGAGGCGGGTGCACCGCCAACATTCATGCAAATAGCTGAAACCGCCAACCTGTGGTTCATGACAACAGTTCAATATACTCGTCGGCGCATATAATTGTGCGACGGTCTTGGGCGTTGTAATTTGTGAGCGTATGTTTTTCTCGCTAACTTGAATCACACCAAAACCACAAAAAGATCGTGATAGTATTAATTGTTCTGTCTATGTTTTATTGTTTTCGTGGCGAGTGAAACTCGAGGCTGAACACTGGCCTTACTTGTGTTGTGTCGGGTCTCGCAGGGGTAGAAATACCAGACTGAATGTGAGCTAGATCCCCATCAACATACTCCACAGATTCATCATATCACTAGAAATCATCAGGGCCATCATGGTTTTATTCAAGAACTTCTATACTCCACGCGACACTCGCGAGCGGGTCTTCGCCGATATCCAGAGCGTCCTAGATACTATCCTTGACATCTCCACTGCCAACGTGGACTTACTGACCCAAGAGGAGCGATTGTCTTTCATGGATGAATACGCCAGGTACAATATATGCATCTTGTCATAGTGCATACTACATTTTAATGGTTGATAGTCTTCAAGATGCTTATGATCAGTTGGACAAGGACAAGGGCACATCTTTTAATAGCACCTTGCCCGGGCTACTCGACGAGTGCGAGAAGTTGAAGTTGAGGATAAAGGTTCGTTCTTACTAAATTGAGCGATAACTATTTTAATAACAGTTTACAGAGGGCGTGCAGGAAACGCCGAGAAGATAACATAAGAAGAGGGCCAGTAGCTCCAGCAGCTATAGGTAGGCGTTGTCTACCGTTGTTGTAGCTCAAGACTGAGTGCCATAAATTAGCTACCCCTGAATCTTTCAAGTCATCCATTGCGCTGATTGATCCCGACCCATCTCTCAGGGCCCCATCCGAAATTTCCATTTCAGCTCAGTGCAATCCCAATCTCGCCACGACAGGCGGAAACGACTCGTACCTGAGCGCTCCAAGCCTTTTAACAAGTAGAAGGAGTTCTGTAGTCTCTGCCAGTATTCCCGTAGCCCAAAAAACAACCTCGAACACCTCCGCAGGTACGCGCACCCCATCTTAACCTGCATGTTCAATAATGACGCCATGAAAATTAGCACCCACGGAGAGAAGTCCACTTGCATCGCCTGGCGACAAAGACTGCATGATATTCGATCAACAATCGTTTATTGGGTCACCTACATTTAACATTGACTCCGAGGGGGCAACCGGAGCAAGTAAGTCATATGTTTTCGAGTATGCTAGATCTGCATACTGATCAATTCTTTAGCATTTATATCCTGTTGTGACGATCCATCTCTCGGGATCTCAGCACGGCGCGAGGGTGTCATGTATTTTGGCCCTGGCGCGGCAGCGTCCAACCCGACCTTCAACGTCCGGTCTCCGGGTTCTTCTGGCGTCCGTGAGTACACTCTTAATTGTAATCGACTGATGGAAGCTCGACGTTGACTGAAATTATCTTCGGTAGACCATGTTGTTTCTTACCGCCAGAACCGTTGACTGAATGATTCAGTTGAACGAGTTACTTATAATACCCACAAGCCTTGCACCTGGGGATGTGAGCGTAGAGTATTATACAAATTTGTAAATAGCTGTGCATCATGGTAGCGACCTGTAGGTCTGTATTACATAAATATTACATATGCGACATCGAATGCGTTTCAAAAAGGCTTCTTCTATTCGCTGTGCAGCTGTATTTGCCAGCGAATGAGATGTCTGACAAGAACTCGGAATGATCACGCAGTAAAACGAATCAGTTTTGATAACTGGCAAGCCTAGCCCCATGAATGTCAACCGTAGATAATTACACTAGTAAGCGACCATTGTGCTGTGGTACGTTTGTATCACCGATGGTTTGTAGAGCAACGAAAGTGTGGGTATGCATGACTGAGATTACACAGGGAGAGATGGTATAGCAGGGCGACGTCGCCATAAAAACCGGAGGCAGCGCAACCAATGAAAGAGAGCACGGAAAGGTCGCATAATAATCGATTCCTCTTTCATGGCTGCCCTGGAGCGTAATTTCCACGGGCTTAATGCGCTGTATGTTGGTACAAAGCGAGACATAACCTCATCCATGGTTGGCCGCTTCGCAGGATCGGTTTGTAGCATATCCGAAACCAACGGTTCCATAAAACTCAGGCCGCGATAGACCTAGCGCTCGTCGTAAATAAGCCGAAAAAGACTGAATGAAATTCGCACCTCAAGAAGCTGTTGTTGCAGAGCGTAGCCCAGATACCATACATCCGTCGGAAACGGGTTACGAGGTTCATTAGACGTCTGAAACTCCGGAACGCCTTTGTATCCTCCCCAAATCGGAGGTTCTAGAGGAGCGACCTGCCAAGCTTGGTAGCGTCGGGAGATTCCAAAATCAATAAAAAGATATCGCGGAGGGCACTCTGTACGTGGACGATGTTTTGCCCATCCTTTTAGATCTAAACGTCTAGAGGGCTCGCACGGGTGAAATGGATGTGGGTACATTTGCCTTGAATCCATCATGATGTTCAAATTCATACAGTCACTAGAAAGCCATGAACCAACAGCGACGCAGACATAAAGTTGCATACCGATGGGCTACGTGGTTCTTATGCATGAATTGCAAGCCCTAGATGCTCTTGAGATCTCGGTCAACGGAACAATGGTACCCCTCACCTCAAAAACTTGAAGAGCAAAGTCGATGATTTCACCAATTGTTTCAAATGGTGGATCGTCGAAGGGGCGAAGTAGGGGAAGTACCAAAATAGTCTCGTCCACTTCATTTGGCACATGTAGCACATCAAGCATCTCCACGCAATGGTTTTCGTGCTGCCGCCTGAGGGGTTCGGACGTAAGAAACCTGCCCACTTCAACCTCATATGGATGAAGAGATGGCTGAATGCGTTTCAAAATGACTTGGGCCCCATCAGACGTTCGTGTTGCACTGGCAATTTGCGCGGCCTGGCATTTTGTGAGTGTATAACCTCTTCCAACTGGAAGACCTTACAGGCATCTGCCAACTATCCTCGCACACACCCCAATATTTATCTGTGCCTTGCCATGAAGGAACCCAGTTTGGAGCATGGCGTGAACGTAGTTGATATCCGACATCCTTCAACCACAGGAAGTGATCCCTCCACCACATCTCATCAGGACCAATGCCACCAGGGAAAGCGATCTTTGTACCGAGTAATTGGCGAGTTCGCTCGAGTTCGAGTCTGAAATTCTCAGCTTTTTCTGCCTTTTTCTGAGCTCGAGGTTTGCTATCGAAAAGAGTAAAGAAACCCATTGGGATGAAGTATCACGAAGCCGATACACACTGTATGCTGTTTGCTCCAAATAATTGGTAAACATAAACCCACCGAAACAAACCTACAATTAATCATTTAGGACAACGCAACACTGGATGGCCGAAATTACGTGCTTTGATATGCTAGAACTGGAAAGTGTGTTATCCGCCCATCAAAGCGACAAAATTTGGACAAGTTCGCTCCCGGTTCCCATGTGATGCCATCAACTATCCGTGTCATCGTATTGTCGATCTCATTGTTCTCCATTGTAGTGTGATGTATGGAAGGCACGAAGGGACATCCCTAGCTGCATTGGTGAATTTGATATCGGTGATTCTGGTGCGGTATTTGCAACCTGACGTCTTCTGTTTGATGATCATCAAGATGGATCATCATTATCAGCAACGGGGATTACTAGTAACGCCATTTGCAAGGACTTGTGGACCGGAGCAGCGGGCGATCGATGCTACAGCTGCTGCACTTACCCATCACGCAAGGCAGCTAAGCACCATCAATACGGGAACAAGTACGGGCTGTGTTGGGTTATAGATAAATCGATAAAGTTTAATACGAGTAACAAAAACCCTTGTACACCGCTTGTGACTCATGCACATGCGTGGGACTTGATCACAACACAGGGACCTATTTTCTTGTAAAGTGGAGCTATCGGGCGCGTCACTGAGCACGAGCACCTCGGACACCTTTCCATGCTGGCCGACAAAGATAATAATCACAGCATGAACTCTTTGTCGAGTGTCTGGTCAATCTCTGGTTGGACATTTTTTGAGCTGAATCCAACGTAACCCCCCTCCCTCTTTTCATTCAAAACTTCGTGAGACGTGGAGCCATGATCGCTGTGACATATTCGGAAATCGTACTAAAAATTGATCTCAGCTCTTTCTCCGCGCTCGGGGTCAAACGTCAAACTACCATGTTGTCATGGTATATACTGAAGAAACAACACGAGGGTACATACAGCACAAGCGAATGTCATTCCCGAAGGCGAGGTATCGCTGGGGTACGTTTAATAATGAAACCTATCCGTCAACTCCAATGGGTAACACCACGACAAAGATTTGGCATAAAGAGACCTTCGTCCTTGGATATGACACGAGAGTGCAATTTCCAGGTGCTAAGTTGCTGTCGAATGGATTCAAAACGCTCAACTACCGCCTCCATTGCAGGTCTCTTGCGTGGATCATCCTGGACCATATCGTCAACGAGTGGTTTCAATAACTCGAATCCCTTTTTCGTCTTGATCGTAGTCATAAGTAACAAATGGAGGGTAGCTGGGTAGGTTTTTACTTACGTCCAGGAATTGTTCTCTGAATCACTATTTTTTGGGAACATTATGCTCCAAGACATTGTTCGACGACCTCCTTACACACAACATCGATACTCTGCGCGTTCTCCTAAAAATCTCACCCATACAAACTACTGCGCAGTGTAACCCGTATATAATGAACTGGAGGCTAATCAGGACGCCAGCAATAAAACACATGAACTCGGAATGATCACGCAGTAAAACGAATCAATTCTGATATCTGGCAAGCCTAGCCCCATGAATGTCAACCGTAGATAATTACACTAGTAAGCGACCATTGTGCTGTGGTACGTTTGTATCATCGATGGTTTGCAGAGCAACGAAAGTGTGGGTATGCATGACTGAGATTACACAGGGAGAGATGGTATAGCAGGGCGACGTCGCCATAAAAACCGGAGACAGCGCAACCAATGAAAGAGAGCACGGAAAGGTCGCATAATAATCCATTCCTCCTTCATGACTGCCCTGGAGCGTAATTTCAACGGGCTTAATGCGCTGTATGTTGTTACAAAGCGAGACATAACCTCATCCATGGTTGGCCGCTTCGCAGGATCGGTTTGTAGCATATCCGAAACCAACGGTTCCATAAAACTCAGGCCGCGATAGACCTAGCGCTCGTCGTAAATAAGCCGAAAAAGACTGAATGAAATTCGCACCTCAAGAAGCTGTTGCTGTAGAGCGTAGCCCAGATACCACACATCCGTCGGAAACGGGTTACGGGGTTCATTAGACGTCTGAAACTCCGGAACGCCTTTGTATCCTCCCCAGATCGGGGGTTCTAGAGGAGCGACCTGCCAAGCTTGGTAGCGTCGGGAGATTCCAAAATCAATGAAAAGATATCGCGGAGGACATTCTGTACGTGAACGATATTTTGCCCGTCCTTTCAAATCCAAACGTCTAGAGGGCCTGCATGGATGAAATGGATGTCGGTACATTTCCCTGGGATCCATCATGATGTTCAAATTCATGCAGTCACTAGAAAGCCATGAACCAAGTTCAACCAACAGCGACACGGGAATGAATTTGCATACCGATGGGCTACGCGGTGTTTATGCATGAATTGTAGGCCCTAGATACTCTTGAGATTTCAGTCAAAGGAGCAATGGTAACTCCTCACCTCAAAAACTTGAAGAGTAAAGTCGATGATTTCACCGACTGTCTCAAATGGAGGATTGTCGAAGGGACGAAGTAGGGGCAATACCAAAATAGTTTCGTCCGCTTCATTTGGCACTTGTAACACATCAAGCATCTCCACACAATGGTTTTCGCGCTGCCGGAGGGGTTCAGATGCAAGAAACCTGCCCACTTCAATCTCATATGGATGAAGAGATGGCTGAATGCGTTTCAAAGCGACACGGGCCCCATCAGACGTTCGCGTTGCACTGGCAATTTGCGTGCTCTAGCATTTTATGAGTGTATAAACTTGCCCAGCTGGAGAAACCTTACATGCATCCGCCAACTATCCTCGCACAAACCCCAATATTTATCTGTGCCTGTCCATGAAGGAACCCAGTCCGGAGCATGGCGTGGACGTAGTTGATATCCGATATCCTTCAGCCACAGAAAGTGGTCCCTCCACCATATCTCATCAGAATCAAGGCCACCGGGGATGGCCTGTATACCGAGCAATTGGCGAGTTCGCTCGAGTTCGAGTCTGAAATTCTCAGCTTCTTCTGCCTTTCTCCGAGCTCGATGTTTGCTATCGAAGAAAGTAAAGAAACCCATTGGGATGAAGTACCACGAAGCCGATACAGACTGTATGCTGTTCGCTCCAAATAATTGGAATAGTCGTAAACATAAACCCGCCGAGAGAAACCTACATCGGAGTCAAATCGGAGTGACCGGAGTCCTCACTGATACATTGTTTTTATTAATACTTCCTAAGCTGTTTTAAATAAACTTTATGCAATACCTAAAGTATATAAGGACTCGAATGGGATCGATGAGTTGACCTAATAAGTTCTCTATCTTTGTTGCGTATCTGCGATGGTCGATGCCCTGGTGCTGCAGGACTGGGGGTTGATTGACGAATCGAATAGTGCAGAGCTCAGAAATGACCTACCTATGGTTCGTGGAGGCAGGACAGAGTATAGCCTTTTGAACTCAACCCTTGACGCTATGCTGGACACGAAAGCAATTGCAACAAAAAATCAAGTACGTGTTCCTGGGTTGACCAAATTGCTTGACATGTACTTTCAGTGAGTTGCTTTCCAATGATTGCTTGCCAGTGGCTCTCATAGACCCTCCAGGACCGTTGCGCAAGGGAAACATGTACGAACACAAAGCTTTTGGAAGAGAATGATTTGGAAAGCGGGGGATTGGCACGGCAGTCAGGATGAATTCAAGGAAAACTGTAAAGCAGTTTGGGATCTCGCTCATGTACGGACTTATTTCATTTAGTACCCATCTCGACACTGATATTATTATTACTAGCACACGTCCTCTATCGTCCATAGATATGCGGACGAATCGAAAGCAGGGATTGCCCGAGGTAAATCGTTATGTCAGATTTCTTCTTTCCCCGGGTTCCAACACTGTTTGTAGTGTCCATTCGACGACGCAGATCCCTCGACGAACTAGTAGACCAAGCTGGACCCGACCTCGTTCAGCGACACAATCAACATGGTGACACTGCGACGACTCGGAGGTCTACACCTCCCAATACTGGAGTAGTCGCACAAAGCTCGAGTATAACCACTAATACGCTCTCGGAGGAGACAATACGAAATATCGCTGAAATGAGAGCCCCAAAGACAGTGAAACAGCTCATTTATAGAAGACTGTCTGGTCGGATATCACAAATTGTCAACCGCTTCCATGCACGCAATGTTGGCCCCAGCAGAGGGGCTGCACCCACGGTGAATGTCGGAGGGAAGAATAATAGAGGAACAGGCGAGTACATCAATTTTTTCGTAGTCGCTCGCTGCTCACGTTCAACTACTAGCCATAAATACACATCCCACAGAAGTCGAATGGAATGGTGCAGATGATTTCGATGGCATAAGCGACAATGGGTCATTATGAGACTGCTACTGAAGCATCATGTGACACGATCGGGCATAGTGGCTCAGCTATATCTTTAGGAGCGCAGAGCATGCAGTCCCTTGCGGGGACGTCCAGATCACTATCAGGCATATGGTAGTTAGAGTACAGAATAGCCAACTCACTTGCCATTGACCCACATCCGTCCCCTCACGGAAGCAAATAGGAACAGTCGACGACGACGACGAAGATCCGCATCATCCGGCATTGTGAGAAATCTGTGCATCACATGTTGTATTTTCTTTAGCACTAACAAGGATATTAATATATATTTCAACTATCGTTTTTGTTATTTTGCAAACAGCGGCACCGGCACTTTGCAGTAACAGGCCGCGGTATAACGGCCTTGAACATTCTGCAATTCGACGTAAGACATCCATCGGATTGTGACGGTCCTCGAGTGCTTACTTGCTATGTATCAATAACATTGTTCTGTTTTTGCAGCATAAGAGTCACCGCTTCCTGTCACGAGAGGGCCGGTCTAATTCAGTTCAATCTCCGCAAGTGAGCAGTTCTTACTCCGCGAGGGCTGTAAACCTTGTTTCACACTAAATGTTGAATATCGGTAGGGGGCTTGAAGCTTGTAGTCTGAGGCCTTGAAGTTTGATGAAGCCTTGCTACTTAGTTCTACATTTGAAAGCATTCGCATCAATCGCGATTCGTCTGGCAGTTGTAACCCTGCCATGCACCGATAACGTTGTGTACGCAAAGGTTCCGATTTGTCATTTGTGGGTGACACCTAACCAGAACCGCATGGCATCAACGCGAGGTCTTGTTCCATACAACGGCTGTGTTATTGTTCAAACATCAATATTCTATGATATCGTCGCGAGGGAAACTCGAGGTCAAACAGTACCACCTGATGTTCCAGGCCCCGATTCCCCCGAAGCTCGACTCGGGGTTGTATATTCATTTGGCTACATTCTAGTATAAGTATGCTATGCTAAATGATACCAATGGCTCCGCACGGTTCGGTTCAACATGTTTCGATCACTCCTTAGATTCCCCACCAAGTCTCGCGGTCACAAAGATGCAGAGAAGGATGCAGAGAAGGAACTCGTTGAAGTTATGGAACTTTTCTCAAAATACCCATCATATCTGGCAGAGACTGAGAAGACCGAGTTCAAGAATGAATATGAGAGGTATGTCTTTTATGTTAAGTTATCTCTCTTGATTAACGATTATCTACAGACTTCAGCGCGAAATACAGTTGTATAAAATCGAGAAATCAGCAGCAAAACTGAGGAATGCGGATATGATATTGGATGACTGCAGCGCCCTCAAAGACAAAGTTGCAGTTACGACCCTGCTTCTCTTTCTTCACCGATCTGTGCTTATATTAAATTGTAGAAGACGATCCGCCATCGTAGACTAGCTTTTGCGAGAGAAGTTTCCGCGCCCACAGGTGTAGTAGGCAGAGGGCACGAGAAGTTGAATCCACCACCTGCTGGAGACGCATCAGCAACAGAATCTAACCACTCAAATGGACCATCAAATATCAAGATCATAGGCTCGCTTCCTACAACATCGGCAGACACATCGGCCACTGATATGACTCGTTTCAAACCTCAGTCAGGTGTCCCTTCGGTTAACCCTGGTTCTGGCCTCCCTCAAAGTGAGCGACCTTGCGATCCCAAGCTTAAATTCTGAAACATTTTTAATCAGGCTATCATATTCCTGTACACGCTAACTCGACGCAGGCAATTTCCCAAGTAACATCGGGAATCTCGTGTGCAGTGGACTCGACACAGGCAATTTCCCGAGTAACGTCTGGAATGTCCTATGCAGTAGACTCGACGCAGGCAATTTCCCCGAGAATCTCGTGTGCAGTGGACTCCATGATCATGGTGGGCACCAGTGCAGAGTACCCAACCATGAATGTCGACTCCCCAGGTTGCTTCGGCGCTAGTACGAATTTTGATCATTCCTTTTTGACGGCATTGACAACTTCAACCACAGAAATACTCTCGGACGGGCTCCAGGCTGCTCAGCAGGTACCTCAGCCGGCTCGCTCTCCGCGAGCTGTTGGTAGACGTGCACAACAGCGACCCAGTAGATTCGCGAATGCAAACATTTCGTGCAATAGTTCTATGATACTCTCCGGTTCCAGTGTGGTGGGCGCTACGTTGAATGTCAACGCCAGAAACTGTTCTGGAGCTGGTAAGCGCTTCTTGTCTAGTCGAATGTTACTCAGCTGAAAAAACACGTTGCATAAACGGTAGTGTTTTCTCGTGATAATAATCTCAAGAGAGTCCGATAGAGAAGGATAGGGATAAGCAGTCGTTAGAGTGGGGAGCACAAAGGTTCTGGTCCGGATGCATAATATGTTCAACCCGTTATTATCCCAGATTAATTACTTATGGATGGTCTAAGACTTGCCACGTACCTAATTATTATGCGTGTGAAGGAGTTGAAGAAGCTCATTGATGTAGTGCTCATCTGTCGCAAAGGTCAAAGGGCCCAACGGTTAAGCTTTTGATCATTAATGACAATTTTCCACGAATGACTTTCGTTGTCACTGCACAGAAAAATCGGTAGCTCGAGTCGTTCTGTATTGTAAAATTAATCGGTATGCAGCTGCCATAAATCGTTAGCATCAAAAAAGTCTTATCGTGGATGCGGCCGTAGACATTCGAAAGTCCACCTTTAGCTAATCGTTTAGGACAACACAACACTGGACGGCCGAAATTACGTGCTTTGATATGCTAGAACTGGAAAGTGTGTTATCCGCCCATCAAAGCGACAAAATTTGGACAAGTTCGCTCCCGGTTCCCATGTGACCCCATCAACTATCCGTGACATCGTATTGTCGATCTCATTGTTCTCCATTGTAGCGTGATGTATAGAAGGCACGAAGGGACATCCCTAGCTGCATTGATGAATTTGATATCGGTGATTCTGGTGCGGTATTTGCAACCTGATGTCTTCTGTCTGATGATCATCAAGATGTATCATTATCAGCAACGGGGATTACTAGTAACGCCATTTGCAAGGACTTGTGGACCGGAGCAGCGGGCGATCGATGCTACAGCTGCTGCACTCGCCCATCACGCAAGGTAGCTAAGCACCATCAATACGGGAACAAGTACGGGCTGTGCTGGGTTATAGATAAATTTTAATACGAGTAACAAAAACCCTTGTACGTCGCTTGTGATGCATTATTTATTGTGGGTCTTGATCACAACACAGGGACCTATTTTCGTGTTGAGCACGAGCACCTCGGACACCTTTTCATGCTGGCCGACAAAGATAATCACAGCATGAACTCTTTGTTGAGTTCCTGGTCAATTTCTGGTTGGACATTTTTTGAGCTGAATCCAACGTAACCCTCCCTCTTTTCATTCAAAACTTCGTGAGACGTGAGAGTCATGATCGCTGTGACATATTCGGAAAGCGTACTAAAAATTGATCTCAGCTCTTTCTCCGCGCTCGGGGTCAAACATGCATTCTGGGTATATACTAAAGAAACAACAAGAGGGTACAGCACAAGGGAAGCCCACTCGATGTCACGAGATTTTATATATTTATGATCATATGGGTGTCACTATCAGTGAGGTGCACTGCGAAATCGTAGAGGCGCGCTTCATTGCGGAAGACGAGGTATAGCCGATACGCGCTTGACAATAAAACCTATCCGTCGTCTCCAATGAGCAGTCCCGTGATACATACACCTGAAAGGACCTTCGTCCCTGGCAGTCACGCGAGACCGCAGTTTCCATGTGCTGAGGTTTTGTCGAATCAAGTCGAATCGTTCGACCGCCTGCCCCATTGTAGGTCTTTTACTAGGATCATCTTGCACCATATCATCGATAAGAGATTTCAAGAACTCAAATCCCGTTTTAGTCTTGTTTACGTTCATAAGTATTGGAAGATGAAAGCGTTAGACCAGCACTTACATTTAGGAACTGTTCTCGGATAACATTTCCAAGATAGTAGACGTCGGTTGGGAAGGGATTCAGCAGGGTATCCGTATTATTTTGAAATTCTGGTACCGTCTTATCACCCCCGAATATAGGATACTCGAGCGGATTTTCTTCACTGGCATCGTATCGGCGTGACAAGCCGAAGTCGATGATGTAGTACTTGGGGGGTCGCTGAGTGCGGGTGTAATGACTCGCGAAACCGCTATAGTCCCGCTTCATGTGAGGCTTGACAGGGTGATATGGTTCGGCATAGAGGTCTTTGGCATCCATCATAATGTTCATCCACGTGCAATCACTGTTGTTCAGTTCAGTGAGATCACGTTATATGACAGTCTCGGGGAACGTACCGGTGTGCGACGTGGTGGTTGTGCATGAACAAAAAACCCTGCAGTAAGTTGATGAGAGGACGTACAAGCTCAGAGCGGTTGGCATACTTCGAAAAGTTGCCTGAGGCATTCCACCACCTCGCCGAATGTATCAAATCGAAGCTTGACGAAATTAAGAAGCAATGGCATTACGATAATCTGTTTGTCGTCTTCGTCGGGAACTGACAACACCTCGAAAAACGGAACGCAATGGTTCTTGGGATCAGACGCAAGTTTGTCCGACATGAAATATAGTCCAATGTCTGCCTCATCAGGATGCTCCGACTTCTTGACTATTTTAAGGGAAACATACAAGCCGTCAGATAGGCGTGTTGCATCCATGATTCGACCAAACTGTGGAGCCGTCAGCTAGTCAAAATGGAAGCCGAGCTTGTTGCCTCACGCGTATGATCTGTCGGTCTTCACAATCAGAAGCATTGCGTTTGGAACCCTCCCAAGACGGAACCCATTCTGGAGCATAGCGTGGCCGAAGCAAGTATCCTTGGTCTCTTAACCATTGGTACCGCTGGCTCCACCAAGTTTCATGTAAAGACAAAGCTCCCGATCTGCGTTCGTGTTTTGCTCCGAAAACTGCAAGCTCCATCTGGGTTCTGAGAGCTTCCGATCTCTCGAGTTCCGCCGCTTCCTTGGCCTTGATTTCATCCCTTTTGCTCTTTGAGGTGAACAGAGTCTGAATCATACGGAAAGGCTGAAGGCGACCACCAAGTACGGAGATGAGGAGCACTAGCAACAATAACTGCACATACGAAACCACATACCCAAACAGTGACATGCTTCCAATTGAAACCTGCGTGACACACTTACATAAATTAAATTTTACAAAGTCAATCCACCAAGTCTCGACCGGTTCCCACATGTGCCGTTGAAGGGTTAGTTAACGTTAACTGGTTACGTACGAGTCCTGTTTAGGACAAGTTTAGCGACGCTTTGACTTCCAGATGGCCCTAACAACTACATTTTGTGCGTACTTGGTCCCCCCGGAACCGTGTCCTTACGGTTTTTATATAATTTTATCAGGGTATGTGAACTTCGTCGCAGAACCCCTCAATTTCTGAAAGTATAGCAAGTGCACACTTATGAAGTACAACACCAATGGGGGACTGGCTGTCTAGTAACTCTAGTTCAATAACCCGTACACCATGCTCTCATGGAACAACCAGACACTTCTCTTTCCTATTCCCCTCGGCCTTGCCGATCAATATCATCGTTCCGTTTTTCCTTTGATAAGATTTCAAGGCCCAAAATCTTCTCTTCACGAAGTGGATTTAGCTCTTGTTGCAACAATGAATGAAATTTACAGGATGAAAGAAATAGTAAAGAACACCTCAGATTTCAAAGAACTTATCCATGAGTCCAAGGTACAATATGACACGTGCGTCTCTCTAACTACATGTTATTGCCGTGTTACTGACTATCATGCAAGGCTATTGGAAGACAAACAGGATTTGGCAAAGGCCATGGCTGATAAGAAGACCTTTAATCCGTTCAAGTTGCTCTCTACCTATCGTGCGGCTCGCTTGCTCTCAGAAACAGGAAAAGCATTGTGGATTGAAACCCTGGTAAATTTACGCCCTTGGCCATTATTACATATCTGATACAGGTTTGCAGACTACGTCGGAGAGGCTGAGAAGGCAGACGCTCTCTGTTGACACACTAGCTACACAGGCAGTTGGAGGTCTGTTCTATTCTTGTTCGCTCCTGCAACTCTAGAACTCCTGGATTTTGCAGATGATGATCTGCCGCCTGGTGCTCGCATCAGCGCAATTGCTGTACAACTTGACGATACAGACACATATCCGGATGATATCGGCGCTTCATTGTTCTCCGACGCGGACGCTCTCATTGCATCCCAAAGGGAGCTGGACCCACATATAAATCCCTTCTCGGATCACTATCAAGTGAAAGACTGTAGGAACGTCATATCCGCTAGTTGTCTGTAGACTCATGCATATGATCAGCCAGAACTAGCGCCGTCCCAGAAGATGGCTCAAAATTTTCTACCGATGATGGAGCTACGTCTTCCACCAGTCCAAGTTCTCGTCTTCCTGAAGTTCAGAATTTTCAAAATAGCTATGTCGCTTCGAGACCTGCAATACACACCCCAACTCTGAACTAGGGTAGGTTGTATAATCAAAGGTCGTGTTCGTAGGATCTACACTTCTCGTATTCGTGGATTTCACTCATGATATATTTTCAGCTTATTGAGGAGACATTGATTTCCAAAATGGCGTGGCATGGTAACCTGGTGTTTGGATGCTGGTTCTAAGAATCGCCATATCTCGCTGCTCAGCAGGAATACGCGTACAATTTGTTCGTAATAATTAATATTTTAAATGATGAATGTAAACTCGATGGACGACAAATACTTTTTTCCCGCATCAGTTTTGGAAGTTTTTACAGCTGTTTGCAGAACACTACTATCGGCGTTGAGCCAGAGTTGCAAAACACATTATAGCACTTCGCCACTCGACTTGTCCGTGGTGATATAAGCCAGGCTGCCCACGATCCTAGATCGGTGTCTGGTTAAGACGAACTTCTTTTACTGTCCTACTACCACTTGGTCTTCAGGAACAACTCGACCCAATCAGATCTCATGAGGTAGAATATATCGACGACATTTGTAGAAGGTGACGTTAAAAGATAAACGTCAAAATTCCGTGTGTTTGCACATTGTTGATCGCGATCTAAAATATGAGAATATAAGCAGACTGGACCAACAGTGTGACCACACTGAGCGTCTCGGCATTGACGTGCGGGAGGTGAACCCTCGATGATTATGAATACAGTAGTCTACTAGCCAACCCGAATCCAAAGAACGTCGCCCCGTTCGCAGATGGTGAACTGATGAGCAACGAGCTCGTGAAACATTTCTGAGAAATCAATGCGTACCGAATCAAAGTGGGCCCCAAACCACTACCGATTTCCTTGCTTCTCCAAACTTTCTGCACACAATCTTGTGCCGAAACATATTTTTGTCCAGCAGGCGGGGTAAATCTGCCAGTCTACACTCTAGACCTGATCATGTCTATAGGGCGTATCACTGTCCAAAGCTGTCACGGGATTAGCTCAATGCACACGCGAACATGCACTGGGCAGAAGGAATGGAATTTACGGCGTATCCAGCTGTCGCGCCATACAGAATGTAGTCCATCTGGTCCCCCCGTATACCATTCCAGGTCATTTTGCGTTGTACAAGCTTTTCGTATGCCAAGAGGTAGACGCCGTAGCCTGTCCTTTGAATAGTCCGGAAACCTTGAACAGAATGAGAGAAAGAACAACGTAGAGTAACAAGAGCATCACCTTAAGGCTTGCCACGTACCCAAATATTTTATGCGTGTGAAGGAGTTAAAGATTAACATAGTGCTCGTCCATTGCAAATGTCAAAGGGGCCCAACGGCTGCAACTTTGAGCTGTCGTTAATTCATTAATGACAATCTTCACAATGAACTTTCGCTGTCACTGTACAGAAAATTAGTGGCTCGGTTCTGTGTTGTAAAATTACCAAGTCAGTCATTTTGGTATGCCATAAATCTATGTAATTTAGCATCAAAAAGTCTTATCGTGAATGCGGCCCCGTAGACATTATTAGAAACTCCACCTTTAGCTAACTGTTTAGTAAAAAAAAACACTGGTTCTCGCAAAATTACGTGCTTTGATATGCTTGAGGTTTGTTATCTGCCCATTAAGCGATACAAAATTCGGAAAAGTTCGTTCCCATGTGATCGCATCAGCTATCCGTGACGTCGTATTGTCAATCTCATTGTTCTCCATGATATCATGATGTATGGAAGGTTTTGAGCGAAGAGACTCCATCCCCAGCTGGACTGGTGAATTGATATCGGTGTTTTTGGTATGGTATTATTCGCCAACTATGTTCTGTGAGGTAATCACCAAGATAAATCACTATCAGGAACAGCTCGGAGCACTGGTAGGGCGTGTGGATCATGGGTGACCTACTAGAGACACCAGGTGATCAATACTACTGTACTTGCCCATCACGCGAGGCAGCGCCATTGACATGGGAACTAGTGCGGGCTCTAGTATGTTGTGAATAAAGTTTTTGAACAAGTTATCGCTGTCAGACTCACCCCCCAATTGTACACCGATCATGATGCATTTGTATTGACCGTGTAGGGACCTATTTTCTTGTATTAACGTGAAGCTGCTGGTGAGTCACTGGGCACTAGCACCTCGGACACCTTTTCATATGGGCCAACAGGAGACAAGAACTCACAGCCTCCGTTGATCTCACATGATGGTCCTTTTGGACAATTCCTGGTAAGACGTTTTTACCCCATCATTGAATTGAACGGTTCAATTAAACATGGAGTAAACGCGACCCCCCTTCATTTCAAACTCCGCGACTCGGCGAGCATTCGGAGTCGTTCTCTCTAAATGATCTCAGCTTTTTCTCCGCGCCAGAGGGAAAAAAACAGAAGCGCACTGTGATACATCTTCAGTATCTACTGGTGAAGCAACGACAAAGGGGTAAAGCACAAACATATGTTTTAATACAGCTCGTGGACTGACCCTAGTACACAGTACCATCGAAGATTTGGACATATCTCATGTTGCTAAATTCAGTGCAACAGTGTTCTAGATGTACATCGCAACACTGCAGAGAGTATGTGATCATTCCTGAAAGCGAGGCATGACTGGTGCGCACTTTACAATGAAACCTATCCGTCACCTCCAATGGGTGGCACTGCGATACCGAGTTTCGAAGATATCTTCGTCTCTTGCAATGACTCGAGAGCGTACTCTCCACGAGCTGAGCTACTGTCGATCCGAGTCAAAACGCTCAACTACCACGTCCATCGTAGGTCTCGCATTGGGATCGTTCTGAACTATGTCATCTACGAGAGGATTCAGAAAGTCAAAACCTGTTTTTGTCTTGATCATGGTGATAAGCGACTGAAGGAGTTTCGTGTAAACACCTACCTCCATAAATGACGTTGCCAAGATAGTAGACGTCAGTGGAAATGGGTTCACGGGGACGTCGATGAAATTCTGGTACCGATTTGTCGCCGGGCACTCCAGGGAGTGCCCTTGCTAGGATCGTATCGACGTCGTAAGCCAAAGTCGATAAAATAGTATTTTGGTGGTCGCTGAGTGCGAGTATAACGCCTCACACGACCACTGAAGTCACGCTTCATGAAAGTATCAACAGGATGATAGGGCCCGGTATAGAGGTTTTTGACGTCCATTATGTTCATCCACATCCAGTCACTGGCTGTTGGTAAGTAGAGAACGCATGAAACAACGGTTCTAAATCACTCACCGATGTGCCACCTGGTTATTGCGCATGAACAGCAGATCTATGATATCTCGCTGAGACAGTATGAGCATTTGCTGATGTCCTACTTCAAATAGTTATCTAAAACACTCCGTTACCTCACCAAATGTGTCGAATGGCAGCTGAGTGAAAAGAAATAGCAGCAGCATAACAGTTAACTTCTTCGTTCGATGGCGATGACACTCAAGAAAAGGAACACGATGGTGTTTGGGATGCGACGCAAGCGGCTCTGACATGAAGTATTGCCCTATCTCTACCTCATGAGGGTGTCGCAACTTATTCATGATCATGAGTGAGACATATATACCGTCGGATACACGCGTTCAAGTTGCGTCCATGACTTGGCCAAACTACTATGCATTCGTCAACCAACAAATAATGAAGTATTAACATCTCTTACTCACATAGAACGTCCGCTTTCACAAGTAAACGAGAACAAAGTAAATACCCTTGATTCTTCAACCATAGATATTGTTGGCACTAGATTTCATTTGCAGACAAAGCTCCTGGCCAACGATCGTGTTCTTGTCCAAAAAGTTCGAACTCCTTGCGAGCTTTCGTCTTTGTAGCGCTCCTGCCCTTCGACAAGTTCATGGGAAGAAGTTGAGACAGTGCATGAGGCAGTAAATGACGACGTCGACTGTATGAGAAGGTATCATGCACATTTCAGAGTAGAACAATAAAACCTGTCCAATCTTGAAAGACAAACCCAATGACGTCTGAGTGATCCAACAGCACCTCTTCAGCAGAGCTACCACCAATCGATGTCTTCTGTGATATTGAGAAGCGTACAACACCGTCCTCCGAGTGAGGTCCAACATAGACAGGCTGGTAGAATAGTATTTGGAGAAAGCGGAGATGCATCGGACCATCTGAAAGGCCGAATAAAGATAAGGAGATGCACGTGGCGCTTGGTGTGCACAGCACTGTGAAGCTGTGGAGAGAACACGAGGATGAAGAATGCGTGCCTTGGCAGGCAACTTATATCAATACCTGCGCAGCCCTCTCGACCCCAAAAGCAAACATCCGCTATCTCAGCTACCAGCCCGCCCCTCTCGTTATTGCGCGGAGTGAATCTGTCCCAAGTGGACTTCACCGTGAGTGATACTGTAGTTGGGAGTAGGAAAAGCTGAAGTGAGGAAAAGATACGACTACTCCCCGGCCGGTATCGAGGGGTATCTCTTGGATACGTCGTCCTGAAGCTGTGCTCTCAGTCAGGATAGAATCCCCCTAGGTAGGATCTCTCGTGAACAATCGCTCCAGGCACTTCTATTGACATGCCAAAGTCAGGTGAAAGCAAATAAGCCAGTGAAATCACCCACTATTTATACCCCCACAGGACAACTCATTCTGAAGCAACGATCTGCTCTCGCGCATATGGTCTACGATTCCCTTGATCGAGATCCCCGAGCGCCGATCATATCGTCTACTGCCGCTAATGTGAAAAAGACGTCAGCAGTAACCCCCTGCAAGACGATACGAGGCCATACCGCGGGAGTTATAGGCGTTGCACACCTGCCCGGTGGGCAGCGCATCATCACATGTTCATTCGACAGCTCACTTCGAGTATGGGACCTAAAGAGCGGTGCACAGATAGGTAGCGAGTGGCGAGATGAAGGAGATGAGGCAGCAATAAGGGCCATGGCATTGTCTCCGAATGGCAAGACTATTGCCAGCGGAAGCAATGACGGGACAGTGAGGTTGTGGGAGGTCGAGACTGGGAAGGTTGTCGTCAAATGGAAAGGACACACTTCTTTTGTGCAGTCAGTGTGCTGGAGTCCAAATTGTGGGCGAGTTGTGAGCGGATCAAACGACGGGATGGCAAAAGTGTGGGATGTGAAGAGCGGCAAACCAGGCGAAGGTCTGAATCCAATCAAGACAGGACACGAGTCGGTTTACGTGGTGAGATACTCACCCGAGGCATCAATGATTGCAACAGGAGGATTCAACGAAAATGGTTTCAAAATCTGGGACGCGAAGAAGGGCGAGCTGCTGTACATGTCCACAATCAAATTCGATCCAGTTTGGAGCTTAACCTGGACATCGGACGAAAAGAAGCTTATTGCCGGGTGCGGGAATGGCCCGATTGCGATATTTGACACTGCCACATGGCAGCAGATCGCCGTTCTGGAGGGTCACATTGATGTTGTCTACTCCCTTACTTTATTTCCAAACGACCGCCTCCTTGCGAGTACATCTTGGGATCATACAGCGCGTCTCTGGAATCTTGACACAAACCTCCAAATCGGGCCACCTCTTCAACACAAAAATGACGTCACTTGTGCAGCCTTTTCCGCTGATGGAAAGCTGCTATCCACCGCAGGTTGGAATGATAAAAATGCGTATGTATGGGACATTCAAGCCGTCCTCAAAACAGCTGGCCTAGAAAATCTCCTGTCCATACCTGATGTGAGTGCCAACTTGACTCTCACTCGCTATCTCATTCCCAATGGCTATCAGGCACAAAAATCTGAACTCAAAAATAATGTATGTATCATCTTGTGACTTTTCAAGAATCAAACACGCTAATGTCCCACACGCACAAGCTATCAGATGTACGCTGTATCTTTTCCTGACCTTGATATCGATCCTGATATCCGCATTCCAGGCTA
Source organism: Suillus discolor (assembly GCF_016758755.1). Lineage (NCBI taxonomy): Eukaryota > Fungi > Basidiomycota > Agaricomycetes > Boletales > Suillaceae > Suillus > Suillus discolor. Next base: position 178,247 of record NW_024541298.1, read on the forward strand.
ATGCTACGCGACGTCCGCCTATCCGTCCAGCCCCACGTCGAGTGCCACAAGGCTTTTTCGATAATGTGCAAGACAGCGGTCCTGTAAGTTACCACCATTTACCTGCACAGGTTATTCTGATTTTTATATCTTCAGTCCTCCACTACCCATCCTGATCCATCTCTCCATCGCCTCCGCAATGCTTTTGCACTATCCTGGGGATCACGTCCACGTGCGCTCCTCGCTAGCCTTCCCTCACTCTTCCGCCGTTCCCCACCCAACACAGATGAACCAAATGAACCTCAGCAACATACATGGGGACCTGGTACCTCCTCTCGTCGCAGTCCTCCTGTTGTCGATGTTCCTGCATTAGATGACAAGAAGGTATGTCGTTTGCAGGAGTTATCAATAGCTGGCGTCTCAAGTTTTATCTGTAGGCACTGTATGTTTCTCGACGGCCGGAACGAGCTAGCGACAAAGCAAAACGCGTCGATAACTCCAAATGGTGGGCTCGTGCTGTGCTGTTCCTCTGCTGTGCGTCTCCGTCCAACGACGACGGTCACTGATGGTTTTAGAACACGGACAATCACATTCATATTTATATCCTCATTTTGCTATCTTTCAGCGTTTTTCTGTTATCATTAATCGACGCCTCGTATTCTCATTTGTTTGTAAAGTGACAAGTCGATTTGCACGCCGGTTGGTAAGGAATGTCTCACTTGATCTTACAAATTTATCAAGTACATTTCATACACGTGCTCAACTTATCCCTCGAGCACTAGACTCAATTAACCGTGGGTGCTTCTCTGAAGAATGCGAGACGGTCTATTCGCCCATTCACTGATGCAATGTCCGGATGCCCTGCAAGGCACCAACCCTCCTGCATATGTAACCTCTTTTTAACATGAAGGGTTCCCTCATTTCCAGCCTAGTCAGAATTAGGTTTGGATGTCCACGACTTCGCATGACTCTTCGGGGCATTGATGGGCGTTGTGCATACAGCGTCATCACTCACCACTTCGTTTTAGCTCAACCTTCTCGAAGTCACCATCAACGAAACAAAGTTTGCATGGATGCAGTATGTGCCTGTGGCGTTGTTCACCGCAGTGTTCTAACCATCATTACATTCATACACCAATCAGTTAATTTCTGCATTGCTTTATTTTCCTAGTCCGTGCCGCTGTTCAGTCGTCTTTATGCACTCGATCTAGCAAGGCCACTCATCTGACCAGTTGACCATTCACCCTTATAATTTGGTTTGTTTCATTTCCCGTATCGTATTCGACTGATTGGTCTCAAATAGGACACACTTTTTGATGTATGTGCGTGAAGTTGACGATTCACTATCGCAGTACTTGGTCAGTCGAAACGTAGAATCTCAGCGAGCAAGATCGTGCCCAGACCTTTCTTGCTGGCATAAAATCCGTACAGATTACTTTCAATTCTAACCAAAAGAGTGCCGCTAGCACCAATGCGCCATGCGAACTCTTCCTCGGGAAACATAGCTACACCGCGTATAGGAGGCTACTCAGAGCTCAGCGTAATATCAACTAACACCATTTTAGACTCGTACTCGTGCCAAATACTGGAGGACGTCTGCAGCTCATTCTCGGATTACTGGTGTTTGATGTTTTGGTCGGCCATTACTTGTTGTATGCCGCTATTCCGATCTCCGCGCAACTGTCGACTTTATGGGACACTGTCACTAGCACGCAGACTTAAGACCTCCACATACTGTCGACCGTTTTGCCGTGTACATAATCAGCAATTTCTGTATGCAAAAGTAGTTACAAACACTGAATTCATCGGCCCACTCGATGTCACGAGATTTTATATATTCAAAAGATCATATGAATGTCAGTGAGGTGCACTGCGAAATCGTAGAGGCGCGCTTCATTGCGGAAGACGAGGTATAGCTGATACACGCCTGACAATAAAACCTATCCGTCGTCTCCAATGAGCAGTCCCGTGATACATACACCTGAAAGGACCTTCGTCCCTGGCAGTCACGCGAGACCACAGTTTCCATGTGCTGAGGGTTTGTCGAATCAAGTCGAATCGTTCGACCACCTGCCCCATTGTAGGTCTTTTACTTGGATCATCTTGCACCATATCATCGATAAGAGATTGCAAGAACTCAAATCCCGTTTTAGCCTTGTTTACGTTCATAAGTTTTGAAAGATGAAAGCGTCAGACCAGCACTTACATATAGGAACTCTTCTCGGATAAGATTTCCGAGATAGTAGATGTCGGTTGGGAAGGGATTCACCGGGGTATCCGTATTGTTTTGAAATTCTGGTACCGTCTTATCACCCCCGAATATAGGATACTCGAGCGGATTTTCTTCACTGGCATCGTATCGGCGTGACAAGCCGAAGTCGATGATGTAGTACTTTGGGGGTCGCTGAGTGCGGGTGTAATGACTCACGAAACCGCTATAGTCCCGTTTCATGTAAGGCTTGACAGGGTGATATGGTTCGGCATAGAGGTCTTTGGCATCCATCATAGTGTTCAGCCGCATGCAATCACTGTTGTTCAGTTCAGTGAGATCACGTTATGACAGTCTCGGGGAATGTACCGGTGTGCAACGTGGTGGTTGTGCATGAACAAAAAACCCTGCAGTAAGTTGATGAGAGGACGTACAAGCTCAAAGCGGTTGTCATACCTCGAAAAGTTGCCTGAGGCATTCCACTACCTCGCCGAATGTATCAAATCGAAGCCTGACAAAATTGAGAAGCAATGGCATCACGATAATTTGTTTGTCGTCTTCGTCGGGAACTGACAACACCTCGAAAATTGGAACGCAATGGTTCTTGGGATCAGACGCAAGTTTGTCCGACATGAAATATAGTCCAATGTCTGCCTCATGAGGAAACACCGACTTCTCGACTACTTTGAGGCAAACATACAAGCCGTCAGATAGGCGTGTTGCATCTATGACTTGACAAAACTGTGGAACCGTCAGCTAGTCAAAATGGAAGCTGAGCTTGTTGCCTCACACGTAAGATCTGTCGATCTTCACAACCAGAAGAACTGCGTTTGGAACCCTCCCAAGACGGAACCCATTCTGGAGCATAGCGTGGCCGAAGCAAGTATCCTTGGTCTCTTAACCATTGATATTGCTGGCTCCACCAAGTTTCAGTTTCAGACAAAGCTCCCGTTGGAGGTGTGTATTCTACTCCGAAGACTGCAAGGTACTTCTGGGCTCTGAGAGCTTCCAATCTCTCGAGTTCCGCCGCTTTATTCGCCTTGATTTCATCCCTCTTGCTCTTTGAGGTGAACAGAGTCTGAATCATATGGGAAGGCTGAAGGCGACCACGAAGTGCCGAAATGAGGAGAACTAGGGGTGTTGAATTCTAGGAGAGCTCAGCCCAGCTGAGTTTATATGCCAAACTTCGACATTTTTAAAAGGTCCACCTACAACTCTGCCGAGAGCATGTGCTGTTGGCGGTTGTCGAGTGCGCCAGTGGGCTGGTGTTGTATGGTGCGATATGTTTGATCTCCCCACACATGCTGCCCGTTATAGATATGCGGTGGTGGCACGAACGAGGAGTTGGGGGCACTGAGACTACTACTTAGAGTTGGCGAGTTGGACGCCGACTGCAAACGTGCAAGCTAGTAATAGTGTAAATTTGTCTGATCATTATGAACGAGATACACTTACAGCAAGGACTCCGAGCCTGTGCATACTCGTCAGATTCCCAAGCCATCAAAAAGCAGCTATTGTGGGTATAATGATATCAGCTCACATCCCCCCTATTCAAACAAGACTTACCTGGGCCGCTTCAAGAGTAGCGATGGTTTCACCTATACCGAACAACTCGCATGATCAACAGAATGGAATGCGCATTCAAATTTGTGGGCGTTGATAGCCGAACATTATGTAAGCGATGTCAAGGTAAAACCGCATAGAACATCCGTCTTCACAATTGAGTAAACGAGAACGATATCAACCATAGATATTGTTGGCACTAATAGGTTTCATTTGCAGAAAAAGCTCCTGGTCAACGATCGTGTTCTTGACCAAAAAGTTCGAGCTCCTTGCGAGCTCTGCCAGTCTCTTATTTTCTGCCGCTTCCTCGGCCTTGGGTTCGTCCTTGAAGCTTGAGTCAACGGGTCACCGAGAACGACATGAAGATCTACCTTACATAATCTTCGGGTGGAGCACGCGCTAACTTCAAGTTATCACTAGGGTGGTCACTGGTCACATCAGATTCCTAGCCTATACTATAGGAAGACCGCAGTACGTGACTCGCTCACTGGGTCCGATTTATCCGCGCAGGTGTTCAATCCGTGTTTGTATAAGTATAAGCCAGCGTGATCATGCACTCTAATCTCACCGTACCTGTCACTCATCACAGTAAGTCACCACCTTTGTGTTCTGGAGTACTTGACGCACTGCAAAGTAGCGGGGGTGTCTGAATCGTGACTATCAGCAAGCCGGACCATTTCAATGGCGATTATCATTGCCGCATGCACTCTTATCATTATCTTAGCTAGCGTCTGGATAGCGAAACAACGATATCAGGCCGCAAGACGGTTGCCATTACCGCCTGGACCGCCTGGACATTGGCTATTAGGAAATACGATGCCAACGTCATAGTAAGTCATTGTCAAGGGACACCAACATGATCTCTATCTAACCCCCCACGCAGTGCGCCTTTTCAATTCGCGAGATGGACCGAACAATACGGACCTGTGTTCTCGCTCAAACAAGGCCATAGGATTTTCGTAGTTATAGGACGTCATCAGGTCAGCATAAAACAATACATTGTCTAGCCAGGCATGAAGTGGATCACATCACAGGCTGCAGTGGATATCATGGAAAAGGAGGGAGCAAATGTTGCCGACCGCCCACGTTCTATTGCAGTGCACGAGACGTTGTCTGGCGGGTTCAGAGTGGTCCTTGAGGGCAGTACTGAGAGATTGCGCCGGATGCGCAGGTACATATCTTGTCTCTACTAGGTGCGATCAGTGAGACTAAATGTAAAGCAGGGTCTTGCATGCAAAATTGCAACCTAAGGTTGCGGAGACCTATGAGCCCATGCAGACCAGGCATGCGAAGAATGTGGTTCTGGATATCTTAAATGATCCAAAGAACCACCAGAGACATGCCACGCGGTACGAACACCAGCTCTTAGTCGCGGTACAGGTGGTAATCCGCTGATTTCAGTTATTCGGCTTCCGTGATCATGTCCTTCACCTATGGAAAGATTACTTCGACTTCATATACAGATCCTGAAGTCGTTACCATCAATAAGTTTTCTGCGCGTTTTGGTCAAGCTCTCAAGCCGGGAGCATATCTTGTGGATACGTATCCAATCCTGCGTTTCGTACCAGGCTACTTGAGTCAGCTGAAGGCATGGCACAGAGAAGAACTTGCTTTCTATAACGGGCAGTTAGACGCAGTGCGAAGACAGATGGTTCGTGATTTTCTTGTGATGATAGATATGCTCACTCACCACTGTGAAGCGTGAGGGGACTGCAAGGCCATCCTTTGCTAGGTTCATGTTAGAGCACCAGAAACAGTACCAGCTCGGAGATAAGGAAGTGGCATTCTTTGCAGGAGTGATATTTGGGGCCGGTGCCGATACGGTAAGTTCTTACATTGCATCGCGTCTTCACTCGACAACTATTGTAGACTGCGTCCGCAATCACAATTATGATGATGGCTGCTGCCACTCATACAGATGCGCAGGCTCGCGTGCAAGAGGAACTCGATAACGTTGTGGGGCGTACGCGGCGTAGGTTATGCCTTTTCTTTGTTCGTCTGCTGACTGAGATAGCTCCTGATTAGTGCCGACTTTTGCTGATCAGGAAATGCTGCCGCAGGTTACCGCATTCATGCTCGAGAGTCTCAGGTGGAGACCTGTCACTCCCGGAGGTACGTCTTATTTGAGTTGTGATGACGCGATATTGAACAACCACCTTGCACTACAGGCTTTGCGCATCGCGCGATTAAGGACATCATTTGGAATAACTACGTCATTCCGGCAGGTGCGACTGTTATTGGGAACCATTGGTCAATGGGCAATCATTTTCGTTCTCTCACCTTTGGGTCTAACGCTCGTGTTTCAGGGCTATCGCAAACGATCCTGAAGTCTTTCCCGAACCACACAAGTTTAATCCTCAGCGTTGGATCGACGATGCAGGTCGTGTGCGCGGTGATCTCCGGTTTTTCACTTATGGCTTTGGCCGTCGGTAAGTGGTATCGTTCGTCTCTTGACTATTTCTTATGCCTCACTTGAAAATATCAGGGTATGTCCCGGTCAACACGTCGCGAATCGGTCTGTCTTCCTCAACACGGCTCTCATTCTGTGGGCTTTCCGCCTTTCGGAGAATCCTGAAGCGAAGATTGACACGCGTGCATTCTCGGACAGTGCAATTATGCATGCTGCTCCGTTTGAGATATGTTTTGCGAAGAGGATCGATGAGAAAGTGGTCAGAGAACTATGTGCACCGGGAAAATAAAAGGCGTTTATTCTAGAAACTTGCGTTTTGGAGCGTCTATCCGACTCAAACTCATCGTTACACCTAACTTTGTATATCTGTAAACAGGCACGATTGTAATCATGAACTGGCCCCCCTTGGTGTCACCATGCATCATATCTCTTGATACTCTCCAAGTTGCTTGGCTGATCGTGAACTGTTTGCAGACAGCCTCCGGATAAAATGAAGTATGGTACTGAAGTGTTATCTTTTCACCATTCAATTATTCCCTCAAAGTTGACACGGGTTTCTGTAATGACATCGATGTTCGATGACAACACTGACGGTCGACCGAAGGCGAGTCCTTGTAGGATGCATTTCCAAAGTCCGCTGTAAGCAAACTTCTGCCTCGCTCCCAGCTTTTTTTTTTTAAAAAAAATCAATTTTTATGTCCTATGGAGAGGTGTACTCTAAGGAGGACAGTACTATCTAGTCTAGGGGACCCCCAGTGTCCCCGACGCAACTCTGGGCGCACGAATGCCCTGGTGTAGGGCGCACCCCCACCAGTCCGCCGTTCCCGCCGGCCGTTTTAGACGTGCCGCCCTTCGAAGATGAGATGACTTGTATGTATACAGGAGCGATTCGCTCCCTGCTTGATGGTGAGGAAAAGTGCGAGTACTGCAGGTATTGTTGTAGTGGCCGCGGGCTGGCATATAGTCCATAGCTCTCGCCGTACGTACGGGGAACAAGATGGTGCGGTAACATCAAAATTTGCTTTTGTTACACTGACAGCTTCTCTGCGGTACGAAGAAGGCTTTTACTGTCTCTACCGACGTGCATTAGCAGCTCTTTCCTCCATAAAGTCAAATTTTCGTGCGACCCCTCAGTGCCAATGAGCCCTGATCGAGGGAGAGCATGGCTGGAGAGTCACCGTGTGCGCAGGGTCCAGTGATACATGCGCAAAGAATGAGTTGTAACGGAGCCTGGGAGGCACGGGGTTTAACGTTCAAGTTAGCGATGTCCCAGGCTATAATGTCATTCTGATGAGGCTGAATGGCGTGGATCAATCTTCTCCATTATACGAGCGACGTTCTATCAATAGACGAGGGAAGGCAGTTGTTCCTTCTTATGCTATGCCTTGTCCAGCCTGCTGCTAGCGATTACAACATAGTCGAGTTGCCGATTCCCGTTTTCAGCTCAGGGACAATATCTTCCCCGACGCCACCCAGTACAAAAGCTTTCAAGTTTCCCAATGCTTGTAGTTCTTTTGCCCTCGATGACTCCGCTGATACTCCCCCAATATGCGGCAGAAGCGTACATTGCGGGAATGTCAACAAACGCAGATCTACGTGCGGTTCATTGGGGTATACATCCAATCCGACTGACGAAAGCTGAAAGTTGTGAGCAAAGACGACAAGACGATAGAAGAAGTGTTACATGACCGTCCTCCAGTGCTCGTATCATCGCCTCTTGGTCCACTATTCGTCCTCGTGACGTATTGAGAAGCACACTTCCCCGTCGCAGGGTCCTAATCTCCTTCTCTCCAATTATACCAGCTGTGGATTGGTTGAGAGGGACATGTAGGCTCAGTACGTCAGCCTGCTTGCATAGCTCCTCCAGGCTTGAGACATATTCGCACCAGTCTGGTACGGATTCTGCCTTCCTTCGTGAGAAGTATATGATGCGCATCGGAAAGGCGTGCGCAAGGTGAGCGAATCTCACACCGATGCCACCCAAGCCGAATATACCAAGCGTGCGTCCAGTAACGTCGTGAGTTTGTGCTGCATCACAGGGTGTCTTCCATGTACCAGAGCGAAGGGAGCGTTCTGCCATCGAGAAGCGCCGCAGGCATGATATCATAAGGTATAAAGTGGTAGTAGCAGTTGCATCCTCGTTCGCTCTTGGAGTATTCGACACCAACATTCCTGAGGCAAATGCACGTTAGCAATAGTTGTTTGACTGAGAGCGGACATTACCTCGTTCTTTGCAGGCTTGCACGTTGATTTCATCGTAACCACTGCTACTCTGAGCAATCCAGCGGACCTTGCTCGTATCGGCTAGGGCGTGGATTAATGGCGCGTCAAATTTTCCTATGACTGCAGAGGATGTGTTGCGCCTGTACAAGGCCACAGTCCCTTCATACGGCCCATTGGGCCCAAATGAGGAGAGGAAATGAGAACGAGATTTTGATACCAGATGCTGGAGAGGGAAAGGGATGATGGCAGATAAGCTAGAGGTGCATTGAAAGGGAAACTAACTTACTACAATCTCGGCGATCCCACGAAACATCTCCTCGAGCTCATCTTGGACATACTCAATCTCACCTGAAACACATCAGAGTCCAACTGATCATTAGATAAACCAGATACTAACCGCACACTAATACGCGGGGGAGCATTTCGGGTTATGCTGATTATCACAAGCCTTGTGGGGGAGGACAAGACTCAGGAAACTGTTATCTTTCATTCATCTCACACATGTTGAGAACATGGGACTAAAATAACTAATCGACATACCTTGAGGAGATCACATTCCACTCGCATAATAAAAAGCTTGAAGGCAAATAAATTTGGGCACAATCATCATGGGCAAAGGGGGAGGAAAGGTTCGAAATTGATGATGGCGTGAAGTCGATGGAACTAGTCTACGCGAATTGAGCAGCGTAACTAACTGGGAACGGGTCGTCCTTAGTCAGTATATGATAGAATGGTCACAGTATAAACGTACGTGAGCAAGCCAATAGAAAGTGAAAGCATCAAGGTAAGTGCGCTCGACAAAAATTGGATCTGCTTGCCCGTGGAGCATTAGTAGCAAAGCGCCGAACCAAGTCAATAATTAGCGATCGTGATTATCTAAAGATAGCAACCAATAGAAATTGCCCGGGACTTTTCCTGATATCGACGCTGTTCACTTTCCGCTGCAATGTTTCTTCCCTCTCCGGGGCTCTTTGGTGCGCACCGCTAACAGCGAACACGTCCGACTGTCAACAAATTTGTCCTCGATCATCTGCTTTCTCGTGCATATAAAAATCTCGGAATCGATTCTAACAGCCAACCTGAGCTAGCCTGCGTGCTGATGCCGTAGCTCTACTAAGATGTATTAAACTCAGTACCACTTCTCGCGACCCCTCCCTAATTCGAAAGCTGAACAGCAATAAGACTTCATAGCAATGAAAGGGGAAAAAACCATTACCTCTCTACCTCTCTATCATCAGGTGTGTCAGGTGTACCAGGCATCTCAAAACGTGGGAAGAAGGCTAGGTATACTAATGGTTACGGAGGGAAGCTGGCGCTCAGCCAGAGCTGCATAGCATATCAGCCTGAGTATCACTCTCACCAACAAGAACGGCACGAGCCCTCAGTACTCACCATATTCTTCGGCCAATGTTGGTGTTGGATGTGATGCAGCAAGGGTAACAAATGTAACCAGTGTAGTAAAAATGAGTGCGAACTGCATGTTGGAATTGAGAGTGGGTATTTGGGTACTTATGATAGTCGAACTGACCCTCTAGTCAAAATCGCGAGGGCTTTTATTCACCACAAACTCGGATGTATCGTAAGAACCAAGATACCTTCCGACTTAGCACTTATGAGGTATCCCTTACATTTCGGATCCGTGTCTGGTTAAGACGAACTTCAAATTGCTTCTCTTGCTGTCTGGATTATGTTGATTATGGTGCTTTTACATAGTCATATATTGCTTTATATCACTTTATATTCCAATGTGACGAAAACCTTTCCTATATATTGCGATATATAACGATATAATATGACGATGTCTTCTTCTCGCAGGTTCTGATGGCCCGCCGCCACTACTAGATGTCCACGGGAGTTCGCGCATTTTTGGCAAAACGGTTATTACTCCACATCGCACAAACAAACAAAATTAATTCTTTGACAGTTCGATAGCGTGACATCGAAAGTACAACGTCTGCTAGTTTCTTTTTCGAAAATTGACGTGTTGAGTCCAGCGGAGAGTTACCGCGCAGAAAAGTGCATTTTCCCTAGAGTTCGCGCACTTCGTCACACTATGTCACACGTCTGCCGCGATGCCTTTTCACGCTCCGCAGAATTCGCACCGTTTAGATGTTGTGAAGTTGTGCATGTGTAAAGCATTTCGGCATTGCGGAGTTTTGATTACACAGTCTCTATGTCACGCTTTGGGCAGATTGTCACGTCTGGGGCTTATTTCTTTATCGCAGATGATCCTGACAAGCATGTGCCCCGAATAAATTTGTTTTAGTATTCTCTAATCATGTATATAACCATCTCACAATATTCCAGAATTATATGTGGAGATCTGACCTTTAGAGTGAGCCTTCTATGCCTCTCGCACTGATAAGTTGCCCATGGAACAAGATCTACTTCGATTTTCTTCAAAAAATATATATGGCAGTGTGTATTATGTTTGGGCGAATCCAGATCTATCATGGATAAGGATTCTGTACAGAATTGCGTGTGCTAGAGTCAATGCGTGGACTCTTGGGACACACGGACTCGTGGGACCATCTAGTATAAATGTCTCCGATATATTCCACCTTCATGAGATCTGATTGGGTCGAGATGTTCCTGAAGACCAACTTGAAGTACTACTACTAGATGGTCCCACGAGTCCGTGTGTCCCAAGAGTCCACGCATTGACTCTAGCACACGCAATTCTGTACAGAATCCTTATCCATGATAGATCTGGATTCGCCCAAACATAATACACACTGCCATATATATTTTTTGAAGAAAATCGAAGTAGATCTTGTTCCATGGGCAACTTATCAGTGCGAGAGGCATAGAAGGCTCACTCTAAAGGTCAGATCTCCACATATAATTCTGGAATATTGTGAGATGGTTATATACATGATTAGAGAATACTAAAACAAATTTATTCGGGGCACATGCTTGTCAGGATCATCTGCGATAAAGAAATAAGCCCCAGACGTGACAATCTGCCCAAAGCGTGACATAGAGACTGTGTAATCAAAACTCCGCAATGCCGAAATGCTTTACACATGCACAACTTCACAACATCTAAACGGTGCGAATTCTGCGGAGCGTGAAAAGGCATCGCGGCAGACGTGTGACATAGTGTGACGAAGTGCGCGAACTCTAGGGAAAATGCACTTTTCTGCGCGGTAACTCTCCGCTGGACTCAACACGTCAATTTTCGAAAAAGAAACTAGCAGACGTTGTACTTTCGATGTCACGCTATCGAACTGTCAAAGAATTAATTTTGTTTGTTTGTGCGATGTGGAGTAATAACCGTTTTGCCAAAAATGCGCGAACTCCCGTGGACATCTAGTAGAAGGTGACGTTATAAAAGATAAACGTCAAAGTTCAGACTCTCTTACTGAACATTATCCCCACTCGACCAACCCATTCCTCAACTTTCTCGAGATTGATGCTGCTATCATCGTCATCTCGACTATCGACTCAGCATTCCCGTACTAAAATGACCCTCCACATGACTCATATGACACCAACATCGCAAATCACTGTAACTACAAAGTAGTGTATGCCCAAGGAACCCTACCCATGGTCTCGTTCGTTACCGTGAACGAATATCTTTGGTCACCGCACGCAGTCGGCAGAGAAATGAGTGTCCCAGGAAGAAAGGTGATCATCTTGCTGCCGCTGTCAGTGATCACACCCTGTATCGGAAAACGATGTTGACAATACCTACGGTCAGTCGGAACATAAGATACAAGACCATTTCGTTCGAATTGTCCTATGCTGCAACCCGGGATAAATACCCTCTTTGAACCCTTACGTATCACGAAGAACACATGTCGAGGCAGATTACTGGCAGTGTCAACACCCCGATGCAAGGGTGGGGACTGCTGGACGACCTCAATCGTGACTTTGCGGTCCAACAACTCCGAGTGGTTTTGGTCTGTCCGGCGTATCGTAAGCATCACACGTTGTCTAGCTTATCGAGGAGGTGGCACTTGCTAAATACCATATTTCATCAACGTTGGAGTTGTCGGCAAATTTCAACTAACCTCAAGCTGTCAACGGGTGTTGCCTCTGCGTGGTAAGTACAACCTTACTCGCACTCGCGTGCACTGTTTCGCTGCATTAACTGGAATAGTCATTGTGATCGTCACTTAATTTATATCCCTATGCCATACCATAGTACCGACTGAGATATGGACACAGGGAAACTCATTTGTTTGCATATTATTGATCTAGTCCGACCTAAAATATGAGAATATAAGCGGATTGATACAACAGTGTGACCACTGAGCGTCTCGCATTGACGTGTAGGAGATGAATCCTCGATAATTATGAATATAGCAGTCTACTAGCCATCTCGAATCCAAGGAACGTCGCCCCGTTCGCAAATGGTGAACTGATCGAGCGATGAGTTCGTGAAGTATTTCTGAGGAATAAAATGCGTACCGAATTAAAGTGGGCCCCAAACCACGTGTAAATGCGCTGATTCCCTCGCTTCTCCAAACTTTCCGCACACAATCCCGTGCCGAAGCATATTTTTGTCCAGTAGACGGGGTAAATCCGTCGGTCTGCATTCTAGATTTGATCATGTCTATAGGGTATATCACTGCCCAAAGCTATCGCAGAATTAGCTCAATGTACAAGCGAACATGCACAGGGTAGAGGGCATGGAACTTACTGCGTATCCAGCTGCTGCGCCATACAGAATAGAGTTCATAGGATTAATCTGGTCCCGTCGTATTCCCTTTTGGGTTATTTCGCGTTGTACAAGCTTTTCGTATGCCAAGAAATAGACGCCATAGCCTGTCGCTTCACGTAGAAAGGTGACAGCTTGTCCTTTAAATAGTCCAGAAATGCCGTGTTGTGAGACAATTTGCTTCATTGCGTTAAATGGACCCTTGTATATTGGATTCGTATTTGACTGCGTCTGCAGACCTAACGAAGAGGTTAAAAGCCGGATACTTGTCATAGACACAACACATATGACTCACGAATGCGAATGTGTTCCACTGGACCAGAAACCACACCGTTAGCAAGCCCTGCTGCAACTCCAGCGATGACCAGCTGCCCCCCACCCAACATCTTTCCTTCTTCTCCCCCTTCACCTCTAGCGAGATTCTGAACCGTGAATATCCGCTTTGCATACTCGAGGACTCCGAATTGTATCGATACACAGACACCGATTCCCAGCAACGGCGTTAACGTGCCCTAACATAATGATGTGAGAAAGAACGGTAAAGAGTGACAAGAGCATCACCTTATAAAACGCCAGAGGCCCTTCATTTTTCAAGATACCGCCAGCGCAATGCAGCATGCCACTGTAAGTGCCCTTCGCCGAAGTTTGCATGCGCTGAGGAAGAGTCATAATGTGTACGCAAGTATCCTTGCTTGGATTTTATAGCCACTCTCACCACTTTCACGATGTCGAAGGGTTGTCCAACCAGGACCTAATACGCAGATTGAGTCGACACGTAGCACTGAGCCTATTTTATACACACCTGAGCTATCCCTCCAGCCGTTCCAGCCGTAAGGTCCTTGATCGTGTTCGACATTTGCGACTGGCTATTCCTGAGGGAAAATTAACCTAAAACGCGACTTTGGACCGTTTGGAACTTGAAGTAATCAGCTGGCAATTATACAATTGCGGAGTTTCATACAAGAGCATTTGCCGACTACTAGCGCGGACATAACTCCCACTTACTAGCCAGCTCATTGACACGAATATGATACGTAGAGACAGGCCTCGCCAAGTCAGTTTAAAGATGGACAGTTGGCTACGTTAATAATAAATTGATGAAGTTCAGTACATATGTAGATGCTTGCTCTGGTTTGTACCCGACCATTGACCAATATCATAATCATATGACCTTCCACTAAGCATCTCATCTCAATACCTAGTACTTATGACTGAACCTAGATCCGACCAAATTGACGCGACAGCGAGCTCGACCGCTAAACAAACTGGAGATGAGGAGGGAGATGAATGGGTTGAAGAGGACGAAAATTATGATGACGATGACTACGATGACGGAGAGGAAGAAGCGGAGGAAATTGCGCGTCGGTTGAAGGAACAGCTATGGGCGGACATTAGCAAAGCGCAGGCAGACCGCGTAAATGTCACTACGACGGCATCAACGTCAACTCCTAGTGCACCCCTACATGATGGTGCTCCGTCTGCGGTTCCTTCTCCAGTCCTGATCACACAACCACCTTCCCAATCATCTATGTCGTCCAAGAAGGAAGAGGCCGCCTTGAAGACGATGGGGAACGTGCTGAACATTGCAGGAAAGGATCCTCTGGTTCACTCAACTCTAGCGTCTGCGGTCGTTCCTGGTGCAGGCAACAGCGTTCTGGAAATACTCAATCACACAGTTGCCGCTGGAACAATTTCCAAAGACCTTGCAAAATCACTCAGCATGACCCTCGTATCTTTGGCTCGCTCCGACGCTCTTTTTGCCGCACTGCGTCACTCTAATGCGCCTGCACTACAGCTGGATAAAGGCAAGAGGAAACGCGACGAGACTGAAGAAGAACAGCGGAGGAACGAGCCACGAGCCTTCAAACGGCCAACTTTCGCACATGGCCATTTACAGAGCCAGATAACAGACGCAGTTCGCGTGGTTTCTGAAACTTTAGCCTCCCATCCACCTTCCAACGGCCCGCCAGATCCGTCGATCATATCCTCAATTCAGCTACAGTTACATCAAATATTTCTTTTTGCGGTCACCTCTTCTGCCAGAGGAGGACCTGAGACAAACGCCTTACAGGAGATCAGTGGACTCATTCAGGTGGTTGGAGTCCTGAGTGGTAGTCCCATTGGCCCCACCGCTGTCGCACCGAACGCTCATATGCAACCCCCTGACGTATCAATGTATCCTCCCCGTCCATGGATACCGCCGGGAACTGGTCCTCAGCCTGTCCCTTTCAGCGACATTGGTACCGCAGTATACCCCTGCCTGGTGCCAGGTTGCCGCAAGATTTTTGCGCGATTATTTAACCTACGAGCGCACCAACAAGTACACGCAGTGCACAGGCCATATCGCTGTGCTGCATGTCCTGCCTCGTTTGCCCGAAATCATGACCTGAAACGACATGCCAAACTACACGACAAGACGGGGTATCAGTGTGCCGGCTGTTACAAGTTATTCTCGCGGCGTGACGCAATAAAGAGGCACAAAAATAGCAGCGCAACTCGTGGTGGCAAAGGGGAGGCATGTGTTAACGCGGCAATCAAAGAAGTCGAACTGGACAAGGAGAGTGGGGACGATGCGCTGCGGGAAGGTCGACGGACACGGATGTGGGCTGATATTGTGACGCATTCCGTGGCATCTACAACAAGTTACGGAACGTTTGGTGATGATTGGGGTCCGGAGGAGGGGGAAATGGATGTCGACGTCATCGGCCATGCACAAGAAGCTGTGCTTAGCCTCCACAAGACGTTGCAATCACACGTGTCCAGCGCGCTGGGAACAGCCGTGGATCACGATATCCCACCAATGCAGATTGATCCGGCTGGAAGTCAAGCAACTTTGGCTAGCGTCATCGCTAGGGCCCAGCTACAAAATATGCCGGCCCCTCAAAATCAACAAGACAATTCAGCGGTGAGCGCTGCCAATCATATCACGGCCGAATCGCAGCCTTTCCCTGTGGACGACGGATGTGGCGTTCCGAATGATGATTATCCTGTTCCAATCGCGGACAATGCAACTGTTTCTGCACCGCCGTTATCACTGTATGGTCTTTCGGAGGAACAAGCGCGACTTTTGGAGCAGGCAATCGCTAATGCTGCGTCTGCAGCTCAAGCACAGGCAGAAGCGGAGGCTGCGTTGGAAGAACAGGAAGAGGACTATGAGGAGGATTGCGACGAGGACGATGGTGAGGAGACAATATCAACTGTTGGAACCGAGGTCCCTTCAACGTTAGGACAATAATATTGTCTATGTATTGTCAGTGCGCCAAGTACGTATCAATCTCTGACAATGAGTACTATAGCTTTCTGTCACCCAGGCATGTCCAGCAGCCTTTAGCCTGTCTGTAATGCATCTATCTAATCGTACAATTGATATCGTCCAAAGTAATGAATATATGTACACAGAATGCGAATAACCTGAATGGCGATGGCATGACAGCAACGTGAGTAACGGACTGAATTAATGGAGGTCGTCGCTTACTGTCAATAGTCATGCCACCAAGATACGGACCCTACATCTTTCCCCGTGGTTTATGATGTGACCGGGGTACTGTGTAGAGCTCTTTGCGTTTTGCCTCTGCTTGCCGCCAAAATTCTTGACTTTGCGGAGACTCGCGTCGCCACGCCTCCGCGATGACTTGAGCGGGCGATAAGTTTGCGCGACACATAGACCCTGTACTCCCATCTTGTTTTGGGCGGGGGTCGGACGTCATCGCATTCTAGAATTCAGAAAACATACGAGTTCAGGAATCCGAAATACAGAAGAAACCGATGTAGCAAAATTGGCGTACGGCAGCTCAAGGTTCAAACAGGTGGGACTCCGACATGGACAGGAACCGGGTGATTGGACTTTTATACAAGGTTTGGTTAGTGGACCAAATCTTATTTCCTTCCGTCTGCGGGAGCGCGTCGATTCTCGAGGTAGACCAGGGGCAAAGCCACAATTGTTGTTCGCCCTATATGGAAGGATGAAAGCGGGCGGATAGACCACCGGACGGTATATCTAGGCCTTCTGCGATGAGCGCAAGACTTCGCGTAGTAGCCGAAAATGGGTAGGGAACAAACGAATTTCCGTAAAAGGCAGTTTCAAGGCGGACGGCGCACGTAACTTTCATGGATTGAGCGCTGTGTTAAAACGCCTCGGGCAAATTGGATCAAGACATGTCATGGCTGAAGCGACGTGCATTGTCTTGAAGGTTAACAGGGTGAGAGAATGGGTTGCCTCGTGTTTGAATGTACATGTGAGCTTTGAGTCGGATTGGAGGAGAACGAGTCAGGGGGATCAGCCAAACAGGGTCACCCACGAGTGTGGCAAACGCGGCATAGCAGCGGTGAATAGCCTGGGTGTCAGGGACATATTGCTCAGCCAACAAGGCACTGTCCGTTCTGATTGGAGTGCCAACCACCAAGCTTTGACCGGTTCATAGGCACAGGAAGCACGGAGAAGAAGCACTCTACTTCGAAATCACCTCAAATCTGGTGGCAAGAAGTGACTCGCATGCATTGTAACCCAAGTATGGGAAGATCAATGTACATTGTACGACCTCATCTTCGGAACATATGCGTGAATTGTGCAGAAAGAAGATAAGATTGGCAAGTACCTGCAACTTAGACACAAAGGACTTGTCCACGCGCTCGCAGTTGCGGAAGTCCGAATAGAACCTACAGTAAGGTTCGATGTGACTCCTGCCATCATGATGGGCGGCCGCCACAGTAGCTTAGCCTAGTTCCGGGGAATGGAAGTTATGGAATGCGGGGTAAATTGACGCTAGTAGCAGGACCACGACAAGGTATTACAATTTTATGGTCTATCGTTTGGTCCGAGTAGCGGCACCGTGTGTGTCCGTCAAGTTTGTGTGTGGCCACAGGTCAGTGTGTTCTCGAGGGGGACTCGAAATAGGGACCCGTGTCAACCAATCATGATGCCACGCGTGACCTTGCGGCCTGCCGTCACTTCAGCCGGGTTAGTAATTAGTACTTAGCCGGAGCACTGAAACTCACGTACTTATATTACTGAAATCTCTTCCATTGTTTGACTACCTTCCGAGCATTGCACACTGTCAGGATGGCCGAAGCGTCAGTGTCATGATTTACATACATGACAGCATCCCTCTCACAGATTTGGTTTGCCAGATTTACGAATTTCCTTGCCGGATCACCTCTCAATCGTCTATCATGGCTGAGGTCATCTCATTCATTCCTCAATGCAGTCGTCGTTTCGCCTGCTACGAGGTGGATCTTATTCAATGGGGGCCAGCCACTTATCGCTTCTCATACTGGTACACAGAAACGAAGTCTGGCGTTGTTGACCACCGAGGACGTTAGACCCTTGCTCGGTGCCGAACCATTCTTCGGTCAGGGCGAGCAGGAAGGGCAACATTGCGCATCTGATTTACCCGTTCTCGAGGCTGCCCGAGTCCGTGGTCCATCAATAGTATTCCTTGGTTTGAAAGAGACGGGAAATTCGGGAAATGCTCTCCCATCTTCCGAATTCAAAGATCCCCATTCTGCTGTTGCGAAACTTATAGGAACCCCTTACTTTTCCGCGGATGTCGCAGACCTCGATGAGAGCAAGATCAATGAAGCCATCGGGAACACCGAGCTTGCAAAGGATGGGTCGACACTGACTTTTGTGGAGCCACGCGCAGCGATGTCAAGTCTTGATGCGTATACTGCAGCGATCTTTGCGGAGGCTCGGAGCATGGTAGATTGGAACCAAAGGAACAAGGTATGTGCTAGTTTCTGCAGACAGAAACCTTGACGGAAATGTGACGATCTAGTTCTGTCCTGCTTGCGGTTCACCCGTATATTCCTTGTGGGCTGGATGGAAGCTGAGCTGTACATCTCTACTTCCCTGGGCCGATAATACGGACAGGAAACCTTGTCCCTCCGGGTTCGTTCCAATACTGCATAGGAAACAATCACTCATATGACATGAAGGCGAGGGCTGCATAATTTTGCTCATCCTCGGACGGATCCCGTCGTAATCATGCTCGTCATCGATGAATCAGGAGAGAAGGTCCTTCTCGGGAGAAATGTGAGCATACTGATCTTTGATCTAAGCTGGTTTCTAACTTAGCCCCAAACAGAAAAAATTCCCCGGTCAATTCTACTCCGCACTTGCTGGCTTCGTGGAGCCAGGCGAGTCCTTCGAGGATGCCGTCAAGCGGGAGATGTGGGAGGAAGCTGGAGTGAAGGTCTGGAACGTCCGATATCACTCTGGACAGCCTTGGGTACGTTAACTCTGCACGGCAGAATTCCAAGCTATCAACCCCGGCATTTTAGCCCTATCCAGCCAACTTGATGGTCGGCTATTATGCGACCGCTGATTCTTCTGCGCCAATCCGTATAGATTTAGATAACGAACTCGAAGGTCAGTCGTCTGCTGTAGAAACGTCGATGTCGAAGTCTGACTCGGGGATATCCCATAGATGCTCGGTGGTACACCAGAGAGGAAATTCTCGCTGTCTTGAGACATTCTAGTGGAACTCAATTCTCTCGCCGTGACTACAAGAAGATCGCAGAGATCCAAGATGGTCCCGATAACAACCCCGTATCAGCGGAATCAGAACAGTCTGTCGAAGTTAATAACAATGACGAGCCGCCGTTCAGGATACCCGCGCCAACAGCCATCGCAGGCGTTCTCATTCAGCATTGGGCCGAAAAATCCCAATTCCAGAAGTGGATGCGAACAGGACTGTAGTTCAATGATCGGCGAACAAGTAGAAGAATGACATAGAAGTAGATCTAGAAGTAAGACATATAAATAGATGTGGGATGCACATGGTTCAATCTATTCATTTGGAAGAGAAGGGAGACCGCCACGAAAGGTTACCATTGCAGGGTAGAGTCATCGGAGAACGAGACGAGATTGGTAAATATTTACAATACGAGTTTCGAATGGGAATCAAGAACTCACTAAAGAATAAATCTATAAACTAACTACTCAAACTGTAAGGGGACTGTAACTATGTAACGAAAGATGCAGCGGCAGTCGCGTACTGAACAAAGGGAAAGTCATTTCAGACAACTAATACTGGCAAAGACCGTGATTGCGATAAAGTATGAAACGAACGTAGTAATCCATGTCAACGAATGTGATTCGGCACCGTGGTGCCAGACAATAAAGTAGTGGAGACGCATCTAAGAGCACTTAGAAGCATCGATAATAGAGTCGAGGAGCATATCTTTGTAATCGCCGCCCGCCTCCCACATCGCGAAACCGCGCAGCTTGGTGTCCTTGATATATTTGCCCTTGGCGGCAAACGATTGGACGTTGTCGAAGGAGACCATGACTTGTGATCTCTCATTGTACACATACGGCTGTACAAACAATGAAATGAGCGCTCTTCATTCAGGGTGGAAGAACATATTTACCGTCTGACTGCAGGCGTCGTATCTGTAGTAGATGCCATCAGCAGGCGTGCCTTCTTTGGTCAGGAAACCGTTGTCAATGAGGCCCCAGAAGTTGAAAGTGCCACCTTGGGCCTCGTAAACGCCACAGACGTCAACACCACCGGTGTTATCCCATGAATCACCCAAGGGCTGGTTGGAGGCATTATAGGCGGGGTATGCAACCAGCTTCTTCGTGTGGGACTTGAAGGCATCAGAGGGAGGAACGCTGAATGAGTGACCGTAGGAAGCAACACCGAGTACGATCTGGTCGACTGGCATCCCTGCGGCCGTCCAAGTCTTGACTGCAGAAACGGCAGAACCCTGTTGGTTGGCGGACGCGGCGCAGGAGTCGTTCAGCGGTGCGTTAGGCCCCACAGTTGGGAACCAAGAACCCCAAACGTCATAATTCATCACTGCGACATAATCGAGGACTTTCGCAAACCCAGTGACGTCTGTCAAAGGGTGACCGGCAGCATTGAAGAAGGGTCCCAGTCCTACAGCGGCCGAGAGGGTAAGTTTTTTCGCTTTTGGGTTTTCGCGAAGCTCTTGGAGGAATGCGAGGAAGTTTGCCGTGTCGTACACGCTGATGGTGTTACAACCGATTCCCTGATCGTTCGGGGACTCCCAGCTGTTGGCAATCAAGGATGATGTAGGTCAGCATGTGATGCCGGAGTCATGGGGATCAACCTACTCAAATTGGATGCCATCAAGCTTGTACTTTGAAGCAAAATCTACCACAGTTCGGACAAACGCCGTCCGGTTTTTGGCGGTGGCAAGGTTGGAGGAGAACCAAATACTCCCGGTCCAGCCTCCGACAGCAATATGGGCCTCGACACCCTGCGCGTGAGTTAGACATTAATTGTAGAAGCGACAAATGCTTATTTGCTCACATGTGCATGGGCCTCAGAGACAAATTTAGGGAGCAACTCCCCATCAGAGTCTGTCAGGCTTAGACTAGTGACGTCACGAGTTGTTTCTCTAAGAGAAACAAACATGATTGCGTCAACTAAGGCTATTTGGGTTTGCGCCAATACAGGTGGCTCACGCAAACGAATAGTACAGCGTGTTGTACTTGTTCCAGCTAACTGAAGAGAGCGGGAATCCTTCCGTCGCATGCCATCCGCCGTACCAAGTTGCGACGACGGGCTTAGTGGAACGGGCGGCAATGGAACGGGCGTCAAGCGGGCTGGCGCTTACATTAAGATTGGTCAGCGCAAGAAGAGATAAAAAGAAGGTGGATAGCATGGCGAGGGAACTCGATAGCCTGAGAACGATTGTGACCGCGGAGACAACTTCTTATAGCCTTTCCGTCATCTTGATTTATTGGCTTGTTCGGGACTAGATAGCGATTTACGTGGTTGCAACTGTGCAGTCGGACTGCCCCGCGGATGGATGATCTTGCGGTATGAGTGACTCGGACTCTAGTACTATGGAAGCGGTCACTTGATCGGACTTGTCGGTGATCGTAGACCACGAGCCCGTGCGATGATCTGCCAGGATGCGGAAAAAGGTAACTTCATAGGGCAATATTAATGATAGTTCATTCATGACCATATCAGATCAGTCCGAATCTCATAACATTGACTGTAAGGCCCCGTCACCATCTCTCAGTATACATTCCCCTTCGAAAAGTACACGGTCAGACATCCCGTTGTCTTTGATGTACTGAACGCAGGCAACATCAGTTGCTCCTGGTTGGCACCAGACAGCGGGAATCGAAAGTTTCTCGATTTGTTTGAGCAGATTAATTGTGATCTTGTCAAAGACGGATTCAGTAGCGACACTGAACGTGGCGACATACTACTGACCTTAGCAGGCGTTATGATGCTCACTGACGTTTCGGTTGGGTTCGGAAGGTCAGTTAAAGACCGTATGGTCTTTATACCCTCCAACTCATCATTCGACGGGTGGACCGGGGTTACTGGCCTGTTCCGTTGGATATACCATTGCAGAACCTATAAACGATATTGTCATGTCTACGACAGATGTTGAAATAAGGAGTACCTTTGTGCCGAACTTTGACCGGTCTGTGGAGGCGCCGACCACAGCATAGTGCGGAAATGACAAAAAGAGCTTTTGCTTTTGAATGGTGCTTGCCATGATGTTAAGAAAGAAAGCTTAGATGGCTAGAGTCACTGTGTGAGATTGTGAGTAACGTGAGTCTTCCACTGCTCGACAAGGAAATACATTATCCATTTATAGCTGTTGTGACGCACGCAGATAGTTGGCTTTCATTTCGTGCTTATGCTTGAACGTTCTGAACTCTTGTAGGAGCTGAAAATTCACAGTATAACAAAGAAGGAATAGTCGCCTTGCTTATATTCGGTGCATAGGTGAGACTAATACACGCGGCAGGACGTGGAAAATATATCAACAGCCTTGGATAGCATTGATCCCTACTCATTCCTGCAAAGACAATTAAATCAGAGGAATAGGGATACGGTGTGTATGGAAATGAACATTTTACCCTAATATTTACCCAGTCACCGATGATTAAATGGCCGCGGCAGAGACACGAGGAAATTCCGAAGGTCGTGTGCATCATGTTGCTGGCGACATTTCGTTGGAGTATGCTACGACCACGGAATGACCCACTGCCGGAATTTGAAAGCAACAGTTGCTAAAGGCGCGGAACAGACAAAAAGACCGGACGATGTACGAGGTGGCTGATTCCGAGCAAAACAATCCATACTATCTATCAAAAAAGATGGGTTGGCGAGGAAAGGTGCAAGGTACACGTTTTAACATTTCTGGTTTGTTGATTTCTGTAGGACGAACTTGAGCAAGGTAGAAACGGAACAGAGAGGTACGCGTACTACATGTCATGGGTTGCGAGCAGAGAAAAAAGAACCTCACACATGAACGTTTGAACAGTCACTGAACCCGGTTTACGAGGTTATTCTTTATTCTTCCCGTTGAAGACCATTTGCAAGTCAGAGCTCGGTGGTATTTTGCAGACTCAAACAACCCGCGACGAATTGCCACAAAGTTCAATTGATGCAGAGCCGTGGGAATGTCGCGCACGGGCCAGGCCAAAAAGATATATAAGCCTTGCACGCAAATAATGAATTCCTTAGAACATACTCAGCTAGGATCTATTTTATAGAAACTAACTCGAGTCTCGCATGTTTACACATGCCACATTCTTCAAATCCACTCGATGACAATAGCGCTCTCTCGTTCGACAGAGAACATAGCTTCGCGTTTACGTGGGGTTTCGAGGACGTTTGGTTCTGTGCTTCGCGCGACTGCTTGCAGTTTAGTGAACCGGAGCCAGCGAGTCGAGCGTCTGTCTGATGGATCTCTATTTCTATCATACGAGTTTTGTCTACAATATAATTTTCTTTGAATGATGTCAAACTTTAAATTGGAAGCTTCGAAGCCTTGAGACACTGCAATGCATTACACATCACAACCGTCCTTTTGAAAATGTGGTATTAGTGTATGCCACGCAAATACCAGGTGTTACAGTTCATGTAGCATGTGCAGTCAATTATAAGTTTGAGCACGTATTTCAAGGACTTCGTTCATTTCATGCCATGAAACTTTTCGAGTTGACTTTACCTCCCTGGTATTCCAACGCAGTTGTCCGTCATATTACGTTCGGCATCCTCGTCGGGTTTACTTTGTCTGTAACATCGACGTCCATATCATCATATTGGCGCTCCCGACGACTTCAAAGCATTTCCCAGGAGCAACAGAAGTCTCGACCAATTGAGTTGAGAAGCAATGAAGTTGTATATGGTGTCACCGGGTTGATAGGTATGTCTCTTAGCCGTTTGACCGTTCTTCGAGGGCATCAAACTTTGAACGTCCAGGAAATACGCCTTTGGTGAGGATCGACTCATTGAGTGATGCTTTGGGAGTCGAGATTCTTGGAAAGGCAGAGGTATGTGTCGAGCTAGAACATGTCTCTTCAATGTTTCTAACTTTACGGCAATTTATAGTTTCTGAACCCTGGAGGAAGTGTCAAGGACCGAGTTGCCCTACGCAGTGAGTTTGTTGCGCAGCAATCGACCTAAAACTCATTATCTTACGGACATCAAGTAATCGAGGACGCAGAACGACGAGGTTTGCTGCACCCTCACACTGGATCCCGCATCTTTGAAGGCACTGTTGGATCTACTGGCATCTCAATAGCGACGATAGCCAAGGCAAGGCAAGTGACCTTAGTTCTGGTGCGAGAACGTCGCGTCTGATAACATGGTGTTGCAGGGGATATGATACAAGTAGGAAAATTCCTCGAGCTGTTGAACCCAACTCACGTTTCTTAGCGATTATCATGCCGGATGATGTTGCCCTGGAGAAGGTTAATGCGTTACAGGCCCTTGGAGCTGGTGTCCAGCGTGTCCGTCCTGCGAGCATCGTTGACAAAAAACAGGTGCGAGCTCATATCGTGATCGCCATTTCATTTATTGACCAGAATCGGTATGATAATCGCAGTATGTGGTGAGCAATTTCTATGTCGAGGAAGATCACGCAATGAATATTCCTAAATCTGCAAAAAGAATATCGCTAGGCGAGCAGCCATCGAATTCGGACGTTCAGATATAGGGAAAGGCTTGGAGGAGGCCCACAAAAGCCACGAGCTCCATACAGGTTCTGCATCTGTAGTGGTCACCACTACATCGTCGCACGTTAGTGCAGAAGGCAGCACCGATGACCCACTGGATGAAGATCTGCTAAGCAAACCAAGGGGCTTCTTTGCCGACCAATTCGAGGTGCTCACCTTGATAAGTGAATGGTGACACAACTCACATATCCATAGAATCGCAGTAATTTTGAAGCCCATTACGACGGGACTGGTCCAGAAATCTGGCGTCAAACTAATAGTCACGTCGATGCATTTGTATCTGGAGCAGGTGCGCGTATATTATGTTCGAGTTGTCTGGTTTCTTAATACTGTATGAACTAGGAACGGGCGGCACGATCGCAGGCATTGGACGATTTCTCAAATCGATGGATGAGGAGGTGCAGGTCGTCCTAGCAGACCCAGAAGGCAGCGGGCTTTATAACAAGGTCGAAGCTAGTCTTTGTCGGCTGCCCGATTTTCTCTCATACTCCTTCAGGTCAAGCATGGCGTATTATACGACCGCAGAGAAGCTGAAGGAACAAAACGAAGGCATCAAGTTGACACAGTAGTCGAGGGAATGTGTGTATACAAGTACCATTTTTCATTTCCCCTTTTGACTTATCCAATCTCCAGAGGAATCAACCGGATGACAAACAACATCGACCTTGCGATACCGATCATAGATGACGCGTTCCGGTACGTTGAATATTTCATCTCCAAGCTCAATGGAAGCTCATTGACGATGGCAGGATAACTGACGTGGAAGCGGTTGCCATGTCCCGATACCTCGTCCAAAACGATGGCCTATTTCTGGGCTCCAGCAGCGCCTGCAATCTGGTCGCATGCATCAAATTCGTAAAGAAAAGGGGATGGCGGGATGGTCAAACACTTGTCACGATCTTGTAGGTTTCCCTGGACACCCGCGGAATAAATGATGTGATTCACTGTCTTCCCAGATGCGACTCTGGCAACAGACATTACTCCAAGGTGAGTGTATGGTATCTAGCAAGACAGAATGATCCCTAATGCGTTTATGCTTGGTTGTTGTCAGTTCTGGTAAGAAAACGTCATGTTTGGTTGGAGAAATGTTGACATCTGTGTAGGAATGATGATTACTTGCGTAAAGCTAACATCCCGGTCGACCGCAGTATCATTGACGATCTAATCGCCCAACCAGCTGGTTCTGGAGTCTAAAATCTCAATAATGAATCCATAAGTTGCATGTAGTAAATAATGTATGCGAGTGCTATGGTACAAATGCTACTTGATAAAGCAAACGGCGGGGTAAAGATAGCAGGGACGTCAAATTGAAGGCCAGAGTGGGGCAGATATGCTAGGTGGTGAGTGGTTGGGCATTGGTCTGTGACCAAATCCGTTTTGACTAATGGACAGATTCCCTGTTGCGGGAGGATGTGGTGAAATGCGTGGAGTATCCTTCGATGGAGATACGCTCAGTGATGTATGGGAGATGCCGTTTACACTAGAGAATCTTGTTTGTATCCAGCTTATAGGAGAGAAAAATTACACGTACGAGGTATCCTGAGCAGCAGCTGGAGCAGGAGGCGGGTCCGGTGTGATTTTGAGGAAGCCGGCCTGCACCAAGAAGTCCCAAACTCGACTCGTCTTATTCACATCGATCTTGACGAGATCTCGCGCTTCCCTGCGGCGAAGCTTGCCTCCACGACGAGCGTACTCCCGGACGAGGGTCTCCTTGATGACGAGATATGGTTTGGGTAAGATTCGGAGTTGCGAGCAGAGCGTCTGCTCAGCTGGGGTAAGTAAATGCAAAGATGGGCTATTGGCAAGATTGAGAGGAGCGGCTAGATAGTAAAGTGAGCTATTGTATCATGCTGTCGGATGAAATAAACGAACGCGGTCTGCGGATCGGAGGACCCGTTCCAGCAGGAGTCCCAAGTTTAGGAGTTGATTCTCTCTCGTGACTTTTGCGACCTTCTGAATCCCCTGCAATAGTGTCAGTAAAGAACGTAAACAGGGAAAATGAAGAAATAACATACTGGCGCTGCCTGATGCACGGAGCTGTGCCAGACGTTCTGAAGAATAGTAGTCGCGAGATAAATTTGCTTTCGCTTGAGTCTAATCGTACACGTAAGCTGTCTGACTTGAAAAAACAATTATGGGACATTTCTTACCCTGCGAATGGAATCGAGTTCGAACTTATCGATATCGGCCGGAGTAGTAAGTCCCATTCGCCGATAATGTTGCAGATCTTGTATTCTCTTTCTTAGCATGGCTTCGTCTGTTGCAGTGACATCGTCAGCGCCTTTCCACTACAATGTTAGAAGTTCTTACAGAGAATATCAGCTGTGAAAACTTCAAAATCCTCAGCAGTCTGAAGTCGAGCAAACGGTCGGAGTCGTTGAACAATGTCCTTTTCTTCCTTCGGACGCTTCTTTTCCGCCGCTTGCATCTGAAAAAGAAGTGAGTTTATGACGTGCGCACACACATCGACATACCTTCTTGTATTCCAAGAGACCTCGTTCATATATGATAGATTTGGCCTCTCGTCGTTTGTCGAGACGCTGATTGTACATCTCCATCAGTGTCAGCTTAAAGGCGAGTGATTCTTCCGTCTCATATGGAGGAGGCAGTGTCGCTTCTTCCGCATTTGCGTCGTCCTCCGTTGAGGCCTGCTGTTCGCTAGATGGTTCCTCTGACTTGACACGCGAATCGCCGTTCATTGGAAGATGTCCGTTGCCATTCATAATGCCATTAACACCATTGACAGGTGGCTGACTGCTGTTTCTGGAACCGGCAGCAGTTTTGCGTTCTTCCTGCATCCGTGCCCTGGCGCGGACATCCGCGTCATTCTCATCTTCTATAATCTGATCACCGCCCCATGCATGGCAAATTCCAAATTCTAGATCCTTTACAAGATCCTCCGCTTCATTATCGAGCTCATGTTCGAACTCGAGCCTACCAGGGAGGAAAGTGGCAATTTCATGTACCCCGGGGGCGGAGGTTGGGGCTACCTTGGGTGGAGGAGGTAAAGAAGTGGTCATGGTTGACATTCGCCTGCGCTTGCGAGCCTGGAATTCATCTGGTTCAATGTTGAATTCGACATCCATCCGCTGTAATACAGTTCACTCAGTGAAGGGACAGGCTTGAATGATATGGACGTACAGGAAGTGGCCAATTGGGGGAATTGACATATATGCTATTGTAGTGTTCTTCTACATCTTCCTTTGTGCGAGTACCAATGTGTTCTGCGATCATCTGCCAATTTCCGAGGCCTTCCTGAGATATTCCCTCGATAAGTAAGAGCTCCCTATAAATACATTTCAGATGAAGCGATGACTCCGATGAGGTAACTTACTCATCTGCTCCCCAGTCAGCAGAGAAAATTGGATAAGAGTGAAGTTCCTAACATGCCAATCAATATAAGACATACGTCAAGTGCGAATTTGTCGTACAATGACTCGGTATGCATGACCTGCTTTGTGTTTGGCGAACTCTTTGCCAGCGCAAAAGCAGGTAGGGCAGATATCTACGCCATCTCCCGGCTCACAGACAGGATCGGCGCACTTGATACGAGCAGAATGGGTCAAGTCGCATTGACAGCAATCACATTGAATCTGCAAGCCGGGCTCGTTTACAGCTGCACAGTTTACGTAAATAAAGCGTGAGAAAGATATTCCATGGAGCAGAAGACACCATTGGAATGGGTGGAAGAAACCACATACTTTGGATTTCATCCGGTTGGTGTTGTCGCTTTCTATGGGAGACAGTCATCCCAGAAAAAATGGACGTGCAAGCTCAAGGTACCCGGGCCGGAGCTCGAAAGACGATGGAGCTTTGAGCCCACGATCTGAAACTGGTTAGCGCAAACATAATCATATGATCGCGAGAGAACGTACAGAGAAGTTGTATATCAGCTCTCTGCCAAAAGCGAAGGTAATACACGTCGTCGACAATAGAAGTGATAGAATGCGCTAGTCGCTGTGCGACGCGGAGTGACCGGTGACCGCCGGAGTCCTGCAATGTGTCGAGAGGCAATCCCAGCAGGGTGCTTGTTGTGAGGTCAAAGGTGCTGGTTTAGAATACGGAATCGAAAGATGTACAAGGTCTCGGCAACGTGCTGACTGGCGCCAATGCCAGAGACGAGGAGGAGAGTATTTACATATATTTGGCTCCCCCGCCCTATCCAAAAGCGGATTACCAGCTGATTCAGCTGTCTAAAGTCAAGGTAAGGTCCTAACTCTTTGCTCTTTGACCACACCACAGCGACAATATTCAATCTACAATATTGCGGCGCATATCTAAATGTCGACAGCCTCTAGTTCACAATGTCGAGGAATTTCACACTACAATAATCAATTCAGGTGTGGTACATCTCTGAAATGACTCGGAATGCCGACTTCCAGCTTACAATGTCGAGGCAGTAATCTAGCAGTACACGCGGTACGACACCTTCATTGAATGATTTACTTGTCAAGGACACCATAAATGTCGAGCATGCTATGCATTCCAGTGGCCTGTAAATGCACAAAGTTATATATCAGAGCTCAAGTATAACCTTGTTCCTCCAACACACGTCATTATCATTGTCTCGGACTCTCAGAATATGATTTGGATGGACATAACCAATGATGAATCAGTTGTGGACTCACGGTAATCTGATTTTAGAGATATCCGCTTTAGCATTGACGTCAGTATGCCATGGTAGAAAACGTGTTTTTATGATGCCCCCCTTGTGGGTATCTGTCCAGGTAGCAACTATATGTTCTACTTTCTTGAAGCTATCTGCATTTCTCAATGTCATGGAATGAACAAGCTGAGGTTATTGCCTTGCTCAGTGACCTCATCCACAGCAGAATTTTCGCGGCTCTCCTCTTGGACCTCTTTCAACGTTGTACAAGGTGTATTTAAGAGTCCATGGCGGTCCCGTGATATCATGGTTATCGGCTCATTCTCTACATGCAGTGCGTCTGTGTATCTTCTTCTCTAGGACTAACGATCATTTGTTGCACGAGATATGAGCCACATCGGTCTAGCCACCATCTCCAGTAAGTCTTATTATGAGTCCACAATCACGAGCTCTCGAGAAACATCGAACACGTCGCGCGATGCATTCATTTGGCCTGTGGCACCTGTGGCAGATAGTTCGTCAGTTGTTGCACATTGTGTCTTTGTCATACAATGGGGCGCCATCAATTATAGGTGGGTAATCAAAGCATCCACTAATGCCTGCATCGGTTGTGGACTTTGAAGAATGGATTTGAGGTTATGGATGTGGATAACTGTGGTGCATCCACAATTGCCCAGCTCATATATATTGTAACGCAGATTGGCCACTTTCACGGTCAACCTCTCACAATCTTTGCAACTCTTCATCCATTTTTTTTTTCGAATATCAACCATGAATTCTTTCAAGAAATTGTTCCAAGAGTAAGTCAACCATTTTCAGGTTCCACTTGTTGGCATAATAGTAACCAATTCCCCTCAGGTCCCACGACGACAGGACGCCCTCACTCAAGCACTCTAAATCGATGACATATGGACTGTCTTCACAAGGGAGCACGCGTGACCCTCGCGCTGATCCTGTAAAACTCACGTACCGTGGTAAGACTCCCCTCAAAACTTCAGACATCGTCTACATCGAGCAAGCTCCGGGGGTATTGGACATCCGTCACGCGCAAGATCTCCGAGACCTTACACCACCTCGTGCCCACTTGGACACGTACGCGGACTTGTTAGACCAGTTTCCCAATCCCCCACCACCACCTCCGAGGCCCCCTCGCAGCGCCTTAAGAACGACTTCATTGAACTCAAAGAATAGTGGGCCCCAACTTCCCCTGCAGAACTGCAACACAAGCTATCAGCATGTCGCAGGCAGACAAAGAACGACTCAGCGGCGTCCTTCAGTCGTGTGCTTTTCGCGGCCCACTACCACTGCCTACCCTTCCCTTGTCCGCAAACAGCGGCATGAGGCCACCGATGATCAAGCTGTCGCGAGTGTGTTGCAAACAGCTGACGGCCAGGTTTGCGTAGCGGTGAGCGGTAGACAGGCGGACTATGTACGCGTCAACTCGAGCGCTGGTCGCTCGCACAGCTCTGCTCCTGTTCCCCCTGCTTGCCCCATTCCTACCACCAACTCCCAGCGTCCACCCATCTCGCATTCTGCATACAGCTCGCGTACAAACCTGCGGCGGGTTCCGTCTCGCATCACCATTCCACGCATTGCTGCTCCTGATCATGGACAGTCTTACAAGCTTCACAAAGATTATCGTGATTTTTTGCGAGAGCAGGACCCGAACGTCATCAGTGCGATGATCAATAATTATCCGAAAGCTCCTCGCGACGACCCTTCGCAAGAGCCTATCCTGTTTGACATGGAGGATCCAAGCGACTTCAGGAAGACACTTAGTTACTTCATTTATTTGGCGCTAGCACAGGGTTGTCCCCTCGATGCACGCGCTGATGGCTTTTACCACCGCATCATTAACGCGGGTGATCCAACTGGCGTCGCGCCGGAGGTTGGCGCTGATTGGTCTCAGCAGGTGGAAAATCGCTGAACCTGTACAGAAGAAGGTTAGTTTGTGAAGATAGAGTCTATGCGCTGTTCTACTTAAGTATGTATGTTGTAAATTATTGTGCATATGGATATGAACTATGAAAATGAATCTACTTGCTGTTTAAATTCATGGATAGCTTGCATACTACGATGGGGGTGGTGTTTTTGAGTGCAATCGATCTCAACACCATCCGACAGAAAAGTTAAAGCCTGAGCCCTGCGCTAGCCTGAGTGCACTGAGCTAGCCTCCTATCACCAAAAATGCTTACGCGAGGTATGGTCGTCTGTCAGAGACGATGAATCAAGCAGATGCGCAAACCTTCTTTGCTTGAAGATGGCATTGATATACGATGTGGAATCGATGTCGGTGCTGCACAAGACCAAAGTATCGTAGTATTCACGTATTCACTCATATATGTTATGCTTTTAAGTCAATGTCATATTATGGAGTATTATCTCCTGAAAGATAAGCTCAAAGATCCCCCTGCAATATGCACTGCGCAGGCAATGTTGAATTTGTGCAGAAGCAGCTACACTGACCGACCCAGAACTACGTATTTCACCATCAACGTTCAACCATGGCACCGAAGCTCAAGCGCTCAAGCAGGAACATAATTCACTTTCACGATGCGCTGCCGCTCTGGCCAAAATCGCATTTTTGAATCTGATGCTAAGTTACACAACACAAGGGTCAGTCATGTTGCTGAATTCTGGGTGCAAAAAAACTACTCGTACTCACATGATTTATGCATTTCATGCCCGCGCAACATTGTTTGTCCCAAGTGCATTTCTTATGCTGGTTGACGCATGCACTGACAGCCATATATGATGTCAAAGCAACGATAACGGCGAGGAAGCAGAAATGCATCATCATGCAAGATGACGAATCTGCTAGGGTATATCTCCCTGAGGATGGAGGGATACAGTGGGAAGACGACTTGTTTGTATATCCTGAGTGTAAAAATGAAGGATTCAGGAGTTCCGATCGGTTTGGAAGAATGGTTATCGCTGTCGAATGGCACGAATTTAGGGAGAACCTATGGGTTATGAGCTACCACACGATCAGTAATGACTTAGCTGGAATGAATGGCGAAAGTTGCATGTCAGATAGCAGATAGTGCATTAATGTCCGATGCTCCGTCATGTGCAGTTTGAACTCGTAAGACTTTATCCTCAACGTAATGATCGTCTTCAATTGGAGAATGAGCAAACTCTCGTACAAAAACGTAGCTAGGGTGGCTCGGATACTGTATGGACGAGTGAGTACGTGGATGGTTTCGCGTTCTTGGACACATGGTGACATGGATAAATTCAGACGGTATATGTGGAGTTCTTAGGTCTGCGCACCAGTGTTCCAGATAGTCGATGGTCGCGGAGATTGGAATAGCCAAGCAACAAGTGATCGCCAACCAAAACCTCAAAACACTGGTAATCAGAGAATGAGCTGCAGACGTCCTCCAGTGTGACAAATGTGCGAGTCTAAAATTGTATTAGTTGATATTACGCCGAACTTCCAGCCTCCTACAGGCTATATGGACAACTCACCCGCTGTGTGAACTTGACAGATAATTTAGGATGCAAGAAGTCACTGGTGATATAGCGAAAGATACATTACAACAAGATAATAAAACAGAGGAACTAAATATCAAGATCGTTGATATACTGCATTCATTAATGGCTGTCATCGGTGGAAGGAGATGCACAGCAAAGGAACAACATAACACGAGCCCACCATGCAGGCTTCTTGATGAGTGTCCCCTTGTCACTAGCTCGTGCCGGCTGCCGATTAACATACACTGCCTGTAGATAAAACTTGTGAGACCAGCCATTGATAACACATCACAAAAAGACGTACCTTCTTGTCATACAGCACAGGAACGTCGACAACAGGAGGACTGCGACGAGAGAAGGTACCATATCCCGTGCATTGCTGAGGTTCTTTTGGTTCACCGATGTTGGGTGGCAAACGACGTAAAAGGGAGGGAAGGTGAACGAGAGGGGCGCGTGGACGTGATCCCAAGGAGGGCAACTAACAATATAGAGGTCAGAGAAAGGAGGGAGATATGAGACGGTGGTGTCGCACAGCACTACTGTCTTGCACTTTATCGAAAAATCCTGATGACACTTGACGTGTGGGTGGACAATTGGCGATGGCGGGACATCGTTTAGCATTAGCCTGGAATGTCGATGTTACAATCAATATCAAGGGCAGAAAAATATACAACTTACATCTGATGTCGACTTGTATGAATGGGACATTAGCGTGTTTCATTCTTGAAAACCACGAGATGATACATACATTCTTTTTGAGTTCAGATTTTTGTGCCTGACAGTCATTGGGAATGAGATGGCGAGTGAGAGTTGATTTTACACTTACATCAGGTATGGACATGAGGTCTTCTAGGCCAGCTGCTTTGAGGATGTCTTGGATATCCCACACGTACGCATTTTCGTCCTCGCAACCTGTGGATAGCAGCTTTCCATCAGCGGAAAAGGCCGCACACTGGACGTCCTTTTCGTGTTGGAGAGGTGATCCGACTTGGAGGTATGTGTCAAGATTCCAGAGACGTGCTGTTCCGTCCCATGATGTGCTCGCAAGGAGGCGGTCGTTTTGCAACAAAGTGATGGACTTGACACCCTGCGTGTGACCTTCCAGAACGACGCTCTGCTCCCATGTGGCAGTGTTGAATATCCTAATCGAGCCATTTCTCGAACCAGAAACAAGTTTCTCGTTCGATGTCCAGGTCAAGCTCCAAACTGGTAGATGAAGTTTGATTGTGGAGAGCCATTTGCCTGTCTCTGCGTCCCAAATTCTGATTCCATCGCGTCCGCAGGTCGCGATCATTGTTGCCTCTGGTGAGTAGCTGACCGCGTTCACATGCTGGTGCCCTGTCACTATTGGATTCAAACCCTGGATGGGTTCGCCGCTCTTCACATCCCACACCCTTACCGTCCCATCGAAGGATCCGCTCACCACCTGCTCACCATTTGGACTCCAGCACACTGACTCCACAGCTTGAGTGTGCTCTTTCCATTTGACGACAACCCTCCTGGTCCCGACATCCCACAACCTCACTGTCCCGTCATTGCTCCCGCTGGCAACAGTCTTGCCATTTGGAGACAATGACATGGTCCATACTGGCGCATCATCCCCTTCATCTCTCCAATCGTCACCTATCTGTGCACCACTCTCTAGGTCCCATAGTCGAAGTGAGCCGTCGCCCGAACACGTGATAGTACGTTGCCCGTCCGGGAGGTGCGCAACACCAAATACGTAATTTGTATGGCCTCGCATGGTCTTGCAGGGTGTTAATTCTGACATTTTATTTATCTCCGAAGCAGGAGATGACATGGCGAGCGCTCGTGTATCCCAATCAAGGAAATCGTGGTCTACGCCTATATGCGCGAGAGCAGCTTGCTGGATCTTTGGGTTGTCTTGCGGAGATATCGATTGTAGGTGAGTTCACTGGCCTACTTGCTTTGACCTCAACTCTTCTCGACAGCCGAGCATAAGACATTACTCACGGTTTAATTTATCAAAGGAAATCGATCCTGATGGCCTCGGGACCGGTGTATGTTCGCTATCGGATCTGTACGACGATACATGATACCAGTCAGCGAGCAGGCTTATAGCTTTTTCTATGTCTACCTTTCTGGAGAAACCGTATCATTCACAGCTCAGAAGACCTTGCCACAGATGAACACCATTGACGAACGAGAGGTGCAGATTGAATATTGATGATTGATACAGCAAAAGTTTGGAACTCAGGAGATTGTCTGAGAGGTCGTTTGGGTTGTTGACTAAGGTGCGTGTTCCATTTGATATCTTCGTCCCCACAGGTTCACAGCCTGTGCAGATGAAGCGCCCAGGCACGATACGTCATGTGCATTTTCCAACTTGGTGATTCGTGTCAACATTTGACAGAGTGCCGTACTTCATTAATGCATTTCCGTGTTCTGCATCCAGTCTATTTCAAACTAGACTCAGGGGACAACGAGGTAACACACACGTGTGCTACCCTAGGTCTTGTGTTCCTGATTCGTGGTTACTAGTCATCTTTCCATTTCAAAGTCTGTGATCCCTGCAAGGGTATTACCAGCATGTCGAATAATTTTTCCTTCAAAAAAAATTCAAGTTCATGTCTTATTAAGATCTACGGAGGATAGGCTGTACTAGTGTAGGGGACCCCCGGTGTCCCCAGTGCGAATCTCTCGATGCGAGGCATATCCCCACCAGTCCGCCGTCCCCGATGGCCACTTTAGCTCCGGCATCCTGCGAAGATGCTTTTAGTCTGCGTACGGTAAGCGCAATATCTAACGAGTGAAGGAAATGTACGCGTCTTGTTGGGTAATTTATCGTCTCACTCATAAGGCGAAGCAAAAACAAATCATTTGTGAGGTGGTATAGAATCTACCAAGGGAGATTTGAAATAAGAACTCTGGGTGTAGCAAAAATCTAGGGGGTGTTAAGCAGAACTTACGCACAACGGTCATGTCGCCGGTTACATCATGATGAAAAGACAAAGGAAATGTAGAGTGCTAGGTCTGATTGAAGCCAGCGTTGTCTCGTGACCAGCTCGTCTGAACAACGTAAGGGTATGAGCGAACTGAATACTGCGCTCCACAAGCTTGAAAGCCTAATGACGTGGTGTGGAGTGCGTTCTCGAAGGGGGACGAAAAATCACATACTCGTTTGTAGCTACCCTTTCTGAGGAAGAGTTCGCATGGGACATCGGTGGTAGCAGCACTCTTTTGGCTGGCATTAAAATCTTTCTCTATGAATTTTGTGCTAGCAAGGAAGGCCTTGACGCAATCCTGCTCGCTGAAATTCTGGGTCTTACCGTTTCAAAGTTGCTCGACCCGGGCCGGCCACTGCGATAGTAAATCGTCAACTTCACATACACTTCAAAAATCCTGTCCTGTTCAAGACCAATCAGCCGCATACGATACAAGAAATGAAACAAACTAAATTATGAGGCTGAAAGTGAGTGCTCAAGTGGTCAGATGGGCGGCCTTGCTAAGTCGAGTGCATAAAGACGACTGAACAGCGGCATGAAGTAGGGAACACAAAAGAATCTAGACAACAACATAAATTAATCAATGGACGTATGAATATGATGACAGTCAGAATACGATGGTGAATAATGTCGCAGACACGTACTGCATCCATGCAGACTTTGTCTCGTTGGTGATGACTTCAGGAAGGCATAGAGTGGTGAGTGATGACGTTGTATGCATAACGCCCATCAACGCCCCGAAGAGTAAGGCGAAGTTGTGAACATCCGAAAAGGAATACTTGACCTAATCCTGACTCAGCTGGAAACGAGCGAACCCCTCATGTTGGAAATAAATTAAATCCGCGGGAGGGTTGGTGCGTTGCAGGGCGTTCTGACATTGCACCTCTGAATGGGCGAGTAGACCGTCTCGCATTCTTCCGAGAAGCATCCACATACAACAGAGTCTAGTGCTCGAGGGATGAATTAAGCACGTGCATGAAATGTACTGGATAGATTAGTGAGATCAAGTCATAATGAGTTCCTCCGAGCGAGACAGTCCTCGCCAACTGGCGTGCAAATCGACTTGTCACTTTACAGACAAATTAGCACGCGAGGCGTCAATGATTGTCATTAATGATAACAGAAACGCTGAAAGATAACAAAAGGAGAGTATCGATATGAATATTATCATCCATATTCTAACACCATCAATGACCGTCATCGTTGGACGGAGACGCACAGCAGAGGAATAGCACAACACGAGCCCACCATTTGGAGGTGTCGACACGTTTTGCTTTGTCACTAGCTCGTTCTGGCCGCCGAGCAACATACAGTGCCTGCAGATGAAACTTGAGACGCCATCGATTGATAACACATCCCCAAAACGACACACCTTCTTGTCATCTAGTGCAGGAACATCAACAGAAGGACTGCGACGAGAGGAGGTACCAGGTCCCAGTGGACGTTGCTGAGGTTCGTCTAGTACATCGGTGTTGGGTGGGGAACGATGGAAAGGTGAGGAAAGGCCAGCGAGAAGCGCGCGTGGACGTGATCCCCAGGACAGTGCAAAAGCACTGCGGCCGCGATGTAGAGAGGGATCAGGATGGAGACGGCGGGTAGTAGAAGACTGAAAATATGGCAATCAGAGCAGGTAGTGCCGGTGAATGATGGTACGCACAGGACCACTGCCTTGCACGTTATCGAAGAAACCTGGTGGCACTTGACGTGGGGCTGGACGAATGGGTGGACGTCGCGTAGCATTAGCCTGGAATGCCGATATCAGGATCAATATCAAGGTCAGAAAAAGACACAGCGTACACCTGATAGCTTGTGCGTGAAGGACATTAGCGTGTTTGATTCTTGAAAAGTCACAAGATGATACATACCTTCTTTTTGAGTTCAGATTTCTGTGCCTGATAGCCATTGGGAATGAGATAGCGAGTGGGAGTCAGGTTGGGACTCACATCAGGTACAGACAGGAGGTCTTCTAGGCCAGCTGTTTTGAGGATGTCTTGGATGTCCCATGTGTGCGCGTTTTTATCCTGCCAACCTGCAGTGGATAGCAGCTTTCCATCAGCGGAGAAGGCCGCACAAGTGACGTCAGTTTTGTGTTGAAGAGATGGCCCGATTTGGAGGTTTGTCTCAAGATTCCAGAGACGCGCTGTCTTATCCCAAGATGTACTCGCAAGGAGGCGGTCGTTGGGAAATAAAGTGAGGGAGTAGACAACATTTGTGTGACCCTCCAGAACAGCGATCTGCTGCCATGTGGTAGTATCAAATATCTTGATTGAGTCCTCAACCCCGGCAATAAACTTCTTTTCATCCGATGTCCAGGTTAAGGACCAAACTGATTGATCGAGTTCGATCGTAGACAGCAGCTCGCCCGTCTTCGCGTCCCAGATTTGGATTCCAGATTCGTCGCAACCTCCTGTTGCAATCATTGATGCCTTGGGTGAGTATCTTACCGCGTATACCGACAGGTGTCCTGTCTCTATTGGATTCAGACCTTTGACTGGTTTGCCGCTCTTCACATCCCACACTCTTGCCGTCCCGTCGTTTGATCCGCTCACAACTCGCCCACCATTTGGACTCCAGCACACTGGACCCACAAAAGAAGCGTGTCCTTTCCATTTGACGACAACCTTCCCCGTCTCGACATCCCATAACCTCACTGTCCCGTTACTGCTTCCGCTGGCAATAGTCTTGCCAGTTGGAGACAACGACATCTCAATTATTGCTACCTCATCCCCATCATCTCGCCACTCGCTACCTATCTGTGCACCGCTCTTTAGGTCCCATAGTCGAAGTGAGCCGTCGGCCGAACATGTGATGATGTGATGCCCACCGGGCAGGTGCGCAACGCCTCTAACTGTGCCAGTATGGCCTCGCATCGTCTTGCAGGGGGTTACTGCCAACGTCTTTTTCACATTAGCAGCAGTACAAGACATGATGGGCGCTCGAGGATCTCGATCAAGGGAATTGTTGACTAGTATATGCGCGAGAGTAGATCGTTGCTTCAGAAGTGGGTGGTTTCACTGGCTTATCTGCTTTCACCTGACTTTGGCATGTCAATAGAAATGCCCAGAGGGATTGCTCACGAGAGGTTTCTATCCTGACTCACAGGACAGCTTCAAGACGACGTATCCAGGAGATATCCTTCGATACTGGCCGGTGAGTGGTCCTATCTTTTCGTCATATCAGCCTTTCCTATTCCCAACCAGAGTACCACTCACGACAAAGTCCCACTTGGGACAATCTGACAGATTCACTCGACGCAAGAATGAGAGGGGTTGGCTGGTAGCTGAGATAGTGGTGGATGTTCCCACTTCCGCTGTACATGAAATGAAATATTTATTTGGCCATCTACGCTCAGCTAGCTACCTCGATGGCTCAAAGTACGGACTCAAAACTAGGCAGCTGCGCCATGGCAAGGGCTGGCTTACAAACGGTCGACCGTTTTTTCAAAGACCGACAGACCGTTTGGACCGTTTGAAAAGCACGTGAGTTTTGAACGTCACGTGACGTTTGACGTCGACGTTGAAGTTTTCATCTCTCAGCATGGACTTACACTCTGTACCCAACTCGATACCAAATAGACTCTGTATTAATTTGCGGAGACGTACGAACGCAGAAGGCATACGAACATGATAAGACTGAGGAAGGAACGAAAATCAACGACTTTCCCCAGGATGGAAGGCAACAAAAAACGCTCACAAAGCAATACCAACTTGAAATAGACTCTGAATTAGTTTGCGGAGACGTACGAAACGCAGAAGGCATACGAACACACACGGACACGATAAGACTGAGTGAGGAATGAAAATCAACGACTTTTCCCCAGGATGAAGGCGACGAAAACGCTCACAAAGCAACTTGAAAAAGATCAGTGGGAACTACAGAGTGAGGGATGAAAAATCAACGACTTTCCCCAGATGAAGGCAACGAAAAACGCTCACAGCAACTTGAAAAAAAAATCAGTGGGAACTACTGCTGCTGGAGGTAATTGATCATGAGCCACTCATTGTTGTTGTGAGTGACTATGCGCTCGCGGGGAGTAGATGGGTCGATGATAAAATCCTTGAAAAGTCGGAAAAGGACTGTGCCGTCGTCATGGACCTCCATGCGCGAGACAAGCAACTTGGCGAAGGCTTCAGTCTCAAGCGTGTCCATATCTCCTGGCCCCTGCATGAACACATGCTCGTAGATACAGCTGAACAGCTGACAGGAAGGGGTGGGGGTGGAAAATACGGCCCTCAGAGAAGATTCCTTGTGGTTGAGGCCAAGCAGGGAGCTCATCTCCACCATCTTTTGACACTTGCTTGACGCCATCGGCACAATAACCCTTCTTGTGGTTGAGGGGAGAGTTTTCAGCACCAGGGTACATGATGGTCTGGCAGCGGGAGCAAGTCTGCGGCTTTCGAGGCTAGCAATGATGATGAGCATGGAGATAGTTATGGGATAGATTGATGCGAGCAATTTACCTTTTTTCCTGGCTCTTTTTTCACGAGTGGCACAACAGAGCAATGCTGGCGCCAAAAGGACTCGTCGTTTTTTTTCGCTGTGTTTGGCAAGTGTCAGAAGCAGCGAGAGGGTGATGGAGAGGGTGAACAAGCTCACAAGTATAGTCATCCTTGATGATCTTGTTCATCAACTTCGGCTCAATGTCGCCCAGTGCGCGGAGGAGAGCTTGTGGATTCTTTCTGACAACTGACTCACCCTTTTTCTTCACCAGACGGAGGTTATATTCCTCTGTAGCCAAGGCCCAGCGCTTTGATGTCATTTGGTATGAGAGCCATTTGAACTCGGCTCGCATGTCCATGAACAAGTAAAATTCGTCTGAGTCTTGCATGGCCAAAGAGCGGGGATCAATACCAGTGGCAATGGAGAAAAGGCGCTGAGAGGGGGTCTGGCCTGCTCTTGGGTTGATCGAATTGTTGATGCCAGCGCTGGTGGAAGGGAAGGAGGTCATGATCGAATTGTTGATGCTGGTGCTGGTGGAAGGAGGCAAGTCCAAGTCTGAACTAGATATATCGATAGGGAGGGCTGCCGTGTCTCCGATGCTGCTGTGATGGAGAGTGTTGGATTTGCGTTCCTTGCCATGCCTGGCAGCTCGCACCGAGGAAAAGTACTCATCCAGTTTCCCAGCACTTGACACTGTACCGGGAACATTGCTGAGAGATGCCTGGCTGAATGTGATAAATTAGGAGTTGCTATGAGTGAGGAGCATTGCATACCTGGAGAACATTGTCCTGACAAATCAGCCTTAGTTTTTTTGTGGTGCTGTTGCCATCACCCTGGTCATCAGAGTCCAAAACCTTTCGTTTCATTGGAGAAGGGGGCACGGCCGTAGTAGAAGCTGAACTCAAAGGTTTGGAAGCTCCAGCGGGGAGTTCAAGAAGTGCGGGGTCAATTTGCCACTCATTGACAAAAATGTTGCGACTGGCCTGTAGAGCTAAGTCCACCTCCTCACCTGTGAGAGGATCAGTGGCAGAATCGAAAGTGTCGAGTGGCCCATCCTCAATATCCTCCTCCTTGACTAAAAGTCCCCCAAATGTCATGATATAGGTCAGACACGACCAGCCCAAAAGTTTCACCTGATTCCACAACATGTAGCTCAGGAAGGACAAGGAGCTCGCAGCTGGGATTCTGTTGTTGCAGCGTGTTGTGAAGCTTCGCAATGTGGTCGCAGAGTTGGAGGTGGTGAGAACCATGAGTGAACTTGATGAACGGTGTCATATGAGATCTGCTGGATGCGACTCTCACATTACGACGGAGAACAAAGTCGTGACCAAGAGCACTAAGCATTATGATGCCGCTTGGCTGTGCACGCTGAAGTGAATTCCAGCCTTTATGGGACCCTTCAATTCGGCTGCCATCGGCCCTGATCCCTTTGATGTTGCGCTCGAGACAGCCATTGCGAACATGCTTCAATTGTTCTTGATGAACCTGCCCGTAGCATCAGTAGTACCTGTTTCAGAGTCTGGCAGTTCCATACTACTTACCTTCTGTGCAGCTGCAGACCAGACACCTTTGTCTGCCCACTTGTCAAACGCAACAACAAGTCTCTGTTCCTGTTCCTCTCGGTCCCAATATTCTGCAGGTCGACCATGTTCAGCATGCTTCTCAAGTATTGCACCTATGATGTCAGCAGCAACAGCAGCTCGATATGGGCTTTTGCTAGAGTGGAGCATGGCCGCAATATACCTGTCAATCCCATTAACATGTAGTATAAATCAAAAATAAAGAGACTCGGCACTACTCACCTCGCACCAAAATGCCAGACATCAAGTTTTGAATCGGTCTCTGGCATTGCAGCAGTCACAGCCTTCCGAACTTGGCAGCAATTGTCTGCCACCATCATCTTGGGCTGGGGAATGTCGAGAAGCTCATGATGACACTTGAGACCTTGGAGAAGTTCGGTTATCTCAGCATTAGTGCGAGTCTGGCAGAAGCGCTACAATAGTAGTTGCAATGAACCAAGGGAAGTCAGTGGCTGAGTTATTATCCAATGACTTGGAACTTACCCATGACACGATCTGATTATCCTCATTCAGCACACTCAAGATACCACCCTTCAACACTCTCAGTTTTTGGCGATCTTTGTTGGTGAGCGTTGCTTTGCTTGCAGCTTTAAATGTGTTATTGAGTGAACCGCATATGGCTAGTGTTACGTTCAGGTAAGTCAGAATTGACAAGAGCATATGAAAATGTACCTGATAGCGTCTTCAAGTATAACTCACTCTCCTTCTGCCTCGTACGGGCAGTGAAATCAACAAAGACTTCAGTAATGACCTCGTCCGAGATCCATTTGTCAGCATAGCCAAGTGAGTTGCTAGGGTCCGAGAATTCCTGGAGAACTTGAGTCTGACTACTGCAACTCTTACTGCCAGTAAAGTAGTTGACAATGTTATTTGCCTTGGGCTGCCTAGAAACCTCCTCCAAGTATTTGAGCATTCGGTGCTTGTGTTCCAGCAGGTGGAGTTCTTGTGAACACCCAATAAGGTAAGCAAGGTTGAATAGTCCGGAGCATACAACTACTCACTGTTTGACTCGTTCCTCCAGTCCTGCTGAGGTTGTTGATGGTCGTAGCTCCACCAGCAAGTCAAAAAGCTCACGTGTCAGAGCACAACAATGGAAGAAGACTGGGATGCCACCTGTTTGTCAACATGTGTCAGGTGCATGTTGACACAACTAATCTCTGACATGTGATGCTCACAAGGAATTTTCCAATGCTCCCATGACTTCCAATATGCTGCGCTTGTTGTTGCAAAACAGTAGCCTTCAATCTCTAATGATTTTCCAAGTCCCTGTGAGTTTCCGGTTGTGGGTGGTCCCTTCGCTGACTTTTCCTTGCAGATATTGCACCGCAGCTGTGTACCTAGGGCCATTTCTTCATAGCACAGGCCATGGAGCTCCCGCGCTCCTGTACTCGTCCAGCCCTCCCAGATGACACTGTCATGTGAGCCACAACGAGGGCATTGTGCAAGCTGCAGGAAATAAAATGGGTGAATAATGTTTAATGGCTTGAGGTACTGTGCAGTAGGTTCGACTGGTCCTCCACCTGGACGCTTATGACTGTGCAGATACATTGGTGGCAAAAATTGTGGGCCCAACAATGGGATGCCAAAGGCCAGTGTGTTCAGCTCGTTCTTCTTCGATCGTGTGCGGGTCTTGTCCCATACACACTGGACATACTCAACGACTTCAGCCTCCCACTTTAACTG
Source organism: Suillus discolor (assembly GCF_016758755.1). NCBI lineage: Eukaryota > Fungi > Basidiomycota > Agaricomycetes > Boletales > Suillaceae > Suillus > Suillus discolor. The sequence goes on from NW_024541298.1 coordinate 222,011, forward strand.
GAACTCTGGCCGAGGATTGCACTTATGGCTGCGTGAGTCTTTCCATGCAGCAACACGTTTTTCTACCTAGTATCATTATGTTGTGTCAGTAAGTATTGTCTCTATGTCTCACTGGCAGCATGTTGGACTCACACTGGCAGCCCAGCGTTTCTCGAACAAATTTTTCTCGAGGGGTGGAATGGCCGTCGAGTTTTTGAGGAGCATCAGGACTGATCTCAGCTCAAAGACAGACATGTCTGCAGTAGCACTGCTGACAGTGAGAGACGGAGTATAAAGAGATCGGAGGCAGCCACTCATTTAGGGGGGCTGAATTTTTAAATCACTACCACAACCACTCTAACCGCTAGATTTTCTGTACCCAATTACTGCTAGCCCAATCCAGATTCATTTGCGTGACTGGCTTATACAGTTTGCCGTCAAGAGTTTATTAGCATTCAAGTTGCCGATATTCACTGCACTGCTTTAAGGGTGTGTATAGTATACTACTACTTGCAAATACGAAATCTTACTGAACTTCGGACTGCCACTGACCCCTTGTTAGTTACCATACGCAAATATATAATGCCTGTACATCTGCACTGTCAGTCATCTCAATGGCAAGTCAAAACTCGTGCAGGCAATCTCTCTCAGCCACAAAGTGCAGGCAATCCCTCTCAGCCGCAATCCCAGGAAACCCAGCTCCAAAAGACTACTGCACCTTCCGACACTGATGTTGTTGCATTTTTCAATTCTGAAATTCATATCTGTGATATTGGAGACTTTGCACAGATTGGCTTCGACTACCAAGTTCAACAGCTTGCAGATGCTACAGGTTTTCAAGCGCATATCATACAAAATGTATACAAGAATGTAGGTACCTTTACGGAAGTCAGTGAAGTTGTGAAGGCTATGCAGAAGGCTGCACTAGAGTGTGCTGAGGACGAGATTGGAAAACGTACAGCAGGGGAATGAGATTGATCTGAAGAAGTTTTTGTAAGTATTAGTATGGCATGTATAATATTAACAGTGGGAATCGACTTGGATGTGCCCTGGCAGCTCCCCGCTCATGATCGGCGCATTGCTGATGAAACCCAGGATATTGTTGTAGCAAGTGTGCCATACATCTCTCCCGGGTTCACTAATGACTGGTTGAACTTGGCTTCCACTTCACCAATGACCCAGTCAAATGCCTCTCTGGTAAGATGGAACTGTTCGAGTACGCGGTGAGTAGCCATGGTGGCATGGGAGTGTGCTGAGGTGGTAAGATGGAACTGTTCGAGTATGCGGTGAGTAGCCATGGTGGCATGGGAGTGTGCTGAGGTGGTAAGATGGAACTGTTCGAGTATGCGGTGAGTGGCCATGGTGGCATGGGAGTGTGCTGAGGACGAGATTGGCTTCCACTTCACCAATGACCCAGTCAAATGCCTCTCTGGTAAGATGGAACTGTTCGAGTACGCGGTGAGTAGCCATGGTGGCATGGGAGTGTGCTGAGGTGGTAAGATGGAACTGTTCGAGTATGCGGTGAGTAGCCATGGTGGCATGGGAGTGTGCTGAGGTGGTAAGATGGAACTGTTCGAGTATGCGGTGAGTGGCCATGGTGGCATGGGAGTGTGCTGAGGACGAGATTGGCTTCCACTTCACCAATGACCCAGTCAAATGCCTCTCTGGTAAGATGGAACTGTTCGAGTACACGGTGAGTAGCCATGGTGGCACGGGAGTGTGCTGAGGTGGTAAGATGGAAAACTGTTTGAGTATGCGGTGAGTAGCCATGGTGGCATGGGAGTGTGCTGAGGATGAGATTGGAAAACGTACAGTGGGCGAATGAGATCGGTCCAACGTTCTTGTAGCAAAAGTGGCTGCGCTGAGAAGTGGGAATGAGATCGGTCTGAAGTATGGCATGTATAATATTAACAGTGGGTCAATAGCCAATGAAAATTGTGCTTGAGAGCGAGCAAAGAAGGCAACAGATTAAAAAGAACTCACTGTGTGACTCACAGCTGCTAGCCGCGAAATAATTGGTGCAAAATTCTCCAGGTTATCTCCATTTGAATGCCAAGTAGAAGTCACACACTGCAAGATCAGTAGTACTACTACATGACCGCTGCATTGGCAATGAATTCCTGTGGGGGTCCCGCAGGATTCATTGCCAATGGAGGACCATGCACTGTAGCAGTGCGGCAGGATACTCCCAGACTCGGACCGTCCACTTTGTTCCTGGAAAAGGTAAGGTGTCTAATAACGCAGTAGCACCATAGCAACACACTTGTTCTTCGGGAAGAATGGGAATCTTTTGTCGAGAATGTCTGTATGATAGACCCAATGAAGTTATTTAGACACACTATTAGTGCATGAACTGGAGCACAGACTCACCTTGAGAAGGGACACTGCATGTTGGAGTGCAATCGCCAGAAGCTACGTAGTACGCAGGAGGCTACCCCTGGTATGGTTTTGCGACCCCCAAACCTCGACCCCTTGGAAAGCTCCCGCCGAACCTTCGGCTCGGCTTCCCCTTGCCATGACCATATTTTCAAGTAAGCAAGTTGTCCGCTACTATGATACAACAAACAATAATATCATGTTTTAACCTTGCGACTCATCTCGCGACACACTTTTTCTCTCTGTCAAAGGGAACCATTCCAAAGAAACCGTCGAGATGGCCATGAACCAGTCCCGAGTGTGAGACATGATACGTATCATAAGAGAGCAGCCCTCAGCCCTCAGCTAACGAAACTCTTTTCGAAGCAGCCCTTGTCACCTAATGTTAGACGTCTCCCCCATGTCAGAAATCAAGATTTCGGCTTGCACGCGGGACTATGTAGTAGTCGTACTACCCCATGGCATCCAACTTCAAGGTGGAGTTCTTATCTGACATTAATTTCCTGGACTTCAAGTAGAAGAACCGAGATGCCGCACTGCAATCAAAGAAAGAGAGGGACACGAGGTTGTCGAGGACGCCGTCCGGGATGAGCTTGCTACCGCCACTGTCGAGCTACAGCATGAGGACGAATTGGAGCTTTGGGAAATGTCAATTGATTCAGGAGCATGATTGTGTCCTTGACATTGTTGAGGAGGAGTGGTGGCGTGACGTCAAAGAGGTCAGGAGTCCGGTCGAGGAGCTGATATATATTTGTTTTGTCGTCTTATCCGTCTTTTGTCTCTTACCGCCTTAGAGATCCTGGCAGAATGCAAAAACAAAGAAATTCTGCATCAACATCACAAATCTCAATGCCAGTACCAGATGTAGCCAGTGCTAGTAACGTGCGCCTTGCATCTACTATTTTTGCATTTGTATTTGATGTTTATAAACTTGATTGTTTCACAAGAGAACCGTTCCACGCTAAGCTTGCTCTTCAACAAGTCGATCTATTGTGACAACTTCTCGACCAACGTTTGATCTGAATCCTCCACAGTACTGACCCCACACATGTAAGCTCTCAGTATTTTGTCCCTGCTATTACTGCGCCTAATCCTCGCTTGCAGGAAGAGGCTTGTACTCTCGAACAGACATTTGCGTGTGAGTGTGGCGAGGAGGTGGATTACGTTTCTCTAGTATCTGATTCGTGGTCATACCACTTGCGGGAAGTCCACGGAGTTTGTTGCTTAACTGAATCGCGCGTCGAGTGCTGATGGAAGCACTGCGGACAGGAATTGACGAGAGCGCACTGTTGAGACATGTGAAAGAGGTGCACCTTGCAACAGTGTACGCTTGCGGCTATGGGAATGTATTCTCGCGAAGATATACTTCTAAAAGGAACGGCTAGAGTCCTCTTTCAAGTTATCTTGCAGCGGTGTGCTGCATGTGGAACTCTCCTGTATGGATTAATATTTGGCACTAAGTGAATTGGATTTGTAGGTCACTCCGCGAGACCGCGTACATCCCGCTTGAACTGTTTACTGTAGCTAATTTGCACTTATAGCCTCAGCCTCAGCTCAGACTCCGCACGCACATGTGGCACGAATTCCTCGAAGAGCTCTGAAGTCCGCCACTCAAATTGCAACTGTAGGTCTTCGTATAAATCATGCGTGGCAACAAGTGGGCTAATTGCCAGCTTCATTTGTGACAGTTCCAGCGAATTTACTACATATTCAGTACGCTTATGGTGTTCATATCGAGGCACATGACAGTCTCGACTGCTGTATAACCAAGAGTTCTCGCCCATTCTCGACCTTGTGACTATCCTTCTCATCATTACCCCTTCGGTTTGAACGGAACAATGTTCTTCAATGCACACATGCCTCCACGGGTATTCAATAAACCTGTCACTTTTATCTCATCGCTAAACGTTTGCTTTGACTCAGCCACCGGTGTAAAATTTTCTTCAGCGTTAACAGCGAGAAGAATATAAATACAATGCGGATGAATTCTAAAAGCCTCAGTGAAAAACGCTTCCTTCGTAGTGAGCAGCCCTCTTACGCTACATCATGCAAATATCGCTAAATCGACATATAGCACTTCTAACACTTGTTATAGCAAATTTGTGTACATCGCACAGCCAAGCTTTTGTTGGTGAATATCTCTTAGTACTCACCTCCATCACTAAATCATTGTTATAACAGGTACCATGAAGCCTATTCAGTCTATCTACCTCGCCATCCTTGCCGCGGTCGCTGGGGTGAATGCGGCCCTCGCCAATGACGGCACGATCTGCTTGGATATGTGCGCTGATCGGGCTGTTCCCTGCTCAGGAGGATTGCAATCTGTCCAGATGGGCGCATGCTGGACCTGCTGCAGCACCACCTGACGCCTGAATCAAATTCCCGAGTATTTTGTAAAGCGTGATGTTATGAATGCATGGAATTGATGAAGCTCTTGTTCGAGCAGAATTATTGTCATAAGAGTCTTGTTCCATCTAGTATACGGGTGATTCTAGTCAGACCCATTGGTTACATTTGATGTGTTTCAGCATGTTGCGCTAATTTTGACTGTTTGACTTGAACGTCACATTCTGCCGAATGGAATAACATTATCCGGGCCAGACACATCACCGTAACTGATATATCGGCACAACTAATATACACTTTCTGTACACAGTGAGGCGGTGTTTGCCACCAAATTGCTCCTGCCAAGGCGGGGAGAGATCCGAGCGCTACCGCCGAGCAAGTTGACACTACAGCCGCGCTTCAACAAGGACATGAAATCCATCACGGAAATTTCATCACGCCGCGCTCTACTTCGCTCGCGATCCACCTCCACACTCGGGAAGATTCGTGAAAATGATCGAGACGCTCCCTAGGCGCTACAGCTCACTACTGTTCCAATTTCACACCGATCACGTCCCACTCAACAAATACCTACAAACCATGATGAATCAGTCCGTCACTTCTCGTTAGTCTGTCCAGTATTCGCCAACCACTGAGAAGTACTTACGTGCAGAAGTCGGGCCCCGACAATGCAACGTCAAATATTTGCTGAGCGGACGCAAAAGAATGAGGGTAGCCCTTACATTCATCGCAAGGACGAGAAGACCGGGCATGGTGTTCCGGGACGTGAGGCCCAAAGGAAAAGGAGATTGAGGAGAGGTAGACGAGCCGGAGAAGATGCACCCCCACTCCTTTCCATATCAGGCGCCTGAAGAAGGTCCCGCCCATTTTCGCGGAAGCCGGAACCACACAAGGCTTCGGACAGCGGAGAACACGCACAAATCAAGTGCATTATCGTGAGTATTGTCCAACATAGGGCTTCGCCCCAACGGACAATAAACAAGAATATTTAAATAAATAAAAACAAATCGTTCAGATTTTGTAATTTCACCATCGGCCACAGGTCGGTCATAGTCTCAAAACCAACGGTCTTAAACTGGATAAATGGAACCAAGACCGCATGACAATGTGCAGTTCAAACGAGAGAACACCCCGACAGCAATATGACGTCGGCGCATCTACTGATACATGATCCTTAGTAGGATTTAGTGACAGGAGAGATAAATGGTATTGCTCCTCAAGAACGATAGCGTGTATTGTAACTATAGGGACAAATAATTCAGATGCTGGAAATAGACTGAACAGAAAGACTCACTGTAGTATTAACCCTAGCGTCTACTTGAGCTTGGAGAACAATTTTGGTGCAGCACAAGCCTAAGTAAAACGTTATGCAAGAACTCTCAAGGGTGAAGACAGAATATACATACATCGGCGCAGTGCATCAGGCTGTATATGATGCCGTTAATGAGGATGCCAATGAGAGCAGAAAAGATGACTTACTGGACTATAGATGAAGTAGTCGGAATAAGAAAAATCAATATGAATGTCATGTATATAACAACATAAGTGACCTACATCTATGATCACAGTATATGAGCGTTATGCAGGTATCAATATTCAAATACCAACTCACAGTTCTTCCACACAGTCCTCGCCTTTAAAGCCTTGTCCAGATTGCACTTTCTCCTGGCAGTGTTCGAAATGTCTCGTTAAAGAAGCGCACGCTGCTGAGTTTTTGCACTCCTCTATAATGACTGGGTGAATCTATAGACAGGAATAACATCAACGGGAGGAGACGATATTTGTATCCGGAATGGAGACATACGTCCTCAGCTTCTACTTCCTCTTCCTCAGACTCTTTCGATGGTTCCCCCGCCTCAGCGACTTCCTCCTCCTTGGTTTCGTTTTCTGGCTGCTTCTCCTCCGGTGCGTCACCGTGCACGGTGTTGAAGAAAGACGAGAAAAACGATGTCACAGACATGGACGCGACCGACTTTACAGTTAGACTTTGCACGAAAGAGTAACTTCGCGAATTTCCGGGTCGAGGTCTTCAGGCGCCGCTTCAACAAATCCACGCGGCTATGTCCGAGAATGGCGTATACTATTGATCGATGATCATGAACACCGACTCTAGTCAAACTGTTACTCCCTTGCACTTCAGAAGTCATACAAGTGTGAATCAAGTCATGCAAATCCTCGATCTACAAATTGCGATATTCTAGGATCTATAATGCTTCAGAGGCTGTTGTTGAAATCAGTCATTAATTCCGACTACTTAGCGACTTAGCCCACAACTCGGTTAACACCACGACACAATATTTCCATCTTGAACTTCTGAAGCTTCAGTAGTCATCTTGGTTCATATCAAAACTGCGCACTTATCATGGCGGTCACTAGAAGCTTGAAGTATAGGAAATATAATCTTCAGGATCTGACGCATCGTGGTACTGGTCATCTCGGATGCTGGTTGACGCAGTGACAGTGAGTGCCTGGGCCTTCCTGTCTTTATTTCATTCGTGCTGATAGGCTTTAATTTCACTACTTAGCACTATTCATAACTCTGTTCCATGTGGTAGGCTTACCTAGGCCGCGGACACACATCGTTTCAGGTGAAACAAAAATAGTCTTATCGACGATATGAATAAACTGATTGCAATGTACCGCACATACAACTTGCCAAGACATTTTCTTTGACAATGACATCCACAAGGATGGGGAAGCACCTGACTTTTGAAAATCTCATGCCGGATAAGAGTTTTCATAAAAGCTCGGATCAGCATGATCCAACGTCGTCTCTGCGCGACATGATTTCCAACGGCATCCACCAGAGTGGTATCTCCAACCCTGGCGACCCCGCTTCTCCAGAAATAAAGGAGAAGTATTCTACATCAATTAATGGAGATGAGATATCCACTGTCGAACGCAACTCTCAGGATGATGATAGTGGAGAGTTGGTGTCTGGTGGACGTTTCATTAATACCGACGATCCTTTCCCCCTCGATCCCGACTCTCCCGTGGAAGAGAGACAGTTGACCATCAGGGCTCTCCTCGTCGGCTGCCTACTCGGGGCAGTTATCTCCGCAAGCAACGTTTATTTAGGTTTGAAGGTCTATAAACATCCTTTGGGAAACTTCGAATTCTGAAGCTGTATGTAGACAGGGTGGACCTTCGGAGCATCATTATTTGGATCAATATTCGGTTTGGTTGTTCATATGATACGGCGCGAGTGTCACTTACTGTTGATTTGCAGGTTTTGCTATCCTCAAGCCCTTTTCTACCGCAGCACCGAGCTGGCTTGGGGGCGGCTATTTTGGTCCCAAGGAAAATACCGTGTGTCAATCTGCAGCGTCTGCTGCTGGTAGTCTTGGATTGCTTTTTACTTCTGGCTTTCCTGCTGCATACCAGCTTGGTCTTCTCAGTGCAAGTCCTCGAGATGATATTGGTCGGCTATTCACGTTTACTATTTGCTGCGCTTTCTTTGGTCTCGCATTTTCCATTCCGTTGCGGAAGTTCTATATTTTGAAGCTAAAGCTCGTGTTTCCTTCCGGTGTTGCCGCAGCGTACACGATTCGCTCGCTCCACGTGGGCAAAAGCGCTGCGACAGACGCTAAGAAAAAGACAAAGGCGTTGTTGATTTCTTTCTGTTTTGCGATCACTTTACGTGTCGTTAGCGAATATGCTCCTGGGCTCCTTTGGGACTGGCATATATTTTATGCGCTCAATCGAGTAGGGTGGGAATACATCATTGCCGCAGAGAGTTGGGTCAGTCTGTGCTGTACCACGAGATATACTTGTCTTCTAAAGTCCAGCAGGGGTGGATTTGGGAATGGACACCAGCATTCATTGGTGCAGGGATGCTCACAGGAATCAACTCATCATACAGTTTCTTGGGCGGTGTGAGTCCGTGTTATGTTCTGCATGCCTATCCTATATAACGCCTGCAGAGCTTCCTTGCATGGGCTATCATAGGACCTGTTATTGTTCACACGGGCAAGGTATGCATAGAACCCCTCACTCACCGGACCATCTGACAGGATCACAGGCCTTCGGTATTCCAGCAGATACATCCATCCCTGGGCAGATGAATTATGCATCCATGTGCGTGATCTTCATCCTTGTTCAAGTTCATCTCAGTTGAACCAGTCATCTGGAGGTCTCTGTCTGATCCCATTAATCACCCGTCGCCGCGATACTGGCTGGTAAGAGACTATCTTCTCAAAACTGTAGATCCAATCCATCCATCCTGTATAGGTTTGGCCCGGTACACTCATGCTACTTTGCACGAGTTTCACTGAAGTTGCCTGCAACTGGAAGTCCATCTATTCGGCCGCGCGTTTTGCGATAGGTGCACTCGCGGAACGTTTCAGCGGACATTCCTACGAAAAGAACAATGAAGAAGAGATCGTGGATCCTGTACCACCTGAAGACCAGGTTCCATTCTGGCTCTGGGGCGGTGTGCTCGTTGCTAGCATCGTGATCACATGTTCTGTCATGGGTGTTCAGTATGGCCAGAACGTTGGTATCACAATTTTAGGTAAGACACGACTCCTTCATGATGACCGGTGTTTGAACGTCAGAATCTAGCCATTGTCTTCGCATTCGTGTTTAGTTTCATTGGATGCGAGAGTGCTGGCCGCACCAATATTAATCCTGTGACATCCATTGGTGAGTGCATCTGGGAACCTGTGATCCTATACTGACATGTATCTCAAAAGGCAATGCTTCTCAACTAATTTTTGGTGGTATCGGCAAAGGGCAAGGATACTCAGTTCAGAGAGGCGAGCTCTTGAATTCGTTATCGGGAATGCTTGCTTTAGGTATGCATCATGCTTCTGTGAACCACTGCTTCTCACACATCTTTCCTAGGTGCTGCCGAGCAAGGTCCGTAGACCATACTTTGAGCCGTTCACAAATACTCATTTGTCGCATAGCCGCTGATATGATCAGCGATCTCAAAACGACCCATCTTCTCAGAGCGTCCCCCAAAGCTGTCTTTTGCGGTCAGCTGACTGGTGCCATCGTGTCCATCTTCATGGCCGCTGGTATCTACATCGTTTTCTCGACTGCATATCCATGCATCAATGATCTCACCTACACTACTTGCAGTTTCCCGACACCTGATGTACAATCTTGGAGGGTGGGTTTTTATTCATGAAACTGTACCTTTAATCACATGCTGACCAATTCAACAGGCAGTTGGGGTTGCGGTCTCATCATCGACCCTTCCCATCCCACCATCGTCAGGGTATACAGCAATAGGATTAGGCATCGCGGCTGTGATTTCGGTTGTTGTGAAGCATACTGTTGTCCCGCCGAAATATCATATTTGGGTTCCGTAAGTTTCTCGGTATCTTGCCTCAAAACGAAGCCTCATAAATTGGACATTCAGGAACTTTAATGCCATCGGTATCGGTTTTATCATGAGTGAGGAACACTTTGACTCGGTCATTAAATACTTCTAATGCTATCATCCTCAAAGATGTATGCACCTATCCCATGGCTATGTTCTTCGGCTCGACGATCGCTTTCTTCTGGCGTAGAATGTAAGTATCTCTCCCAACTGCATTTCGATAAGTTCACAGGCTGTTCAGGTTCTTCAGCCACTATGAAATGTACTGCTTCGCTATAGCTGCTGGGTTCATTGCTGGGGAGGGCTTGGGTGGTATCGTGAATGCAGTGTTGACGATTACGGGAATTTCTGGTGCTGTGTACGGAACGACAGTTGGCTGTCCGGGGGGGCTATATTGCGGTTAAGCACCAGTTCTCCTATCGCTCGGTCGCGTTGTACTGATATGTAATTTTGATACTGGGTTATGAATTTGATGAATATTCATTCGCTACATTATTTCTTAGACGGGGTTCATCTCATTTCACTTGTTGGTCGTGTTATATTTCAATCGCAAGCTCAGCGCTTTTGGCTGACAGAACTATCTTGGACCACCGCAGCAGGTGAGCATGTGCACTTTTTGATTTCATGCTGTCAATCAGATGCCACGGGAAAGAAATAAACAGATGGGCTTCCGCAGGATTCTACAGCTGACTTTCCTTGATCCAATTATACTGCTTATCACCGAAGTGCCTCTCACTGATAAGCCTTACCTCGTGTCTCGTACGTCGGCATGGACGAGTCGAGGATAGTATATATATGCCGCCTTTGTGAGCAATGGTAATCTCAAGTCCCAGTCTGCCTAGTGGTTCAAGTATGGCGACTGCAGTTCCTCAAGACCAGGATCAAATAGCCTATGTACACTCCGTATCTTCTTACTCGGAAGAGAAGAGCGCCATCACCGCAGAAATTAAATCCGTGTCTGGTGACTCTGAAGGGTCAGAGCCGCATGTGCAATTCTTAAACACAGATGACCCATTTCCGGAGCATCCGGATGCCCCTATTGAGGATCAACAGCTAACTGTTCGAGCTGTACTAGTCGGCTGCATCTTGGGGGGCATCATCGCAGCCAGCAACATCTACCTGGGTCTCAAAGTTAGTCATCCTTTTGATATATTAATCCATGCACTCATCCTTTCACGCAGACGGGGTGGACATTTGGCGCGTCGTTGTTCGGCTCGATCATAGGCTTCGCGATCTTGAAACCGCTCTCAAGAAGTGCACCGACGTTTCTTGGCGGGGGCTATTTTGGGCCTAAAGAGAACAATGTTTGTCAATCTGCCGCCACGTCAGCGGGAAGCCTCGGGTTGCTCTTCACCTCGGGTTTTCCTGCCGCATACCAACTTGGGCTACTGAGCGCTAATCCCAAAGACGACTTTGCCAGACTAATCACTTTCACGATTTGTTGTGCCTTCTTTGGTTTGAGCTTCACTCAACCGCTGAGGAAGTTTTATATTTTGAAGTTGAAGCTCGTATTTCCTTCCGGCGTGGCTGCTGCGTACACGATTCAATCTTTGCATGCGGGCAAGAACGCAGAAGTGACAGCAAAGAAGAAAACCAAGGCACTGTTCTTCTCCTTCCTCTTTGCCATTTCTTTACGGGTGGTCAGCGAGTATGCTCCAGGATTGCTTTGGGATTGGCACATTTTCTACGCTCTGAATCGAATCGGGTGGAGTTCAGTGATCGCCGCTGAGAGCTGGGTGAGCATGTCACCCGTCATTAGGAATATTTGTCTGATTATCAGCCGAAAGGGATGGATTTGGGAGTGGACCCCCGCGTTTATTGGCGCAGGGATGCTCACGGGCATCAATGCCTCGTATAGTTTCATCGGTGGAGTATGTGTCATTACTATGACTGCATACGCCGCTGACACCTTAGCACATTCAGAGTTTCCTCGCTTGGGCTGTTTTGGGTCCCATTATTGTCGCCAGAGGAATAGTCAGTGCAAGACTCTTCATATGTCGTTACATACTGACCACTATTGAACCGCCCATGACAGGCTTTCGGGACCTCTGCAGACCCATCTATACCTGGATACATGAATTATATGGGAATGTGGGTCGTCTGTTATTTCCTCGGTATGAAAATCTCACTGTTAGCAGGACTCTTCAAGATCCGATCAACGATCCATCTCCGAGATACTGGCTGCTCTGGCCCGGCACACTAATGCTTATCTGCGCAAGTTTCGCAGAAGTAGCATGCAATTGGAAGTCTTTGTATGCCGCATTGCGCTCCGCTTTCGGAATGATCCTGCAACGATTTTCAAAAGACGGTGTAGTGGACGACATTGTGGATCCTGTACCCGAGCATGAACGCGTGCCTTTCTGGGCCTGGGGTTCTGTGCTTGTTCTCAGTACGATTGTTACATGTGTCGTAATGGGCGTTCAGTTTGGACAGAACGTCGGTATTACTCTCCTCGGTACGTCATCGACTTGTTAGATTGATTACGAGGAGAAGCTAATACTTTCCTTGTATCATACAGCCATTGTGTTCTCTTTTTTGTTCAGTTTCATTGGTTGTGAAAGCTCTGGCCGGACAAATATCAATCCCGTCACATCAATCGGTAACTTTGTCGAGTTGTCGATTCGTTCACAGACACTAACGTTACTGACAGGTAATGCCTCGCAGCTCATTTTCGGAGGATTGGGAAGGGGTCGGAACTACAGCGTCCAACGAGGCGAGCTCCTGAACTTGCTTTCGGGGATGTTAACGCTAGGTAAGCAAATCAATCGTCAGGCATGACAGGTGCTAGAATATCGTGAATAAAACAGGTGCCGCGGAACAAGGTATCTCAGTTTTATTATCAACACCTTTGAAATTTTGTCGACGTGCTATTTAGCTGGGGATATGATTGGCGATCTCAAAACGACACACCTCCTCCGCGCGTCCCCAAGGGCCGTTTACGTAGCTCAACTCTGTGGAGCTGTAGTATCAATTTTCATGGCTGCTGGTCTCTACGTCGTGTTTTCCACTGCTTACCCGTGCATCAATGATTTGAGCTACACAACGTGCGCTTTCCCCGCGCCTGATGTACAGTCATGGCGTGCAGTGGCCGTTGCTGTGTCTTCGAGCACGTTGCCCATTCCACCGTCTTCTGGATATGCTGCCATCGCACTTGGATTGATAGCCGTCTTATCTGTCGTGGCGAAGTATACTGTGGTTCCTCCGAAATATCATGACTTCATACCGTGAGCGATTTGCCATTGTGCTCCTGCTTTATCTCACGTAGAAACGAAGCAACTTCAATGCTATTGGAATTGGCTTCATAATGAGTATGTGATCTGTATCTCAGTGATTGGCCGTCTTGCTTACTTTGCAGACGTCTGCACGTACCCTATGGCAATGTTTACTGGCTCGACTATTGCATTCTTCTGGAGGAGAATGTGCGTCTCATGAATTCTTTAGATACTTTAATTGCTTAGTCTGACATCTCGTATAGGTTCTTCAACAACTACCAGATGTATTGTTTCGCTGTGGCAGCGGGTTTTATTGCAGGAGAAGGTATTGGTGGTATCGTGAACGCAGTTTTCACGATTTCGGGCGTGTCTGGTGCAACATACGGAACATCTGTCGGGTGCCCTGGTATGATTTATTGCGGATAGATATTATGTAGTAGAACTAGACACAGGACATTGGTTTATTTGTATATTATCATAACCTGAAGTCGAATACCACACGATCCCGGGGTTATTGAGGTCCAGGAGTTCACATTCTCTAGTGCCCTATGACATCATTGCACAGCACCAATATTGATATAGATCGGCACGAAGTCCGGTGTCTGATGCTTCCCAGGAACCACCAACTCGTAGTCTTGGTCAGTTAGATGCTTAGTCGTCTCAACCACATCCGTACCGCCTTGTTTTCTTTGGCCAGGCCTACAATGTCATACGCAGTTGATACGTCTCATTATCGTGCCACTTTATCTTCAGGCAAGTATTACTCATTTGAGTGTGTGCGCCGTGGATTCAACCGCGAATCTTGATTGATACAGGTGCTCAAAGCGAGATTGCCACATTCGCTGCGGGGTGCTTTTGGGGTGTCGAACACATATTCCTGAAAGAGTATCCTCCTTCGCAGAACAGGGGCATCCTCAAGACGAGCGTCGGATACACCGGCGGGCTGGAGAAAGCTCAGAATCCGACATACAGAGAAGTGTGCACTGGGACAACCAATCATGCTGAGGCCTTGAGAATTGAATTCGATCCTTCCATAATCCAGTACGGAGAGCTCGTCGGTGAGTTGCAGTTTCAGTTCTATCAAATCAGTCTAATCTGCCGCCAGAGTTTTTCTACCGCACCCATGACCCGACTACACCGAATAGGCAGGGCGGTGACGTGGGCACTCGTATGATTGTTCCCTTGACATCATGTTCAATATGCTAATTGTCGAGCAGAGTATCGCTCTGTAATTTTCACACATTCACCTGAACAGAGCAAGATAGCGGAGGATGTCACGCGGAAGGTACAAGAGGAACATTTCAAGGGCCAAACGATTGCGACGGAAATCAAAGAAGCTGGGCGATGGTATGATGCCGAAGAGTATCATCAGCTATATTTGTTCAAGGAACCGAATGGCTACCAGTGCCCAACACACAAGAAGCACTGGTAGATGGATGATTGTTAACAGCGTAACTGAGTATTAGAATAGATGAATGTACAGTAAATACCAACTGAAGTCGTGAACTGGTTATCAGGATTCAGGATGACCCAGTGACAATCAAAAGCCGCCATCAGAGTTGTGGAAGCCCGTCCCTTTACAAATGTAACAAGGAGAGTGGTGCCGAACGGGCGATGTCAATGCGATCCCTGCATAGGGTCCGACTCAACTCTCTGCACCGTCATTTCTCGTCATTGGCGTTTCTGATTGTGGAAGGATGAAAATCAAAATATTTTCGTCACGAATGTTATAAGGCTAAGGCGTGGGAAATAATTCGTGGGAATATAGCTTCCATTTTGGACTGATGCACTAGAAGAATGACCCTGCAGCAACTTTCATTTGCACAATCATTGTATCTCGCAGTACTTTTCCGTACCATGGGGCGTGAAGTTTGAAGCTACGTAGCTGATTTTGACAACGAAATTGTGGATCCGTCTGCAGCCCATCGTACTCGACTCAATCAGCGACAGATGCTTACCTAATTCTCCTACTTCCCACTGCAGTGTAGTCACCCAGTAACCACTGCTCACGCGCTCAGGTTGGTTAATCACCCACAAGATCGAAGTTATCATGCCAGCTGCTCATAGAGTCACCGAGGGTAGCCCAGTTGCCGCATTTCTATCCGAATATGCTTCCGACACTGAGGTATTCGTTAGCCACCTCGACACCACTGAGGTGTCAAGCAGAAAGTAAGTCGCACCTTGGGGCGAGAAGACGAGAAGACTTGACAAGCTTTCCATCGCAGGAAACACTTCCTCCTCATGCTAGGCGCCAATCTTGCATGGTCTTTTCTACTTGCCAAACGCATATACGGCGCTCTCTACCGCTACGGCGTCCTGTTTATCCTTGGGAAAATATCACCGATATTCAAGGCCCCTCCTCCTGCGGTGAACTGGCCATTAGCAGGTCAACTGTGCCTTGACATATTTCTGTTGTCCGTGTTGCTGCCCTTGATCAACAACTTCATCGCCGTCATAAAGCTACGATACCGTCATGGGTTCCCAAAATCTGAAATCGTCTTCCGAAAACCTAGTTCAGCGACCGTTGCAAATATTCTTTCTCAATCCCTGGAAAAAAGGGATTCATACCTGAATGACCTTCTGCGTCGTGCCGTCGATCCCGATGAATTCAACCAGCCAACTTGGGGTATGCCTTGGGATGAGTGGACCATAGACTTCCGGGCGATGGCGGTTGCGGACGAGGCGGAGAAAAAGGGTCTGATCTCTAGAGATGCATGGGAGCTAAGCGTATGGATGAAGATGAAGGAAGGTTGGACCGTAATCGAGCACGGGAAAGTCAGTAACCCCTTGAGCCAAGCTGGTATGATGGAAAAGCTTCAAGTACGTGAAGTATCGTCTTATGTTGCACACCCTTATGACGACTTTAGCGCAAACTCACTGCCATGGGCAAGCGACATGTGTTTACTCAGATGATGGAAGTCATTCAGGTCAAGACCGTCGCGAAAGATGGAACTCCGATGCCTGTCACTGAGGAAGTGGACACAATTATTGCAGACATCTTTCGCCGGAATGAGGTGGATTTTGCGCAGTTGACCAGCGAATTGGCTACAGAAACTCCCCGTTTCGCAGCCAACTCGTCAAAGAAGACGAAGTAGACATGCTATATTCTAAATATTTAGAACGTGAGTCCGCTGTACTCAGCGAACTAGCTGGATATCGTTGAATACCCGTTTAGGTTACAGGTACTATATCTGAATTACCACGACAAGTAAAAATATCTCTGTTTCTTCGCTTATCACAGGATGTTCGTATCGGTTAAGTGGCGCTCTCCTGAGCACGTTGGTATTGTGTCACCTGGTCTAGGTTATTCTTATCCGTGAAGCGATGTGAAGAAATGTACATTGGTCTATTGTATCAACAAGACTGCAGGGACACATCAAGATTAAATGTCCATATCCTCAACGTGACAGGCGATAAGCTGCTTCACCTATAAGCCGCCTGTCAGCAACCACAAGAGATACAGAGGTCAGATTGGAAGCTATCTAATCGTTAGTGACCTATTGACTAGCATCAATATCTTTGTTTGGGGCATTGCGTTTACGTGCCACATAGCCTTGGCCTGTTCGTAGCGCGTTTTATCCTAGGTATGTGCGAGGGGTCCATCACAGCTGGTTTTACGACTGTCAGCTCGATGTTCTGTAATCGTGGTTTCATCACATCTCTGCTCATGATGAATTTGAACCACGCGGTGCTGAGCGCAGATTATATCTGGTCTTATCAGTCCTGGTTCACTGCATATCTCAGGATTTGCGCCATATGCATGGCAATGGTCAAGCTTGATCCGATTATCAACGCCAGCGACACTAACAATCACATGGAGGCTCATAATGTTTTGTCAGACTGGCGCAGAAAATAAACTGGATCAGTGCAGTGCGTGTGTTCATTCCCCTTCAACGCCATTACAGCATGAATAGAAGTTTTGAACGATAGAAAGACGTGGATTTTCGCTCTCTCGATCAGAACTTCAGATATTGAACTCGCTCAGCAATCAACGGCAAATCATCGTGACTCGCATCAGCACTTTGCAAACAACCTTGTTGAGTTGTGTTGATGGTTTTATGGAAGTTGGACTGACATCGTGATTGTCTCCCTGATTCTAAACAGTCGTGCATACGTCGGCGCGGTGTACTTCATCCCGGCTTTGGTTGGGGTACTCATGATTGAGTTCCTGCCATGGAGCGATCAGATCGCCTTGCTTTGCCATCTGGCTTGTGGATGGATGTCGGGATTACTGTATCCATCCTATCTCTGACCTGGGTTGACCAAGGTTACGGTTGGAGAGTCAGTCACAGACAAGTTCAAAAAATAAATTAACAGAAGGCTGAGTAAACCAAGTGACCACGAATGCAATCATGTTGAGTGCGTATTGCGTTGGTATGGCTGTTCATGCGGCAGAGGCGGTATGAGCCATGGCAAATCTCTCTTGGTGGACTTGTTACACTCAATTAGTCGAGCCGATAACCATAGTTCGCACGGTGAGAACAGTACCGAATGGCTTGTCCGATGCAGTATGATTGCAGAGATGGTACACGCGGCTCGTTGTACATTCGTTACGCAATATAATACTCTATACTCATAGTTGATACCAGGAAATGAAGAAGCAAAGAAATAAAAATAAAAAGTCACAGGAAGGCGCGATACAAACCACGCCGCAAAAAGCAATAATGATCAGGATCAAGCAGAAAAATATAATATCATGAAAGGAAAGAATGGCCTACAAAAACAGAGGGAGAATAAGGTTCCGTATTAGGTATTCAACGGTTGGTGTTATCGACCCCAACCACTACTGCCCGTACGTCCCCGCGGTCGTGGCGCCCACCCGCGCTCTCGTTCCCAATCAAGACGATCACGGTCATGACGATCACGATCAGCAGACGGTCCGCGAGGAATGTATTGCGAACCGCTGTACACGCGGCTACTGGGAGAAGAATATGTCGGTGGATGGGATGATTGACTAACTCTCAGTGCCCGTGGCCCACTGGGTAAGGGGCGCGGAGGGCCGTTCGAGGAAGAAGTGTTGGATAAGGGTGCTCTTGTCGGTGGAGGTGGACCGCGCCAGGAAGCTGACGGAGTGGGTGTGGATGTGGTATGGGTAAAATTAGGAGACAAGGGATGTGAGGTCTGAAATGAGCGGGGCTGGGTTGGAGGCGTGTAAGATCGGGGGAAGAAATGCGACGACTTTGGAGGAGAGGCGCTTGTGATTTCTCCATCTTCGTGAGAGGGTCTATGAGAATAGGAAGCCGGAGCGGAAGGGGGTAGAGGTGACGAAAAAGGTTTGGGTGATGACGATTGTTTTTCTGTACTCTTGATCTGCTGGTGCAATGGAGGTGGAGGCGGGTCCGGCGCAGATGGTGATGTCCTATCATAGGCACCCACAAGTCCATTGGGTATAGAAGTCTCCGATATCTCGACCTTGGCCACAAGAGAAGTGGGATCTGCAAGTTGGCCGTTGGGATGAGCATTATCCATGCTACGAACAGATCTTAGGGATACGACGGGAGACCTCGGCGGGTATGGAGTAGCGCCTCGTGGTTCGGATTCACAGCGCCGCTGACTCTCAGCAGGTGAATCTTCCAGCACGCAGTCCACTACGTTCTGCATGGTGAAAGAAGCGTCAGGTTCGTCCTTCACCCCCTCAACAGCCTGCCCCATGTCATTATCACCATCCATCTCCACATCCTGCGCCTCTCTTATATCTGACATGGTCACTTCCAAATCACGCTCATGGTCTGTGCCCTCAGAATCCCTCCCCAGCCGCTCATCTGCACCATCATCATCCACATGTATCCCTTCGTCCCCGCTCTCCTCTAGCAACCCCATGCTTAACCCACCAGGCGACTCACATTCCCGCTCCTTCGCCATTTCTTCACGTTGCTTCTTCTTGCGCAGAGCAAAGTCCTTGAGGGACATCTTCACCTTTGGAGGAGGCAGCGGTGACTGTTCGCGTGCGGGTGACGTGGGTTCATGTGCTGGTGGACTGAGTTCGTGTGATGCTGGCGTGGACTCGTGTATAGGTAGTGCGGGTTCGCATGATGGAGGTGGTGAATCAGAATCATGGAGGGATGGCGTTGACTCGCATATTGACGGTACCAGTATAGTTGAATCGCGCATGATTGATGACATAGAGGCACCTGTTTGTGGCGTTTCATCTGGTGGGACTATTTTGACCTCAAGAGAAGTTCCGTCATGTACAGGGCTCCTATCTGGCTGTAGTACGGCCTCTGCTGTTGAACCAGCTGTTTTGTCATCTTCCAACACAGGTGGAGGAGTATGCGAGTAAATAGGAGGTATCGCTTCCCTCCCTGATTTAAGCGGAGTATGTTGAGTAGTCTTCAAGGACGGTTGCCCATGTAACACCTCCGGGGATGCAAAGCGCACACGATGAGGTGAAGAAGCGTTGGACATCGATGGATTGGACGGTTGTGGATGGACTATGACTTGCGCGCTCAATGCGTCTGAAGGACTCTTGCTATTGGACGACTGGGGTGGCGGAGGGGATGACATTGGCATAGGACGCCTAGACGAGTTTGTCAGAGGCACTCCAAAGAGGGAAGGTGACCCGGAGCGCATATCAGGCAGGACGGGTGACAGAAGAGATAGTTTTGAGAAGGTTGCTGAAGGCGAGACGGATGCGAATGCGACGGAGGAAATGGTGGTGGGGTCGAGAGCTGCCGGCATTGGTGGTGGTGGCATTTGACGAATATCTATGGAGAGAGGGTCAGCCAACATGCGGCACACAGGAAAAGCGATGTGAAAATCCATACGCAACAAAATTGTGCAAAACAAAAGTAAAGCTTACCAGAGAACGTATCGCTCACATCGATATCCATTCCATCTACAGTGCTCTCGGGGGATGGTGGTGAAGGGCTGTCTCCAGATGTTGGTGCTGGACTGTCCGCTGAGAGTAATGTCGGGCTTCTCCAGTCTGTCGTAGACACCGGAGCGGGTGGACTATGTCCACTCAATACCGGTGAACTATGTACATGCACTCCCAATAGGCTTTGACCATGCTGTCCATGCGAACCAGATGGTCTCTGTGCGTTGATAGATACAAAATTTCTATTATTCCGTGAAGAGGCACGCTCATCACGATCATGCGACACGGACACAGACACAGTATGCATCCACCTCTTACGCATCCTTGGTGGAATATTTTCCTCGTTGACGTCCATCGAGTCGGGAGTAGGGCCTGCACAGATAAATAAAATACTGAGAGTGAGCAAGTCTGGGTAAAGGAGTAAAGAAGGGGGGTATAGTGGATGAGCACACGCTGAGAAAAGAAAATTACGCGCTGCAGAGAGAACTAGAAGCTAAAATACAGCAGAACACACTCACCGTCACCTTCCACGTCCACGTCTGCATCCACGTCTGTCTCCTCTGGAGCACGCCGCTTGCCCTTCCTATCGCTTGTCCTCGTGCAATTCGAAGTTCGTGACTGACTCGAGGTAGAAATTGTAGGGCGCCAATTCGATGGTCCTCCATTGGGTCCCAAGCCCGAAAACTCAGCGGGAGTATTGAAACTTGAAGGCCATGCGTCAGGTCCTGCGCTCGATAACCTATCACTCGACCCAGCATCAAAGCCCCCACTCAACTCAGCACCAAACCTCTCAGTCGACCCAGCGCCAAAACTGACCCCCGATCCCGACGGAACCATCTCCACACCACCAACGCCCCCGCCAAATGGCACCTTCTCCCGTGTCCTAAAGCCGCGTTTCGCGCCAATCAGCGGACCGAGGTCAATTTTCCGAGTGAATGCCGATGATGACGGTGTGTTTCCATTCATACCGTTTGTGTTGATATTGGCACCGTTCCCGTTGGTACTAGTCGAGTTCGCGTTCATCTGGATTCCAAGACCCACCACAGTTCGCTCAGAATCATGTCCCCAATTTTCCTTGTCTGAGCTCGACCCATCGCCGGCATCCGCCTCTCCTGCCTGCCTCGCCCCATTCCCATTCGTCATCCCGCTCGTACCATTCATAGGCTGCCCTGACGCACACGTGACACTAGATGCATCAAGCTCGCTGTCAACATATTGCGCCATGACATTCAAAACGCAGTCCCTTGCGCGGGCACCGCATGCACACGTTGTGAATGTGGAACTGAGCGCATGGAGAATTGAGGTCATTTGTGCACGGAGGTGAGTTAGGTGGTACGTCCTGTTCGTGCGAGTGAGTCAGTAAGGGATGTGGGACGAGGAAAGAGAATGGGGAGTGGAGTGGGAGTGTGAGGTAAGAGGGTGAGGGGTTAACGTACGGAACGGTAAATGGTCCGGGATCAATTACAAAGAAACAAAAGATTGAAGGTTAAAAAGAAAGAACAGGATAAGAGAAAGACGCACGAGAACAAATGTGGGCTCTCGATGAGCGCTGGAAGACTGTGCACTGCGTTTCCGTCGTCCCATTCCCAACCGAGAACGACTTCTTCGTTGGCTTTGAGGTCGCGCAGTGCGAATACGCCAAATGTTAGGGTTTCTTCATCTGAGTCTGTCTTGTCGTTCTTCTTCTTCCCGCTTTCCCTCCTCTCCTTCTTCACGCTTTCTGTCCTCTCTTTCTCGGACTCATCCTTTGCCTTACGGCACAGTAAGGGCCTCAACACTGCATTTGGACGACACCCACTCCGGGCAAAGCGTCCCTCGTCACCAACAACTCTCGCATCGAGGGCGACGTCCAGCGGTGGACCCATCAGGTGCACGAATGGCTTCGGCATGCCAAGGTGGGCGTACGCATTGAGCGGGTCGGCGAGGTAAGAGGCGCTCGGGGTGATAGCGCAGGTAAACGGGGCAATGTAGCTCGACGAAGGGACCGGCGTAGTTGTGTGGAGGCTGTAGGTGGGCGGGCGAACGAGGGGGTTGGTATGCAGCTGACTTGGAGATGGTGTAGGTGGGACTGAGTGGATTTGTGTGCGGTTGGGATGTATGGGTGGTGAGAGGGCGGTGATGCCCCGCCATGACTGGGCTTGTCTGCGGAGTCTGGCATGGGCTTCTGTTGTAGCGATGTCTTTAGTGATAGGGACGTAGGATAGAGACCACGGTTCGTCGATGTCGACCGGCTCATCTTCGCCTTGTTGTATTGGCGTCGGCGGTGGGTGCGGCGTCGACGGGGATATGATAGATGCTCTACGTTTCTTCTTTGTATTTCCGGAGCCCTCGATGGCAGCAGCGCTGGCTCGTCGTCGTTGTACGGGCGACCCAGCTCTATCTCGTTTTTTGCCCTTGTCTCTATCTTTTTCCTTGTCTCTCTCCCTCTCCCTGACGTGCATCTCTGTAATACGTTGCTTCTGGAGGCGAACTGCACGGTCACGGTTAACAGGACGGGGATCGCAATCCCAACAGCGCCACTCTTCTGGTACCTCTCCCTCGACAATATCGAAGCATGCTGCATGGCACCAACGAGAGCAGACGTCGCAGGCAATGCTGAAACCATCGTCAAAGAGAAAACCACATATGCAGCTGATAGCATCTGCGTCTGGAAGAGGAGGGCTAGCTGATAGCGCTGGTTGTAATGGTGTTGTCGTTGGCGGTGGTCTTGGTGTCGGTATTTGTACTGGTTTTCTGATTTGAGGGATTGTGTTGTTGTTTAGAGGAGAGAGGCTGAGGAGACCGAGTGCAGCCTCCGTTGCATCGCTGTTCATCGACGTTCCCAATGTTTTTGGTCTCCTGCCAATTTGCCGCCGACCAAGTTCTTGTCCGACTCTTTCTCAATTCTACTCGATTGCACTCACCAGGAAACAGTAAACACAAATCAACATCTGATTCAGCAACTCGGCACTCCCCGCACGGTCCAACGGGAAGATGATGCACATCATTGACAGAGTACCTTCTAATCATCAATAAGGAGATGAGCACGAGTTGCAATCTTCACGAGCTATTGTAATTTAGTGACGTTGTAACAGCACTTGCGATTGGTCAATACCAGCTCAATTACATATTAGCCAGAATTCAGGCACCCGATTCAAGGGTGCAGAAGAGAGATGAATTCCTACGTATACTTGCCGATCTTATAACAGGCGAAAGTAAAGTATGAGGTTGACCTGACAGCCTATGACGCCCAAAATCTCGATCATTTACAGAGAGGGTAAGGACGATGGGAAGAAAAAAAGCGTCAGAACTTCCCGGAAAGTTGCGCAGACGGTCTTGTTCTGTCTTGAAGGGTCCGTTTTGGTCGCGTTCCGGAAGAAAGGTAAGTAGAACGGTTTATAATCTCACCCTACCAAAAGAACACCTTATCTTTGACCTGCTCTCGGAGCACCAATAATCCGAGACCATCCAGCTTCGCTCTCGGCGATAGAGCACGGCCCGCAGGCCCCGCATTAGCGACCATGGAATCAAAATGTTAGTGACACATGCCTTAGTAGAAGAATATGGGGAAAGATTCATTCCGGTAGGCGACGCCCATGTTTTAGGATGGCAGCAATTCCTCACCACAATCTCACTGATCTGAGTCCGAGTGACTGAGCATGATCACTGTTCTCCATGAACCAGCTGACACATTGATCGTCTTTGGTGCGGTGTATGAAATTTAATTAGTCGAAAGAATGTCTTATGAGGATGTGCTGACACCTATCGTGCAAAGTTTGAGACTGGCCCTGCAGGACTGCCACGTCGGTAAGAAATAAAGTTGCTCCATTCGACTTGGAAGTAATATAGCCAAACCTTAATGGTGCTTTAGGCAGAACTGCAAGCAGCTAATTTGCCAGCGCCGGGAGGAACCTGGAAAAATATAGTCTCCTAAGCCAGACCTGTCGAAAGAAGATAGCCGTTTCTTTGGATTAGCACTGTTGAGGGTGAAACCAGCGTTTTATCATAGTAGAACAAGGTCAGCTACGAGAAATCATTTAGTTCACTTAATGTCAACTCCTACAATGTGATGGTCAGCATGCTGTGGCTGAATAAGGCAGGCTGCTCACGAGCCAACCGCTAGCAAACAGTTAATTTGTTGCACAAAATCTACCACTCACCAAAATCACCACTCCGACTACTTGTCTGTCAATGCCCGAGTGTTTGAACCACAGGCCTCACAAATGTAGAAACGTGTTTATTAGACATCCCAGAGACTGCGAGATCATCGATTTGTGCGGTGGATATTTCTCGAAAAATAGAGTCAGGTCAAGATCCATATGAGGCAGGGAAGAACCATGAGCTGATGTTCAAATGGTTCGCGCACTGAAGCAGAAGAAAGAGTGCAAAATTGTGCGAAAGCGATTAAATGCTAGAAAATGCATGAATCACGGGCGCCGAAGACATGAACCTTGCGTTCCCGACCGATGAGAACATGATATTGTGGGGCCTGGGCCAGCCAATATCAGGAATTTGACCTTATGATCCTTGTGCATACTACATACCGCAGTTATTGGTTCCTTTTCGGTTCCCATGAGCGTGGTGATGACTCGGAGTGCCCCCGTATGCTTACAAGTGTTGATCCCTAGTAGTTCTGGTCAGTGATGACTGAATATCACTTCTGTCAAAGCCTGATCAGTGACTACGGGTCTGAGCACTGAGCTAGGACACTAGTCGGCTTGTACTAATCATGATGGAGTCATGGATTGATGCATTCATGCCGAAATTGAAACTGTAAGCTTACGTAACGAATTGCTTTAAGTGACCACTGGTGGCTCGGTTGAGCCAAAACGTCTTCCCTCACTGGTAGCCGGCGGGCTTGCATATGCGGAGGATTACCATCGATTTTAATAAAGAGCTCAAGCTCTAACCCTAGGTGAGTCGTTAATACATTTTGCCAATGGTTTCTGATATTAGTGCTGACTCAATTTCAGCAGTGAAGCTTGCTTTCGGTGGCCTGTACTTAGCGACGCTGATTCTTCACAAACGAATCAAGTAGCACCAATAAACATTGGTTGTCACGAATCGCCTATCATACATCCTGATTCGATGGTCTTGCTGCGATCCTTTGAAATTTACGATTTTCGCCGATCTTGGGTTTGACATGTCGACATTTCAAGCTCTTGGCATCAGCTTCCACGTTCAACATTGATGAGCGCTGATACCGCGGTCTCTGATATTTGTCCGCACTGAACATCGCGTCCGACAGATTACGAGTAGGCTTATGACCATATGTTTCCCTCGCGTGCATCTCCTATTGAGATTGCGGTGCTTCTAACTTCTTGGAATTTCTTTGTCATCTCCAAGTTGCAGTCCCACATCATGGGAGGTCAGGATCCCTCGGCACAACATTTCAACTCATTTCAAGTTATTATGCCACGCCGGTCTAGAACACTACAAATCAGTCTTCTCGGATCGAAGTTCCATCACCGGGTTGTCTTTTGCGGTTAGCATGGGTGACAGCTCATGACCACTAAGAATGGCGTATTGACTATGGATACATGTTGCACCTCTCTGTACAACGACACGGTTGCAAATCCGGCTTATGGTCCGAATTTACCCTTTCACACACAGGTTGGACGTCTGGCTTGTCGTTCTTCGGCTCAATCTTACTAGGCTTCGCAATATTATAGCCACTCTCAAAGTGCACCCACTTTTCTCGGCGGGCGACTATTTTGGGCCCCAAGAAATCAATATCAATATTTGTCAGGTTTAGCCTCGGGCCAGGACTACACCGTCAAATGAGGCCAGCTTCTAAATTTGCTTACTGGAGAATGTTGGCGCCAAACATTCTTTGATCGTCTCCCAAGGCTATATTCGTCGCTCAGCTCTTCGGAACGGATGTATCGATTGTCATATTAGTCGCTCTCTACGTTGTGTTTTCGACTGCTTACCCCCGAATCAACGACTTGACTCGGGCGACGTGGGCATTCTCCACATCTGAGGCCTGAGGTGCAAGCATGGCGTGCAGTCACCAGTGGGTATCGCCATGTCTTCAACCGCGTTGTCTATCCCACTGTCTTCTGGGTATACGACCATTGCACTTAGAATGACAGCCATCACGTCCGTCGTTTCAAAGTAACAGCGGTTCCTCCAAGATACTATATCTTTGTACCGTAAGTGGTCGTGGTCATCTTACCGACTACATCTGACAAGTACATGAAGTAACTTCAATGCTCTTGCAATTCGGTTGATGATACCGAGTGAGTGACAGCAATGATCTTCATGTTTGTATGTGGGCTCGTATCCTCTGACGGTGTTTTCAAGGCCACTCTGGCATTCTTTTGGAGAAGTGTGTGTTCCATGAGATAATGACCGAGGTTTTTATCTGATGCCTCACGCAGGTACTTTGACAGCTACCAGGCATATTCCTATCCGGTTTAATTACAGTAGAAAAGGTGCTGGTAGTACTTATCATAAATGCCGTGTTTGCGATTTTGGGAATTTCTGGTGCCACATGCGGGACGGCCGCTGGGTCGATATATACTGAACAGACACAGTATTATGGTCTTCTCTGCCAACCTGACACCCAAACAGGTTCCAGAGTTACCGAAGCCTTTTGTTGCGAGGCTTCTGAGTATGATATATGTGACTAGTTTACCGATATCTGCATCCATTAGCTGGATAAGAACACTGGTACTAGGGAAGAGGACATACCCGAGTGTATAGTACCGTGACGCCTCTGTCTGCTATTACCACGTTCACAGCATCGGTTATGATTCTCCAAACTAGTCCATATTTCAGGTACATTCTGTCATCATTTCTGTCCAATTTCTGTCATTTGGCAGTCGGATCAGTTTGGAAGAATTAGAGCAAACACTCGTTGCAGTTTGAACAACGTGCCCTTCGCCAAATTTTTCCTTATAACTAGCACGGCGCTACCGCGCCCACGTTGGAAAAGTTTCAACATGTAATTTGGAACGTTGGTGGCCCGGCACAGAGCAAGGTTAGATGATCCGCGCGTCGGCCCGCCCGTAGTGATCTACTTATATACATCATGTGCATATTCTCACTCGGTCTCTCCCACTTACCGAGTAATCCGAATTTGTATATCCGGCGGGAGTCAGTGACTACACAATATCTATAGTATCCGAGTCAGGTTAGATATCCTCTACCACAAGTCGCTATCAGTCTCGTACTAATACTTCTCTCTCCCGCAGCGGCTATAACTTATTCTTCATCTGCAATAGGACCAGCCTCTAAAATACAGATATCCGACATTGAAACAGCCAACCATTTATTCAGAGACACCGTCTGTGCCGCCTTATCATCGGCACCGACATACAACACAGCCGAGACGATCTCGAGGAGGAGTGATTTTATCACCCCCAGCGATCGTTCAGTCTGATAAACCTAGCGCATGACCTTGCTCCATGTCTACTTTGCACTACGCAAGCAGCAATCCTTTCACCGCCTGCTCAATGGCGGTCCTGGACAACCTTCCACATCTGTCAGCACCAGCAGCGGAAAATCATGGAAGCGCGCGGGGGTACTGAACGGAGGAATGGCCCTCGAAATAAATGCTCTCGATACCCTTGGCAGGTCAGTCCTGCACCTGGCATGCAGCTCCACTGAGGCTTCAAGCCTGGAATATGTCCGCATGCTCCTCGCCCACCCAGCTATCAATGTGAACATACTGGACAAGGAGAGTCATTGGACGCCCTTACATAGGGCGCTATATGCGGGAAACGTCTCTGCTGCGTATGTCTCTATTTTCGCATGTGTGGCCGGTGCAGTATTGTCTTACTGAGTTGAAGGATCCTTCTTTTGAAGCGCCTGGATATCGATACGTCCATCAAGGACTTAGAAGGCTATACTGCTCACGACCTGTACAACTCAACTGTGAGATCTGCAAAGCCTACCGAGGACGAAGAGACTCTTGCCGAACTGTTTACCTGGGGTACGAACAGGTAAGTCGACGTGCTGATGGAATTGAGTTATCACGTCTTATGAGGGTTTTGACATCAGAAACGCAGCATTGGGGCTGGGCGATGGAAATGATAGGGCATATCCGGATGAGGTCGTCATTCCCCGTAAGGACGATGTAGCACAACAGCACAACAGGTCCCTCGACGACCGCTTCGCCCCAATTCACGTCCGGCAAGTGTCAATGTCCAAGCTTCATACAGGCGCGTTTTGTTCGGGGTATATATATGCCGAGCTCACCATTCCGTAGTTGTACTCACCTCCGAGCCTCGGGATAACATCCGTGTGTGCGGCTTCGGCGGTGGAGGACGGTAGGCGCAGACATGTACTCGATCATACGTTGCATTGCTAATTTTTCTGCAGTTTGGGTCCAAGTCAACATACACAGTATGCCCTCATGCCCCTTCCCGATATCAAACACACCATTGAGTCCGTTGCGCTTGGCCAAGACCACACCCTCGCGCTCACTTCAACTGGAGAAGTTCTCACATGGGGACTCAATCGCTTCTATCAGCTTGGATACGTCATTGAGGTCTCATCCTCGGCTAAACAAGATGAGCATATCCAGGCTACGCCGCGAAAAGTCGGCTCGTTGAGGAGAGAGTTTGTCAAAGGTGTTGCAGCGTGCAAAACCGCTTCTGGTTGCTGGACAGATACGGAAGTATGGACGTGGGGCACGAACGGCGGGCAACTTGGTTGGTTACTTCTCCTGAGTTGTTAATACATGCTCATGTTGAAATTCTTAGGGTATGACAAGGCGCTAGTGCCCGTCCAAGTGCTCCCCCGTAAAGTCTCCAGTATAGTGAAGCCTGTTCGCGCAATAGTGATGACGGTTTGTTGGAATTTTTATATAGTTCTACAATAAGAGTGACTCTGGATCCAGGAAACCCTCATGGCATGTCTACTTCTCACGGGCGAAGTCTTGTGTGCTTGGTCTGGAGGGATTTCCAAGATTAGGTCGGACTTTTCCTAAGCTCGATTCACTTTCTTTCTGACTCTCGATACCTAGTTTCCCCACTCAGAGATTCCCTTCAGAGATCTCTGTTTACCGGCCCCCGCAAGCAATCAAGGGTCAAACCATCATAAAGCTCAGGAGCTGTGATGACACCATCGCCGCCCTCTCATCGAATGGGGAAGTATTCACGTTTACCTCACAACCTACTGGAGAAGGCGATTCCGCAAAGAGTTCCCCTGCTTTCAAGCCTCAACGCATATGGGCCCTGAGACGTCAGTTCAGTGCTGTGCAGGTGGGTGGGTTCAAATTCAAACACCATCCCGTCTGACGTCTTGTAGGACGTTGATATTGGGGCCGATGGAACTGTCATAGTCTGCACTCAGTCTGGACATGTTTACGTCCGCTTGCGGAGCGCCAAGGGAGGTCAGAGTTCCGGTGCCAAAGCATTCAAATTCCAGCGCATACCGTACATACAGCGTGCTGTTGCTGTCTGTGCAAACAGCACAGGGGCGTTTGGGGCTCTGCGCGTCGATTTTAAACCACTGCCCATCCACGTCACTACACATTCATTTTCATGTGATATTACTAAGATCCAACCATACCTAGGTCCGTCATCGCGTGCGGAGGCACTGTCTGCGACACTAAACATGGAGACACCCGTCTTGGATGCCGACGAAGATGGCGAGGACGCGTTGATCCTGGATGATATCGGAGATCTATCGAAGTTACTCCAGGTTCTAGACCAACGCAAGAACGCGCCAGATATCGTCTTGCCCTATAATGCCGACGTGGTTGTTGTCACTCCTGGTCCACTGCACCTTCCGGCTCACCGACTCATTCTCGCTGTGAGATGTCCAGTATTGGGCAACATTTTGCATACCGGACGACCATTAAATGATAAATCTTCAGGGATTGAGGTCAGTCTCGTCCCAGGAGACAGGATCCACATTCAAATCATTGGATGTCATCCGTTCACGGTCCTTATTCTCCTTCGATACTTCTACTTGGACCAGCTCCTCGCTATCTGGGATTTACGCATCGGAACCCCCTTTATGTCCCAATTTCAAACATTTGCTGTGAAACCTGTAGCAATCAAGGCGGAACTTCAATCACTTGCACGTATATTCAATCTTCAACTTCTTTTGAAAGCACTTCAATCGCCAGGGAAGCGAGTCCCCACTCCTTCACAGGCAGAAGACTTCCGCCTGCTCTACCAGAAAACCCAGTTAACCGGACATTTACGGAATAATACAAGAGAAGACTCCCTTGCGCCCGACGTCGCGCTCCACCTCGCTGACCAGGTCATCGTTTGGAGTCATTCAGTGGTGCTACAAGCCCGCTGTCAATTCTTCGCCAGCTTCTTTGAAAATAGCGTGTGGACATCTAAGCGTCGTGATAAATCGGGTATCATCGACATTGATCTCAAGCACTTGGAGTGGCAGGTCATGCAATATGTCGTTCGATGGATGTGTTATGGAGACGAGAACTTGTTTGAATCTCTCGGTGTGTTTTCGTGTGTTATTTTCATCGTGTTGGTCATCTTACTGCATCGAAGACTTTGTGCAAGGGGTAGATGACGCGATATCCTTCATGTTATCTGTTCTTTCCGCAGCGGTAAGTCCACGTGCACTATCATTAGGCACATGGTTCATAATGCAACTTCAACCAGAACGAACTTCTACTCGACCGCCTGATGCTTCTATGTTCACAAGTCATTTTGAAGTATCTCGATGTTTATAATGCGTGCTATTTGCTCGCTGATGCAACGCACATCAACGCGACCCATCTCGTTGAACGTTTGCAAAGTTACATCACTGCAAATCTGGAGATGATGCTAGAGGGTCGCATGTTCGAGGACCTTGACACTTCCATCGTGCGGCAACTTTCCAAGTACATCCGCAGTGCACAGATGACAAAGTCCCCGGTCTCTCGTTCTAACTTACTGGCGAACAAAGCGCTGCGGAAGCACGCCGAATGGCTTGCTCGACAGGATATTCCAGCCGTATTTGAACCTGTAGACAGGCCACAGGTTCACAGGGATTCTCCGAAGTCATTGACTGCGAGCCCAATGAAGACTCGCCCAATTCCAAGTCTGTCTGTGCATCCGGCAGCAGATTCGCCCAAGGCTACTGATACTGGGCCGTCAGGAGATGAGCTGTTCGTGATGGACCAAGTACCTTCATCGGATACTCCTAATCATCAGATACCTGTGATTGCTGAACTGTCTGGATCGGTACCGGTATGGAAACGGTCCATCTCCACTCCCAGGTGTGTGGAGCTTTTGCTTCTATTCTTACTATACATTGTGCTGATACCACTATGAAGGACCGATCTCAAGGCCATTATGGCAGAGGCTGAGAACACCAAGATATCCGGTGTTCCAAACAGAGCAACACACGTTACTATGGTCAAACCTAGTCATGAGTCTTTGAAACAGGTAGCTACGCCACAGCGTAGGACCGTGAGCTCGTCGCTGAAGCCTGATGCGTCACTGACACCGCGTCGAACGCCGTCTGATCTTGACTTGGGGAAGTCTTCGCTCCCCGAATCATCCGCCGCCGCGAAGCTAATGCATGCGAGAACACCTCAGCGGCCAGTTCCTCAAGCCGTACCTTCATCTTCAAAGCCTCAGCCGAATGCATCTTCACTCGGCCCTGTCTTTTCCCCCATTCGACAGGTGCCTTCGACGTCCAGTTCACCAGGTCCCCGACGTGTTTCGTACGTGCCTACTGTTCCCCTTGGCCACGTGCCACGTCTTTCTGATTCATATATACCAGGAATATGGGTGCCGCATGGACCCTTCCGCCTGTTCAGCCAGTGGTGCAATCGAGCGTTACAGAATCATCCTCACTTTCATTTGCTGAGATACAACAATTACAGCTTCTGCAGGGCATACCTGCAGCCAAGGACAAGCGATCGCTTGTCGAGATTCAAGAAGAGGAGCGAGCCATTCAACTAGAGGCAGACTTCATGAAATGGTGGGCAGCGGAAGAGGCGCGCACTCAAGCAGAAGCGCACAGTATCTCTGAAACACAAACGCAACGTGCTACTCCTTCTAAGAATAAGAATCGAGGAGGGAAGAAGCGATCTTACAGTGCTCGCTCGAAGCCTGGTGAAGCGCACCCTGCTCATGGTTCTAGCCGTTCCAAGGAGGGGGGGAAGCACTCTATGGTACCGGCAACTGACGGTGCAATGCCGCAGGCTGGAGGATCTGGCCCAAAGAGTCGAAAGAGACAGGGGGCTGCTAGGCCGGCGGTGGATGATTCCATCCATGTTCAACGGACCAAGGGGCGGTGAACCGTGTAGCAAGCCTCCAGCCAGTGCCCTTATAACAATAGTATGGACTATGGGAGTCGTTGGAAGGAAATCATGAGCACCGAAGCGATACCTAATTACTTGAAGTCTGAAGATACGTAGATGCATGCGAAATTGCGAGTGCCAGGAGCTTTGTCGGACCACTGTAACCACACACTCTGACCTGGCTATAATTCACCAACAGTTTGTAAGGTGCTAATATTTCGAAATTCAGATAAACAGTAAATTTGGCCCAGGATGTCTAGTGCGCAAAATTACGTACAAGAATAAAATACTGTAACGAAGCTTATCGTCGAATCCCAGTCCTCGGATTACGTCTCGTGCTGACCACTTCGTCATCTTCATCATAGCTGTTTAGCAACGGTTCCGCAGCTCCGCTGATTCCACCCAATTCAACACTCTTGGTATCTTCGAACCGGGTAGCGTATGGTAAATGTGCATCTGCCGATGCTGGGTGAGGGTAATACTGCCTGTACGAAAAATATGCAAGGAGAAATCCAAGAGAAGATCCAGTCACAACGTCCTGCCAGTGGTCTGAATGGCAAAGTGAGTAATCTAATATGATTTCATTAAAGAAACAAGGATCGTACGACGATAGTCCATAGTGCGCGAAACTGCCACGAACAATGCACCGGCAAGGGGAGTGATAGATATCCACGCTTTAAACTGAATCATGGGTGGTAAACACGCGCTGCATTATCCACAGGGCAATGGAAACTCACGACGTATCCCCGGGTGTCAAATAGATGCAGTTTACCGGCCAAGTACAAGGCGAGGAATCCGAGGCCTGCAAAGGACACTACAAATAGACATATCAGATCTGTGACAGGGAGAGACGACATTGATCATACTGCTGGAATGACCGCTGGGGAAACTTCTCCATCCATCTTCGAGTATCCTCGATACCGTCTGCGTACATATATCTACAGTAGATAGGCCCCAAATAGGATCTGCAGAGCCCGTCGTAGGCTGACAGCGCGAAATTAAATCTGTGAATATTGTAAGACACGCCAAGTACTAGGTGAAACTGCAAGCTTACCTGGCCGGGGTCGTCCAACCGTGACTTTGACAAATTGTGTAATGATCCTTGTCATCGACAGAGAGAGGGTCACTGTATTGTCATGAGTAATGATAAGATGTAGCTATTAGATTTAGGTACATACATCCCAGAGTGCTGTGGTGGAAATCCCACCATGACTGGACTGTCAAAAAATTGACAAGGCACTGAACCACGAATGGGACGCCATAAGAGATGAAGCCAAGAGCCGTTGTCTGACATGTTGTTAATGAAAAGACTTTGTCCATGTTCGCTGTGACTTACCCCGACGCGTTCATTAACAGCATAGCTGGTGGGTATGAAGTGAGCGTTGTAAGTAGGGAACCCAGTTGATGAATAATACCCACGGATATCGTAATCTAACAAGGTCTCAAGTGAACATGTAACCTGAATGGAAGCATTGAGACTTACGAGACATCAGATAACGAGAAGTGCCTCTTGAACCCAGATACTTGGATGTGGTTGTCGATGACCCAAGAGATTGCCCTGCAAGTTAATGCAGTCTTTAGCTCTGGGTGCTTCCATGCCTGCAACCTTGATGGTGGCTCCAAATCCTTACCAAAGCGAACCAGATATGATCCTTTGGGGAAAGATACTACATGAGTTCAAGCTCAAAGTTCAGTGGTCAAGAAGTTCACCAGTCGGGGGCATATGATATCATAAATCGCCGTAGACCTGGATGTAGTCCACGGTGCTCTTGGCTCATGGTGTTTGGAATGACAGGATTTGACTCCAGAGTATCAGTGAGAGTTGCAAAGGTATAGTCCGTCGGCTGCTTCATGGGAGTAAAGTTATTCGCGTATGTACACTTCAGGTCTTTTCAGGTCGTGCTCTGTACATGTGTTGATAAATTAATCTTTCGTTCTCACACAAGGTTCTATTCCTTAAAGGGCCCGTCACGAGGAGGAGTATCTCTTACGTATTACGCTCGTTTTGCCAACACAGCTCATCGTGAAATGCTGTGTCATATGTTCCAGGACGGTACTAGGCAAATATTCATGCATTCATATTCCGCATTCTATATCTCTCGAATCTTCCACAGAGTCGATAGTGCCAATACTAGTCAATACCACGATGACCTAGTAGTAGGAGTCTTGTGTAATTTTAGTCCTTGGGAACTGCGGCTTCGTACTCCGCCTGCCGCTCTGCCACATTCCGTGCCTGTATATTTGTGCCGCAACAGTCGACCGTCGTCGACTCCTTCGTGATACATCCGACCCCCATCATCAGGTGGCAGTGACATGCCATGATGCCAGGTAGCGAGTCTGATTAGACGTATTTACACAAATTTGCCTTTTTCCAGATGTACATGGTAGAGCAAAAAAGTAGATAGTATCAGATTCGAACGCCAAGCGAGGCAAATGCAAATGATGCAAATGATTGTACACGCATGGTAACCGGTGCGTGACACAGCCGTCGATCTACGCATGAGATAATATCAGCGCTGGTCTCCATTAAAACGTATGAAATCCTATGCCAGTGGTTTATATTCCCTCGGAATGTAACAGGCAGCTTAGCAACTGATTCAGGCATTCGACGCCACAAACTCAGTTGACGATAAAGTAATAGTCATCCCATATATACAAATCCCGAAGTATGTGCTAAGGTCGAGTATTTCTTGAGGGGAAAATCTTTTCTAATGGCTCGAAAAGGCGGAACTCTCTTGCTGCCCAGATGAACCAAAATATGAACATGGTGACGACCACGCATCCACCGACAACTGATGCCAGCATGGCCACTGTCGTAGACTTGAACACATTGTACAGAATGGCGATTGCGAAGTATATCATCCTAATCGAGAATAAGGTGACCATTAGCCCGGTGATGGCGTAGTAATCCACCTACCCCCACATAAGCATTGCGTAGGGAAGACTGTGAACCGTGGCAAGGGCTCTCACTCCGAAAAACGTCCCCGTCATATGAGACAGAAATTCTGTCTGACGGAATTAGTTAGGATGGAGGAGGTAGACACTAGGACCGGAACTTGCTGCTTTGTCCGCTGACTCAAAACCATATCTTTGGTTCTGTCGCACCAGCAGGACTGAGACGATCAAGGAGCCAGTGATGAAGATGATGGAGAGATAGGTGACGATAATCCCGATCGACTGCGACTGGCCAATATTCACATTCGGCACTGCAAGGAAACTTACGTCTACTGCTAACATGACGGTGGACTGGAAATAATCAGGTTACGAAGGAGGACGCTGACATCATAATACGTACATAGATTGTGATCCCAGTCCATTCTGTCATGAGATTTTTGTTGAAGTCTTTCCACCGCGGCGTATTGATGCATTCATCTACCCACACTTTTCGAAGTTCTTCCAAGTGTGATTGTGGTGCCCAAAAAAGCATGACATCGAGAGCGAAAGAAGCACTACTGGTCAGTGGATGAGGGTTTTTATCGTCCTTGTACACCGATTTATCAGCTTCAAGACGAGCGCAGGGTAGACCGCAGAAGTTGAAGAACTTGGCTCTATCTTCAGCATGGATCAGCCACACGCTAGGACATTGAATGAAGAATATACAGAAGTAGTGCATGAATCTCGCTGTCAACGAAATGGTGAATCTTGGATTATTCTGTGAATGTAGTTTTGCTTACCAATAACACAAGTGGAATGTGGGTCATTTGCTGAAGCATTCTCTGGAGATATATATTAGAACTTCAGACTGTCACAGATGAAAATAGTTCGAAGGGGGCCGCCACACCTTTAAGATGGTTTATCAACTCCAAGATTCTGGAGAGTTCATCTCCATCAAAAGGCGACAAGGACGTATCCGAAGTGATGATCTCTGAATCGCGCATTCAAACAGAATCGGACAATTGAATTCAGGCGATAAGTACCTGTACTTGCATGCATGACAAGCCCCCTCAGTTCCTTGATGATCTCCTGTCTATCCATCTGGTGTTTCGGGTAAAATTCGCAATGCGTCCTGCTCGTTCCATGTCATACAAGTCATAGGTTCTGAAATCACATGAACATCAAAATAGATCTCGCAGGAAGTAGTCAAAACTCGTACAAAAATGAGCATGACAAACCAGTATTCAGACTCCAGGGAATATCCTAGTGGTTAGGTCATATCAGCAGCATCGTCACCAGTCCCGCATGACGCACGAATATGGCTCAGATCGATGACGCCTTGGAGCCCACTAAAGACGTCATCCTTCGCTTCGGCGGGGCGATCATGCAGCCAAAATAGTATTCGATCTGTGTAGTCGACGAAATAATAATAGCAAGACACTTCACCCTCTTCATTCTGCGCTAGTTGCACGACGAGGTCAATGTTATCAGCTCCGAGATCCACTGATTTTGTTTTTGCTAGTTCATCTAATGCATCCACACATCTGTCGAGAAACCCGAACATGTTGCTATCCACGGTTGCTTCTGTGAATGCACTCTGCAGAATACGTGAAAAGTGCATATAAACTTCATGATCGAATGCTTACCTTGCACTTGTTATGTAAATATAGTACACCTTCCGGGTGCACACATAGCTCCCAATGACCGCTCAGCCACGGACATGATCTGAACAGTTTGTGATCCGCATTCACCCCATGGCTGTGCACTCACTCGTTTGGGAACTGTATCGTGTGTGCTGGGATTCCATCGCGCCTTCGAGCTGTGTTTCTAGAGGCACCTCCTCAAGATTGATATATTGTCAAGATAGATTGCATTCACGTACACGAGAGGACGATTCTCATATCGTGAAATGTCATCCGCAACGAATGGCACAAGCTTGATATTGGTGTTTGGAACGCTGGAAGGGTTGGCGTTAGGAACTTGTGGAGGCAAAACCGGTTGAGGGGGAATATATTGCTGGGGAATGCATGGTTCAGGCATGGGGAATATTGGCATCGAAGACAACAACACATCTTGCGTGCTGCTTGCTGCACTAGCTGAAGTTATTTGCTGGTTGTGAAGTGGCAGTAGTAATTTGACGGGGGGACATCGCACACCAGAAGCACTGGGCGGTACAGTGCAACAGTCTGCAGGAGAAAGTGTCGTCGAGTCATTATTGCCAGTGTGCCTTGGGAAACCGCGAATCTTCAATTTGGCCACAAAGTGTCGAAAGCAAGTCACGAGGATGCGCAATCTTTGGGCAGATGGAGTTATGAGTGCTGCTAACACTTGGCACAGACTTTTCAAGTGCCTTAGAATCAGCTTCTTGGTCAACATGTTTAGTCGCCTAACGTTCCGAGTCAATGACGGCCTGTTCAAGTTAAGCGGCAGTGGGCACGTAAAGTCGGGGACAGGGCCGCGGCAACTCCCAGTCTAACCAAATAACTTCATGGTTTTAGCGCGCATCCATTGTTGCTCGCTAAGTATCCAAGTCGTTCAACAGTTGTCTTGATGTCGATCTATTGGCACCACTCACACCTGCCATTGTGGCAAGCATCTAGGAGACTATGAACTGCCTCAGGCTAATACACAAACACGATCTTTCGAAGTATGTAATGAAGAACTACCGTAACTCATGCATGACGTAACGAAGCAGCATTTCAAGTAGAGAAAGAACATGATCAACTCAATGCTCGTGTTTCCACCCAATTCACAACGTAATTACAGAAGTAGTGTTTTCTTTGTAGAAGGTCGCCCAGACGAGAAATTGCGATACGTGCGCAGGTCAAAATTGTGCCGATCGTCGGGAGTTGCGCACTTTGCGCGACTGTTTACGGGCCTGCATCGTCGAAGTTCAACGTTGCAACGTTGCTGCTCCGAATCAACAACCTCGAAGGTCACTGTAGAGATACACTCTGTTTATTGAAGTTTGCGTTGACAAACGAAAAATAAGCGCTTGCTTTTGGAATGAATGCAATTAGAATCTCTGTGCAACGACCGGAAGTTGCGAGGACGGCTCCTTATTGTATAAGATTGCAGCGACTTTTTGTCAGACGCATATCGCTGCACTAAGGTGTTCCATAAAAATTGTGCATTGGGTACTCTGGATCGGACAGCACAGACTCATGCAAACTTGTACGATTCAGTCGCTTGGTCCCAAAGCTTCTTGGTGTCTACCACAGCACGCAACCTCGAAGCAAGTAAGAATGCTCCACTCAATTTCCTACAGAACCAACGATGAGCAAAAAGAGGATAAAGAAGCACGCAAAAAATTGAAGATAAAAACCCAGCTTTTGTTCGGAGGGAAATCTATCCCAAGACTCACCGATTCAGACTGTAGGTTTCCCTTGGTGGGGGCGTCAACCTATGCTTAAGCATCACGGGTATGAAATCACGTATTTGAGCTGTGATGTCCGCCCATGGTGTCCCAGATCCAAATGCGAAGGGCTGCAAGGTCGTGGGTTTGAAGGGGGTAGCTAGGAGGACCATGGAGCTGACGTGCGCATTGAGCATGACCTGTGAACGTGTTCTGTGAATACATGCGCGGGGCAGTGATGGGGAGATAGCACTTCATTTTCCTCTCCAGTGAGATATCCAAGTTTCTGACTCCATTTGGCGCATGCGATACGGTCCTCAGATGCAGCGGCTTGAAGAAGGCGCAGCCAGCTGTCCATGAATTCTTTCGTGTACTCGCGCGTTGCGCCAAAGTCAACCAAGGACAGCTGCGATGATAGTCAGCGAGTTTGTCCAGAAGTGGAAAATATGAAGTGTCAACATGAAACACACCTGTTGTGCCCTTGAGTCCCACAGAAAATTTGTGAAGTTAGGGTCCGTCTGCATGAGTCTGAACTGGAAGAGCTCCCGCAAGCAGAGCTCGATGATTCGCGATGCAATCTACCATGAATTTCAAGAAATGCATGATCTATGGTGGATGATAGGAGAAGCGCGCACCTCGTTTCGCTCTTCTTGTGGTAAACCTCCGACTATAGCATCTCCAATGCTGATGCCTTCTACATGCTCCATTACAAGAACACGCTCTGTGCTACCTGGCCACACCCACGGGACCCTGAACCGTGCATCTGCACCAAGACAATCTGGGCTCCTATACCGCTCGAGGAAACTTGCCTCCCGCGAGTAGTCGCATTCGTCAGCAAGCTCGTCTTTCATTACCTTTATATTGAGATAGGATGTAGTGAATTGTCCGGATAGCAGGAAATGAACAAGATCGAGAATAAAAAGTCAGATATTCAGCGCTAAGCACGAGGAAAATATAGAAGACACACTTGAATCGTACGATCCAGGAATAACCCCCGTGGAAGCAAGCTTCCAGCGGTAAGAATCATCTTAACATAGCCAAGGTCGTTCGCAATCGAGTTAGCAATGTTCGGGAACTGGATCTTTACAGCGACATGTTGGCCGTCGTCGCCAGATGGACTCTGACTTTGAGCAAGGACAGCGTGGTGCACCTGGCCGATGCTTGCAGCTGCGAACGGTATACGATCGAACGATGTAAAATTATCGGCCCATGATTCCCCTAGGGACGTGCACATCACTTGTTGCATCTGCCAGTCCGGCATGTAGTGAGCGCTGTCTTGAACGCGACGGAATATTTTGTCGACTTCTGGGGGCAGGAGGTGGGTGTCTAGCGCCGAGATTAGTAGTGGACAAAACGATAGGAGATGGCCAATGAATGGGCACCTTGGATGCTCATGAACTGGCCGAGCTTTAGTGCGGCACCACGCATCTGAGAGAGCTTAGATACCAAACGAGTTATGTTTGCCTCAGTTAGCATGACTGGTTGTGTGTCGTTTGCATGGGATGTAGTAGAGCGACGTAAGAGCTCGGAAGCAGCGCCGTACGAGAGTGATGCTGCAAGGCCTGTGACTACAAGTGAGCAAAAGGTGCACGAAAGGACAGTAAAGAAAGACGTACCGCCATAATGAAATAAGCGACCAAGTCTGGATGAAGGGACCTTGGATGATTGGAGGTTGCGTGATTGTATAGGAGGGGAGTCTATGGGTGCAGATAGAGCTTTGTCTGGATGCTATGGGGTGGCAGCACATGGAAATGAGCAAGAGGTGGACATAAGTAACGAGTAAATTGGCAGGGAGGAAAGGACTAGAGACACACCTCTAAATCTAGGGGCACAGGACTTTCTATTTCGCGACGTAGGCTTTCAAATCTCGTGGGTATGGAAGGAGAACCAGAGTCAAACGTGACTTCGGAAGAAGACGCGATTTTCAAGGAACCCTCCACCTCAAGTGGAATAGAGGTGACCGTAAGACTGGGAGCGCTAGGTAGTTGAGGTTTGAAGGTAGGCTCAGCGGAGAGAGATATATAGGTAGTGCGCGAAAACTGCTCAGACTGGATGTCTTCTTCAAATCGAGGTGGTAATGGTGTCGCTTTCTCTTGCCGTTCCTCGGGATGGGACAGGCAAGTATTATTAATCGGAGGGTTGGTAGAAAACGCGTGATTTGTGCGCGGTTTTGGAGAGTCGTGGTCAGCTTGAGCATCACCTGCAAGCTGTGACGTTAACTGATGCTCCTCTGTCTTGCTCCTGCGCAAAGAGAACTCCGGAGATACAACGGGTCTAACAGGAAAAACCTGGGAGGCTCTGATCTGTGCTGCACGAACAGCAATATCTGTAACTGAGTGGAGAACGCAAAGCCATCCAAACGCAGGCCCAGGTGGCATCCACGACTAAAGTTCTGCTTCAAAAATCAATTTAAAAGGCACTGCAGTGACTGCACCGTTGTAACTTGGAGACTGAGTGAAATTTGCACAGCCACAGTAGTCCGTTTCAGACCTTGCATTCAAGTTGAGCGTTAAACGCACCTACCCTTGTATCACAACTACAGGTCGGAGCCATGCAGAATCAGACCCACAGTCCCAACCTGGCTCGATATGTGGTACAGAGGTAATTAAATGTTGTCCAGGTAATATGCCACCACTACATTTTACCTTGGTTTGTTATAGCTCCGACGTCATTTCTGACTTGCGAATCAACGTCTTTGAGGAGGGTCACGACAATGTCATGTGGTACAAGGTGCGACACCATAGCGGTTTCTTTCTTCACCCGCTCACTTGAACGAAGGAAAGGTTCCTAGGGGACGATGAGATCATTGAGCATGTCGTGGTGCGTTTTCATCTTTCATGCATTACACCAATTCACATTTCCTCCGAAGCACAACCAAACATCGACAATATGCTGGACAATCCACAAGCCAAAGCGCGGGTGGTATATCCGCATCCGTGCACCATCATTCCCCCCAGGCGTCTCCATATCCCTCCTTCCTATTCCCCGCACGTCCCCTAATTATATAGACGCCGCACTGTCCTTATCATGTCTTACCAATACCCCCTCTACTGTGATACACTCACCCAGTACCTCGAAGATGTCCATAGATAGCACATCGACAGTGCACTCTTATCCTCCAACACCGCCTCCGGCCTCCATCATGATCACCCCACCTACACCACAAAGCATCAGCGCACGGTTGGAGGAAATATCCCCATCCCCCGTTTCAGTACAGAAACGTGCCTCTTGTCCTGAGGCAACACAA
Organism: Suillus discolor; assembly: GCF_016758755.1. Classification (NCBI taxonomy): domain Eukaryota; kingdom Fungi; phylum Basidiomycota; class Agaricomycetes; order Boletales; family Suillaceae; genus Suillus; species Suillus discolor. The sequence continues at coordinate 263,745 of NW_024541298.1, forward strand.
TTCTTGTTGGCACCGCATTCTACACCACACATCCCGGGGCCGCAACCAGACGAGCAGACATCATTCCTAACACGTGCGCTGTCGATGTTCAAAAACAACAGGCCTTCGCACTCTGCCTCATTTACGATCACGCCACTCAACCGGCCTAGTCACCAACCGCCTGGTTCAGGACATCGGATATCCCAGATTATTCCGATGATCCCGACGCCATTGTTAACCTTCCATGATCGCACACCGTTACTCACCTTGGCGTCTGTGACGGGTCTTCTCGAGATCAACAGAGCAGAGGAGCGTATATTGGGAATTGATACGAGCTTTTGGATCGCTGTTGCCTTGGCGTATTGGGAGTTTTTGGAAGATAGAGAGGTGAGTATCTTGCCGACTGCTAAAGCACCTGGCGCCGTCCACCTATCACCGTCTCTTCGGCAGTTCATTTTTCTACACCGATTCTTTGAATATTCTCGCTGACACATTCCTTGTATAGAGCTACCTGGCTGCAGTCAGTGATTAAACTCAGTCTCATATACCCGTACCCTGCTGTTCACTTGCTGTTAACATGCTATATTGTATTGAGTCATGCTGATCTGAATTTTCCCCCTCCCCACCTGTGCTGGTTCGCAGGTTCGCGTGCCATCTATAGAAGGTCCGAATTTCCCGGTCATTGCATCATGTTGTTTGCTTCTCATATTTTGCCCCTAAAATCTGCAATGTCTCGTCCACAAAGACGGGTATTCTACCCCACCCACGTACACCATATTGTATATATACGACGCCAGTCAATGTCGGGCACTACACCCAGTGTGAACCTGTCTTGTTGTCGGGCTCAATGCCATATTATCTGTCTTCAATTTGTGAGTGGATCCACACTAGTAGCAGGAAATGGCTCCACTGCGAAAGAAAATACTCAGGTTATAGAACGCTCCACCGAAAGTATTGCTCTCCCAAAATGCTCCTGTCTGCACTCAAGTACTTGGGTCGCAGAATCTTTCTCGTGTTCATTCTTGACGCTATGATGCAGCTAGAATTTTATAAACATTCGTCACGAGTTTCAACGGCAAGTTTTGAGCTGCAGAAATGAATAGGTAGCGTACATTGCACACAGAGGTGACGAGTAATACCGTACATAAAAGACGGCTCGAAATACATCAGAGAGAGTAGGTAAAGCATATCAAGGTCGTCGAGAGATGGAAAGGCATGCGACTTGTGAAGGATGGGAAGATCTAATGATGATCGTCTGTGTATTCAGGAGAGAGACAGCCAAGAAAGAGCCAGAAGCGAGTCCAGAGTCCAGCCTGTCTTATCGTTGCATCTGGGCGCGAAGTCGTTGAGGTCGTGGCTGTGCCAGTAGCATCGCCAACGGGAGGTGGGGTGGATGAATCAGGGATGGTAGTCTGTGGTTGCGAAGATGACTGGGTCACATTGGGCTTTGGAGGCCGTGAGTTACTTGCGGTAGGGATCTTCGGAGAAAATAGGGTTTTCCGTTTCTCCCTCGCGCAAGCATTCCTCTACGTGAAATTAAGTGGTGTAGGACGATCAAGGAAGAGAAGGCACATACACGTTTGCCCTTCGCATATGGGACCTCGACAACTGCGGGACCGGGTCCTTGAAACTCAATGCCTCCACCTCTTTGTCTGCGCCGTTTCAAAATGTTTCGAGCCCAGTCAAGAGGAGAGGACAGTGATGTAGCACGAGCACTAGAGGGACTGCGGTTGCGGTGGAATAGACGGCTGAGAAGCGTGGTGCCTGGTGATGCTGAGGAGTGGGAGCGGCTTCGTGCAGAGGACTGAGAACATGCCAGAGGTCAGGAAAACAAAATCAAATTGATAGTGATGACATACATGGGAACGATTTGGTGGGACTTCATCGAAAAAACCTTAGGGTACCCGATAAGCAGGCGGACGTCGTTGAACCGGAGGTTGTGTAGCACTAGTCTAGAGCATATATGTTGAGAACAACAAGATCTTTTGATGAAAGTGTCACGTACGTGGAGTACCGACTTATTGGCATGGCAGAGTGCGTTCAGTTGTGAAAATATACATTAATGAGACATGCATATTGATTCACCTTTGAATTCGAAAGTAGGTCGCCGAGGCCGGCTTCTGTAACAATCGCAGCAACATCCCATGTGTGCGCATTTTTGTTGGAGCAGCCAGTGGCTAGTAGTTTTCCATTCACAGAAAATGACACGCAATACACATAATCTGCATGCTGTAGGGGCGAGCTGATGAGTGTCCATCGTCGAGGTTCCACAATAGCACTGTATGGTCTATTGATGCGCTTGCGAGGATGCGGTCATTTGGTGATATTGCAATGGCCCAGACCCAGTTGGTGTGCGCATCCAGTAGTTCGGTTTGCTTCCATGTTTTGATATTCCATTTCCTAATCGAGTGATCGTCTGACCCGGAGATAAGAGTTTTTCCGTTCTTGGTCCAAGCCAGGCAACCCACTATATGTGTATGTCCTTTGAGAGTTGCGACAAGCTCGCCTGTCTTTGCGTCCCAGATTTTGATCGAGCACTCGATACGTTCAAGTCTTTCAGTCCGGGGCCCATCATATCCACCAGTCGCAATCATGGACATGTCTGGTGAATAGATCGCTGCCCACACATAGGTGTGCCCAGTCTCAATTGGCTCGAGGATTGTCTCTCCGCTTTCGACGTCCCATTGTCTTGCAGTCCCATCGTTAGATCCACTTAACACTCTTCGACCATCTCGACTCCAGCAGAGAGACATCACTAATTGTGTGTGCCCCATCCACTTGGCGATGACTTTGCATGTGTCGATATCCCATAACCTCGCTCCGCCGTCCTCACTCCCGCTAACCACTTTCTTCCCGTCCGGAGACAACGCTATACAGTACACTTCACCTTCTCCGTCTCTCCAGTCTTTTCCTATCTGTTTCCCGCTCTTCAAGTTCCACACTCGGAGCGAGCTGTCCAATGAACAAGTGATGATTCGCTGTCCACCTGGCAGGTGTATGACGCCTCGCACCGTTTCGGTGTGTCCTTTGAATTCCTGGTGGGGTGTCGTTGCCGATGTCTCTTTCGCTTTAGCAGTGGGTGAAGCCATACTCCAGAATTTCAACAATGGAGTGCAGCGCCATCTCAGCTTTCATCTGTCAGATTTCACAATTATCACTTACGAGGAGGTCTCTAAGCAGCGATGGGCAGGCAGCAGGGAATGATGGCTTTGGTGGGAAAGTCACAGTTGAATCCCCTGCTTTCTAGTACGTTGTTGTACATGCTGTATCCTCGTGTTCGCTTCACAGCTTATACATAGCATTAGCTGTGCATCTGAAGCGCCCAAGTATCATATGATCACATTTAGTGAAGCTTCAGTCCATGATTATTTAGTTCTTAACAACTATGGAAGGCGAGAAGCCGTTCATTATGGAAACCAGGACAGCTAAGCTCGATCCCGGAATGATCTCGAGATGTGCGTCCCGTCTTTCCGATGATCGAACCTCGTGTGTGCCATGGTTGCTTACGATGGAATATAACTATTTCCGAATATCGATATTGTGATTGATGTGCGACCTGGCAAATGGCATGACACAGACCTGAAGAAACTATGGATATGGCAACTCCTGCACAACCGAGTCCTCCTAGGTACAAGCGACACACTCAAAATGCAAACCCTGTTGATAATCATCCCCCTCTTCCTAACCTCAGGTTGACCCATAATCAAACATAAGCCCCCCCACCTCAGAAAACGCACCTGCCCCAACTTTTCATGGCAATTCCCATGCTTCGATGCTCTCTGATCCGTGATTCATCTCCACCTCTGCTCTCACGCTCGCTGCGATTCAGGAGGAGGGAGAGCAGCAGTGTTCTTTGCTCGATGCGTTGATATCAGCATTGATCGAACCTGTCCTGTTCGGTGTTGGGTACGGGTCGGAGATAAGGATGTCAAATAATATTGTTAGGCGAGTTCGATCCCAATCTTAATTCCACTTTCTCCTCTTGTATGACGTTTGGTTATTGATGCTGGGACGGAACTACATAGGATTTTGTATACGTTCGACGAACTGCAACGGCACGTTTTTAGCTGTGCAGAAACACAATCTTTGGGAGGATCTTCGGAGGGATTAATACGACGCAAGGAGAAGGCAACTTGAATTTTGGATTAACGAGTGGGGAGTGGAAGGAGTTTAGTGGGGCTGTAAGGTCGAGGTAGGATGAAATGGCATTCTTTTGATTTGTTTCAATACCGCAGCACAACGCCAATGTTAACGAAGTCTGATATTGGATGATATTGTAGTTTTTTATCTCGCTCAAGTTGCAGGTCATTCAAAGTACATGCTCTGATCCGAGTCTCTCCCCGCATGCATCGACACCGACATAGTATTTCGACTCTCAAATCCATCTTCATCTTCGGTATCCACGATGACTGGTATCGATGCTGCTTGCTATTCAGGAGGATACCATAGTCATTGTTTAAGATTGACTTGATGGGGAGATATCACTAGGCAAGTCTTGTTTCGGCTCACCATACATTAATATCAATATGTCGTTCCTTCCTCCGTGATCTCCTTACTACTTACGTCTGAGATCTGAGGGGTGGAGAGTGTCGCTCATCAAGCAGCATAAAGAAAACGCCCGCTTCTAAGCGACAGGTGTAGCACTTGGTACTAGATACACTGTTTGCAAACTGAGCTCGCCTGTTGCTGGACAGTGAACGGAAACAGGTGAAAAGGGACTAGTCACTGTAAGGCTGTGAGAGAGTTTGATATGGATGATGGATGATGAGATCTTGAGAGATGAGGGCGTGCGAGCTGATTCACTTATGAATGCTTTTATGTCTAAGTGAGTGAGGACAAAGGCTCCTCGGGCCCACACTTGGTGAAATGATAGTCTCCGACTTGCATCGCACAAACTTTCCTTCCACGATTTTCAAGACATGCGCCAGATTAACCGCTTCGATGCCTTCGAGGTTTGCTAGTTAAGGCGCTCGAGAAGGGCTATACAACGATATGTGAGTAACATCGACAAGTCAGGTATTACATAAAACAACTCAAAACACCAGATACAACTGTACATGCTACGCAAAGTCTCGAAATCACAACAAACTATACGTCAGATTCAACGCGAGCCCTGATGGCGCTCCACGATGGTATGCGATGCGACTTGATCTGTTTTGTGATCCAAGAGAGCAGGGAAGAAATGTGCACATCGTTGGAAGCCAGTACCGGCCATGTCGCCAGAACTAAAATAGCGACCCAAATGGGAGATACGATCGAGATGGTGACGACGCTAGAAGTGAAAATCACGATGGACAATGCTGTAGCAAAGAATACCATTCTGTTAAATAATGAGCCACTGCCGCCCCATGGTGTTTAACCGGACACGCACCCCCAAATCAGAAGAGCAAATGGCAGACATAGCATGAGGGCAAGGCCTTCGAGGCCGAGCACAGAAACCGATATCCCTTCCATAAACGAGGCCTGAACGTAAAGAATGCAGACCAAACAATCAAAAAGAGAACTTACCACGCTTTTAGCGGAGTCCCGCCGACTGTCGTTGACTTGTCCAGCTAAGACTAGAGAAACCACTAACGACCCCATAGCACAGAGGGTAGACATATAGGAGACAAGAATCGCAGCCTTTTGAGTCCCGACAGATGGTACCGCGAGAAAGCTGATATCCACAGCAAGCATCACAGTAGACTGAGATGGACATCGATTGCGTTGTCAATATGGAGCAGAAGTACAACTCACGAATATTGTGTATCCATTCCATTCATTGTTGAGTCTGTTGATAAAATTCTTCCACCGCGGTTGAACGATGGTAGAATCGACCCATATCTTTTTAAGGACCTTGTTATAAGCATTAGGGGATCCAAACAGTATGAAATTCATGACCCGAAGAAGGATATTGTTCGAGCGGGTGTTGGTATCTCCGTACAGAGACTGGTCTGCGTTAAGCCGGGCGCCCGGTTGTCCACAGAAATTCACAAATTTGACGTTGCCTATGAAAGTAATCAGGAGGCGTGATGCACTTCCAATCGACCAGAGCTCACAAAATTCTTCCATAAATCGAGCTGAAAGTACACAAAAATCAGGTAAACAACTGGCCTTCTATGCTCAGGCTTACCGACAATCCACACAGAATGCTCATGTGGATACTCATGTTCGATGCCAGCACTGTCTAAGAACGAATCAACAACAACCATTCATATCAGGGAATGATTTACTCATGAGAGGATCCATGAGGCTAAGCATACTTGCAACCTCTTCCGAAGAAAAAGGCGCTAAGGATGTGTCAGAAGTGATGTTGTCTGTTACGAACTTTTCAGTATAGCGTGAAACATTTATGAATCTTTACCCACCTGCCTGGGTATACATAACAATTTCTCTGAGTTTCACAACAACATCTTTTGGAAGGAAGCGTTTGTTTGGATATAGTTCGACGTGTAGCCTGTCAAAATTATTATGGATAACCACATGAGGTTAAGATAGGCTGTCATAAAGTTTCAGCGCATCGACTTCGGTCAAGGTGAGGAATATGCATACTCATGAGGCCGTACGAACCAGTACTGTGATTCTAGTGCATATCCTGGGAGTGGCACAGTGAAAGAAGCTCGAATGGGAGTTACTTCCCATAGAAAAACTCACTGATATGATCAGTGCACTTTACGCCTCGGACGTTACCAATGAGATCACTGGATTTGTGGGCCTCGAACCAGAAAATAATGTGTCTGTCGTGATCGGCAAAGTAATAGCCCCATTCTTCATGATCCCCCTTCATGAACTCCAATACCAACTCGACGGATGGATCGAGGTCGATGCCTGCATTTTCCACTTCTTTGTACGCCTTGTCAACAGCCTTACCTATATTGTCCACCATTCCAGGGGCTCGAATATCAGCATCAGTAAAGACTCTCTGGTGGGAAATGAGTCAAAGTCACACAGAAATGATCGTAAACATACTTTATACGAATGATAGAAAAACAAAGCACCTTCTGGGTGTGTAAGGGGTTCCCATCCAGACACCAGGGCGAGCTCCCTGCCAGTCTGTTTCAATCTTATTGATCACTCTTTCGCCAACACACTTACTCTGAACAGTCTAAAGGACCTTTCGGAACTTCATACAATGCATAATCACCTTGACTGTAGCTACGGATTAGAAAGGCAAAGTACTCGACAAATGTGATGTACATACAATTCAATCCTATCGTATCGTTTGATTTGTCCAGGTATCGCGGGAATTAAAGCGATATTATCAAAAGATTGTACTGGCGCCACGGGATGCGAGAGCATAGCGATACTCGTGGTGGTGGAGGTCTCGGGCATAGAAATTATCCATGGCGCACAAGAATCCACAGGAGACTGGATATTAGAAGCCACGCCATTCCGCCCGTCGCTTTGCCGAGGTGAGAGTTCAAACAATGGTACTGCGAGCGTTACAGAGGTAGATTTCTCTTGATTGACGGCGGCCGGTTGAGAACTCCACGCCAGACCTGGTTCTCGAAAGATTCTCTCTTTTCCGTCAATGATGGATTGACAGTGTCGAAACACCCGCCGGAGGACAGAGAGGATACTTGTGTATGACCGAAATGCGATGGTCCTGATGATGAGCCTCAGCCATGAGATAAACGTCCGAATGTAGCCTCTAGGTATAATCATATTGAGAAAAGTGGAGTTAAGTACAAGCTAGAGAATCGTCTGCTAAGCGCGCCTGTACAGCAGTCACGTGAGCCGTCATTCACGCGCTGGACTGAAATAGGATTCTGGCCATGTCATCACTCGAGGAACGTGCCTCCACATCATGTAAGTAACAAGTTTCGAAGTTTCAAAATAACTTGTTAAACAATTTCATCGGGTAGTAGTAATGCATCAAAGAGGAGCTCGTAGCTCTGGTATATAAATATCAGGAAGGGTGAATGCCATCAGTAATTTCACCAATTACTCATTTAGCCTTATTTTACTTAATCACCCTTGATTTTCGTCAACAAGATTTTTGAGCCAACTTAAACATTGCTTTTTCTACTTGTGAGAAAGTGGTTCGAGCATGCAAATAAGTTCATGTGTGAAGTTTACAAAAGTTGAATTTAAGTGTCATAAGCAAATACTAGACAGAAAAAGTCTAAAATGCAATTTCAAAGGAGTGATGATCAGCATATTTGTTAACATAAAAACAGCAGAAAACATCATAGGTCTGATGGTGCTGATGTTGTGGAGGAACAGGTCGAGTACCATATACAGGAATAAGGTGTGCGGCGTGATAGATTGAATCAATATGAATGATGGCAATATGGGGGGTGTTATCAGCATTATGAGCAGGCTGTACAACCCACATTCCAGTGTTTTTGTCGGGCGAGCCTCCAATGGTATCAAACCACTGCACAACTGCACATGGGTATAATCTAGCCTTATAAGTAAATGAAAAAGACAGTACTCATGCGACATCCATACCCCTCATACCATCAAGACCTGGGTTTGTGTTGACAAAGATGCAATCAAACTGAGGGTGCTCATTTCTCCATGTCAGACATGTGCAAATATACTCACAGCGCATGCCCCTGATACCACTGAGATCACTCGGTGCAAAAAATCTTGAACATGCCGAGTTGAAAATGTTGATTTTGCCATCAAATTGGGGACAACAGGCAAGGGGAACCTCTGAGGGGTCACAGGGATTGTTGAGATTGAGTTGAGTGAAGAGAAAGCATTGCAGAATATTTGGGAGATGTTTGATTGACAATTCAAGTGCTAACACAGCAGTAGTGCAAGTATGCCCGTTACATTCTAAAGCATGTGTTAGTGTGGTTTGACAGAGACAGGTGCTACATTACTCGCAAGGCATTTTAGCTAACTCCACATGTACTTCGACATTAGTAGGTCCGTTATCAACTTCATTATCATTGTCGTCCTGAGCGTTGGCAACCAGATGAACTTGTTCGTCTGGTGCCATGAGATTCAGGGTGCACAGTCATTCTATTTGAGTATCAGCAAGAGTACAATAATGATGGTATTCTACTTACCAAGTTCAAGGGCAGCTGTGGAAAGGCATGTACCATTGAGCATCTTGCGCTGGGTAAAATCAGCACACAATGCAGCAAGTTTGTTGAGGTGTTGGTTTGTGACCAACATTTGGCTGAGTGCCTTGTACCAGCTGGAGCGCCTCCACAGTTCCTTCACTGCTTTGATATGTTTTGCTTTGGTAATTGAAGAGCATAGACCATTTGGGGCCCCAAAAAGTCGAATTAGGAGTAGGTAGTGTTGTAGGGAATGTTGGCGAGGGAGTGAGAATGTAGGAACAACATCGAGTGTTTGAAAAATTTTCTGGTACTGATGAAATCGGTTGAGTGCATCCTGGATTTGCTCGAGAGTCTTCTCCATGATTATGCTACATTGGACAAGACAACAAAACTCGAGAAAGGCTTGAAATGTCCAGATCATATCTGCTGGGACATACCCCTCAATGGCAGGTATGTATACCTATAACAATATGCCAGTAAGACATTAGTAGTCTGATGCATGAAAAAATACCTTCATCATGGCTTTTGAGTCATCGCCTGTCTACTGTTTAAAGCCTCATCCTTGTGGGAAGTGCTGAAGACCAGCAAAGGCTGGAACAGCCGCGATTCTAAACAAAACTAGTTAGATAGCTATACCTATGATTAAAATGAATTATTTACCTTCGATCAATGTTATCCATGATGCGATCAGCATCTTTCTTTAAGTGTGTCTGGTATAGGTACTTCTCGATCCAATCCACCAGATGATCTTTGAACGTCCCTTTGATGAGTTGGTGAAGGATATTGGGGGAGATGAGTTCATGGATGTTGGCTCAAGTAAAATTGTTTGTAAAGGGCTGATATAAAGTATTAAGGTGTTGTGAAAACATTAGTGCAAAAGATAGGACTTATGATGAGTTCACCAACAATGCCATATTTACTTCATAAGGCATCCAGAGTACCTTCCTTGACAAGCGCATCCATATGATCATGACAGCGCCAACTGGCTGGCTCATTTAGATTGACATGTGAAGCCAAATATCTGTACAATAATTAGTTTAAGTAGTTGACTAAAAAGACGAACAAGTATGTACTTTGGGCACCAACCACGCACAATGCATCTCAATAAGACTTGCTCCTCATAGTCAGCAATATATGGTCCCAGACCATAAATAACATGGTGGAAATGTCCATCGCCAAAATGTGTGACTTCGTACTTGGTGATACCAGGATGAAGTGTTTCAAGAATCTTGGAGAGCAAGCAGTGAAACAATTGCTGGCAAAACTTTCAGAACCTCACATTGCCAGTCGCATGCTCCTTCGTCGCTATCTCAGATAAGCAAACAGCACATTTAAGAAAAAATGAATTTACTTTTGGGAATAGCAAGAAAGGCAATGATACTAACTGCATCATAATGAGCTTGTCTGACATTGTTGCGAACATTGCCAATAGACGCATAGAGTGGGTAGTACTCATTGTTTCCCATTGCAACAGACACTGTAGTCTTGTTGCTGCCTAAAACAACAGGTACAAATGTGGATCCGTGCGATTCTGGATCTTCTGAGGTTATATCCTGGTGCCAGACACTTGTTAGATTCAAGGGAATGATCAAGAAATTGAAAGAATTACAGCCTGATCCCATGACCAATCACCAGACATAAAGTCCTTCCACTGACACTCATCACCATCAGTTGAGAACTTGTGGTAGGGTCTATAATCAAACTCTTTGGCATAGTCAGGATTTGCAAGCATGTTGTGAATGACCTCTTGTGGATCACGGTACCAGATGTCAAAGACTTGATCCATCCATGGTGGCACATCAGTGTCTGGTCTTTCACCATTGTAGCGAACTGAAAATGACTGCCATTTGACATCTCCAAGTGGTGTTTTGTCGATGGGTTTGTAGAGGTCATGAAAATCAGTGAATGGAGGCCTGTTATCATGTTTCTTGAGGGTTGAGGCCCAGAGATCAAGGAGTTTATTGATTTGGGCTGCAGGTGTCTGATTCTCAGCAAAAAAATACTCTGCCATTTCAAATTTGATGCAATTTCGGTAAGGTGTCCAGTCAGAGGAGGATTTATCAGAGAGCGGCTCAGGTGGCCTTCCAGGGGGGAGAAACATGCCATTCTCATCACAAGGGCAGGCTAAAAAAAATACATCAAAACATTGTTAGAAAGCTGTCCTAATAGCAAAGTAAAGCATTACCATCAAGCTCCTTGTGAAAGTTCTGATATAGGCAGTGTCATGGCCCCCAAAACTGCGTGTCGATTCTCAGAGCCGGTGAGCTATGTGCCCCATCATGTTCCATCATATTCAACCAATCATTCTCAACTTCTTGAAAGTTGAACTGTGCCTCATGTGGTTGCACAGGTGCTGGATGGTGAGGCTCTTCCAGCTCTTTAGAAACACTGGCACGGTGAGAATTAGATGCCTTTGTGATTATAGGATGGGCCAAATTCCAATGTTTTGTTCGTCCCGCTTAAGTTTTGAAATGACACTGACAATTTAGGCACTCACAAGGGAGTTGGAGTGTGTTATGATCTGGTTGAGAGTTCCAGTTCCTTTGAATGATATCAACTGTGCTTAAACAGATGAAAAAAATGGGGTACATACATGGTATAGTGGTGAAATGAGGTTTTGGTCCAAAGTCAACCAAGTCCGAGTTTCGAGTGTGATAGTTGTAATCAATACACATTGTCCATGTTTGGGATAAGGGCACATACTTAAAATTTTTTAAACCTAGGCCATTCTTGCTGCACCCTTCAACTTCTGTCCATCTCACTCACAGCTGCCCACTCACATATTTCATACAATATGCCTTCCCAACCTGCTGACACTGCTTCAGCTTGTCATACTCGTGCATCTAATGCAACTGCACATCCCAGTGCGATCCTCTTGCAGGTGAAGAAATCCTGACACATAGCAGAAGAAGTTGCTGCTGCTCAAGAAGAAAAAGTAGCACAAGCAGCAGCACAGGCAGTAGCTGCTAAAGCAGGTGCTGAGCACATCACTGGTATAGAGCTGGAGATGGATGCCAAGCAGGTGAACATGCTGATGAGGAAGGCTAAGGAAGTTTGGTCTTATCCAATTCCCTCTAAAGGCAAGAAGGCTATGAAGGATGGTCTGAGTCAGGCAGCAGCCTGTGGTGGAGGTGATGAGGTTGGAACTAACTTGAATTAAGAGCCAGAGGTACTTACCCATACAGCTGATGCACCAATGGACCTTGACAATGACCAGGATGCACGTGGTGAGCTCAGTACCTTCAAGAAGAAAATTACCAAAGCTTTGATGAAGGATGCTGTCAATCAAACGTGTGAGCAAATCAAACAGACAACAGCTGCTGATTGTGGAGATAGTAAGGTTGCACATGTGCATAAGAAAGGCAACTCACTCGATGTTATTGTGTAAGTTTCTCTGAGCCTCTCACCATGCTCTTGCTCACTAAATCAACTATGTTCTTCCTCAACTTAACTTTGAATTACAGGAAAATGCCTGAGTGCGCTGTAGCACTCGAGCTCACGCTAGGCTTGTATTCACTACTTTCCCGATATACGTTCAATGCCCGTCACTATCTGCTGTAACCCGCACAACCCGATGCAAACCCAACGCTTTGACTAGCGGACCCGACATTTCGGCCGCATCAGACCCGATATTTTCCCGCACACTTGCCCTATCCGTGTCCCGTCCCGTCCTGCTAGCCCCACTAGGTGCGTAGTTGATTATTTCACACATTACTTACGTTGTAGCAAGTGCTATTACATGTTTTCCCATCATCCGCAGCGCCTCATGTTAGTTTACATGTACTTCGGACCCGAAATCGTCGGCCACTACTTTCGCCTATAGGGTTCCAGATTTCTACGTACTTATATATATATTGGACTGACTACGAGTATTTTCATTATCCAAGTAGTAGGGAGCCATTCCCCGATACTTAGTGGTCAAACCCGATATTTCGTAGTTCTTAGTTGACATTGCGAATATTACCGCTCTTTCTATCCGAAATACCCGTCGTTATCATATATCCGCATACCGCTCGCTTTCCCAACGTTCGCTATCGCCATTCCCGCAAACCCGCTAAACCCAAACCCGAAACCCACTAACCTGAAACCCGAAATCATCGGACCTGACGCTTTGGCATCGGACATCGTAGATATACCTTCAGACTTTGTTTCCCACACTCGGACTTTTGACCAATTATCATTTCACTAACTACAGACCAATCCAATAGCTAACCCCTCGGGTCGAACACACTTGTCTTGCAAGTAAAGCAGACTAGGCTGTGCACGACCACAACATTTTTATATTGCTGGCTACTTACTTCATGTAGTGCTCAGCAATTGTTGTATCTCTACAGCGCTCTTGACAGCAAAGTCAACCACTGGGTCTCAGGTGTACTCATAAAGAATCAGAATGTGCCCAGTCATGTGACTTGCACATTGGCATCACTGCCTCCTACAACAATTTTTTCTTGTCTTATGGGCTCTTTCAAGACAGCTCACAGTGAAATCCCAACCAATATTCTTAGAGGTGTTCAATGTTCTGGGGTGGATGAGGATGTGCTGAGAGGTTTTGCTGATGATGAGGACAACAACGAGGCTGATGAATTGGAACACCTGGCTGTACATGGGATCAATGCCAAGGAAGGGAGGCTAGCTGCAGTGGTGATGTTTTAATTTTTGCTCAAGAGAAATATCTGATATAGTAGTTCAAAGATGGCACTGACTCTCACCATTGACGACTCTGATGATAAATTGGAGATTCTAGCAGAGTTCCATGCTTCATTCACCCAGCCATCAGAAGCAGGTTTGTCCAAGGCTTCCTTCACAGTCAGCAACCTCAAAATGAAAGCCTCTGAAGACCTCAATATAACCCCTGGGAGTGAAATTAAAGATTTTTTGGACAAGTACAGTGAGTCAGCACTGATCATTGAAGTTGACACTGTTATACTCACTGCACCTTTAGTCAACAATACAATGGATATTGACCTACCAGACAAGAGTGATCTGATACATGAAGTGAAGTTTGAGGAGCCTAATGTGAAGCCCCCCTGCACCACAAGTTCGGTGAGAATCTAATGATCTATAGTAGTCCTTCCTGACACAATTTTTTTTTGGATTAGACACCAGTCATGATCACAAACATCAAAACTGCTCTCACTAAGAAGGCAAAGGTGGAATCAGTCAAGCTTTCAACATCTCTTGGTATTACGTCTGCCAAGCCCAAGGAACAGCAATCAGTCAATGTCGACACCCCACATGACAATTTGAAGCCTCAAGTGCAATACCAAAATACTGACCTCCCTGAACAAGTCCAAGCGGACCACCATTGGGCTAAAAAATTCCTTCCAATGATGATGTTGTGGGCCAGCAGCCAGGAATCCCTCTGGAGCATCACAGATGCAACTTTGCTGATGCATATCCAAATTATATTTCAGGCAGTCTACCTGGAGCTGAACCTCACCATTGTTTAGAACAGTGTTGTTTTCTTGCTTGTAAGTTTTTGTCCCCCCAAATGTCTATGATACCTCCTTACTATTATATCTGTTCACTTATAGACTGTCCAACATCTTTCCGAGTGGCGGAGCAACTTCGGCTCTACAGCCATTGCAATCATCTTTGATTTTCTGATGAGCAACAATGACTGTGACCCAAAGGTTCTTGCAGGGCTCCTCTTGAAGAATTTCTCCTTTATTTTTGAGAACATGGACAAGTGTGAGCCTGGTGGGGCATTGTTACGACAAACGGTCGTGTGCGACTAGGATGATCTAAACAGCGACAACCACGACAGTGGTACCGAGTGCTGAGAGTCGTCGGCCTTTACAGACAAGCAAAGGTTGCGTACTCAAACGTAGCTCGTGGTGGTTAACGAGGGGTTACGCTGAGATGATAGCAGAGGTTACAGACAGTGAGAGGCGTCACTGAAGGTACGAGTCGATGTCGAGCAGGTAGCTTTAGCGGGACAAGGAGTTCAAGGGGAAAACCTAGTAAGATTAAAGTAAGGAACGTCTACTTTAATCTTCGACCTTATATAAGGCTACTCTATCGTATCTAAGCTCAGCTCGAAGCTGGGTTCTAATCTGCTTATCTACTCGAGTCAGAGATAGCGTCCATGAGGCGGGCTTCTATCGTGGATAGCGTCCATGCGGTACGCTTCCATCAGAGATAGGATCCACGTGGTATCCTTCTATCAGTACATGAGGCAACACGAGGCTTGCCTTCTATCTTGATAACATAAATAGGTCTTCTAGACCTATGTCGTCATGTCATGTCACGTGCGGTCCAGACCGCTTATCTAAGCCGGCAGTTGCCGCTTATCATCTATCATCATCTATCGTCTTCATCGTCTATAGAGCTGGTGAGGCTCCGGTATCGTCTATAGCCGTGCGGGTGGCAGAGGGCTCTCTGCTGGCGGGGGACTCGTGCCATGTTACTGTAACAGGCATTCCGCTCTGCATTTATGCTGCAGCTCCTCGGAAAGGCCCATCTTAGTGCCATTAATGGTCATGCTATCATTCTCACTGTAGAGATACAACAATAGCTGGACACTACACGAAGTAAGTACCCAGCAATATAAAAATGTTGTGGTCGTGCACAGCCTAGTCTGCTATACTTGCAAGACAAGTGCATTCGACCTGAGGGGTTTGCTGTATGGAATGGTCTGTAATTAGTGAAATGATAAATGGTCAAAAGTCCGAGCGCGAGAAACAAAGTCCGAAGGTATATCTATGATGTCTGATGCCAAAGTGTTGGGTCCGATGTTTTCGGGTTTCGGGTTAGTGGGTTTCGAGTGCGGGTTCTGCGGGTTAGCGGGAATCGCGATAGCAAATGTCAGGAAAGCGAGCGGTATGTGGATTGACAGTAATGACAGGTATTTCGGATAGAAAGAGCAGTAATATTCACAATGTCAACTAAGAACTACGAAATATCAGGTTTGACCACAAGATATCGGGAAACGGCTCCCTACTACTTGGATCATGAAAATACTCGAGGTCAGTCCAATATATATGTAAGTACATAGAAATCCGGAAACCCATAGGCGAAAGTAGTGGCCAATGACTTTGGATCCAAAGTACATGTAAACAAACACGAGGTACTGCAGACGATGGGAAAACATGTAATAGCGCTGGCTATGATGTGAGTAATGTGCAAAATAATCAATTATGCACCTAGTGGGGCTAGCAAGACAGGACAGGACATGAATAGGACAAGTGCACGGGAAAATATCGGGTCCGATGCGGCTGAAACGTCAGGTCCGCTAGTCAAAGTGTCGGGTTTGCGTCGGGTTAAGTGGGTTAGCATCGGGTTACATTAGTGCATGATGGGCATTGGACGTGTATCGAGAAATAAGAGAATACGTGCTCAGCATGAGCTCAAGTGCTACACCACATTGAAAACCAAGGACCTTGCATCAAAAGGGATGGCTGGGGTTATCGCATTTTGTGCTACAGCGGTCTGTTCATTTTCTTGTTAGCAATGCTCCAAGTCCCCCTCAATTGATTCACACAGCTTGAGCGTGCCATCACATTGATTTCAGAGGGCAATATCAAAGTTGAGAACATCTTAGCATCAACCTCATTGTGCAGCAAGTTGAATATCAAGCTCTCTAAAGTACTCAACAAGGCCACTGGAAAGGAGACCAGCACCCCATATCTGTTTTCACACGATCTCTGGGGTAAAGAAAACACTGGGTACATGAAGAGCATCAAGAAGAAGGGCTTGGACTTCATCGGAACTACAGTAAACATGGTGTGATCAACTTTGAATGAAAGTACTGCTGTGGATGCAAGCGTCTCCGATAGCTCTGACAATGACCATGCCTTCTTATGTATGTGGGTCATTTTCCTCTTATACCTCTTATGTTGTTTGAATTGTCTTTTGTTGCCTTTATCACTAAGTTGCTGATTTGGCAGATTTGGCAGAGTGGTTCTCCGGTGTCTGGCCTTTCAACACCATCTTGCTTGGCGGACTACTACTATCACCATTTGTTATAGCTCTCAACCAGTGCTATTTTCTACTTGTACTAGGCTACTGATACTGCTCTCCAACTACAGGTTACCATTCATTTCTTTTTAATTTCATTGTTCCTTAATTACTTTTGCATTGTGCTTTTCTGAATGGACAATGCCCTTTTTCTCCTTTATTTGTGATGCAAAAAGTAAACTAAGTCAGAAATAAGTGAGAATTCAGACGACAAGTAGTCTTTTTCCACTTCATGGCCACTTATTTTAGCCTTTGCTTATTTTACCTTATTGGGTGTGAAAAAGCAACAATAAGTTGAATTAAGTAACTTGTCGTTTTCCTGATGGCCAATGGATCAGAAGACAGTTGCAGGTGACAATATTCATCATCATCACTTCTTGGCTTTATGGTTATGAGACTTAGAGGGAGTGGGAGGTATAGGAGTATGTTTCTCTTATTAACTGGACTGACTCTAAAGTATCTGTTCTATCTAGTATTTATACTGTCTGTCGCTAACTACTTGTAACCGGTCTGTGTACTCGAAGTGTCGACTTCATTCTGTTACTGTGTAGTATCTGACCAATATTCTCCAGTTTGCCTTCTCTGTTAAGTGTTGTTCCTGGTGCTCTTACCATGACTATCTCTATCTTACTGTAACACTCCCCCTCGAGCACAACTTAGCTTCATTCCTTCTCGTAGCTTTTGAAAACATGGCGCCAGCAAGGGTTTTGTAAATGCATCTGCAAGGTTTTCATCCATCGGCTTGTATTGAAAAAGACAGTGTCATTTTGGATGAGCGCTCAAATGAAGGGATAGCGTATATCAATGTGTTTTGTGCGTTGTGGCACTCAAGCTCGTGCTAAGCATGTATTCAGTGATTCCCCGATACACGTTCAATGCCCGTTGTGCACTAATCACAACCCTAACTAACCCACTCAACCCGACGCTAACCAAATGCAACCTGACGCTTTGACTAGCAGACCCAATGTTTCGGCTGCATCAGCCGACCCGAAATCCTGCGCACTTGTCCTATTTTGTGTCCTGTCTTGTCTTGCTAGCCCCACTAGGTGCATAGTTGATTATTTCGCACATTACTCACGTCGTAGCCAGCACTATTACATGTTTTCCCATCATCTGCAGCACCTCATGTTTATTTACATGTACTTCGGACCTGAAATCTTCAGCCGCTACTTTCGCCTATGGGTTTCCGGATTTCTATGTACTTACATATATATTGGACTGACCTCGAGTATTTTCATGATCCAAGTAGTAGGGAGCCGTTTCCCGATATTTAGTGGTCAAACCCGATATTTCATAGTTCTTAGTTGATATTGCGAATATTACTGCTCTGTCTATCCGAAATACCTGCCATTGTTGTTAAACCTCATACTGCTCACTTTCCCAACATTCACTATTGCGATTCCCGCTAACCCACTGAACCTGGCCCGAAACCTGCTAACCCAAAACCTTGAAACATCGGATCTGACACTTTGGGATTGGACATTGTAGATATACCTTTGGACTTTGTTTCTCACTGTAGGACTTGTAGTCCTTGTAGCCTCGTAGAGGCTATTTTTGCAGTATCCCTCAGGTCCTAGCGCAGCGCACGCTATCACTATCACGGCACACATCCTTCCTATTGTCAGCCGACGGCCGCAGCTCATGCGTGTGTTTTGGTTCGCATCCGCTTTTCGTCGGTTCCATCGCACATCCTCCTCTGTCCTATCCATGTCCTCCGCTTGTCCATTGGTGCGTATTTTATCTCATTCGCATTAGACTGATTATATTTTCGGAGATGATATCGCGTATGTTCTGTTACTTGCGTTATGGACCCTTAATACGTGTTACCGCTATCTTCTCGGTTCCGAACAGCGCTACGCGCGCTATCATATATACTCTAGACTTAGGATTTTTCATGTATCTTCTTGCCCGTTATCGAAAATTATCATCCGTTTGCATGCATCACTCAGACTCTAAGTCAGAAATCTTCGGCCGACTACATCGTGCACTGTATTAATGGTCACGCTATTGTCCACATATTGGTCATCGCATCTATCGTCAGAACCCTCTTCCCTCACTATCGTCGCGTCACATCTCCTTCACATACCGCTAGTTGCGCGTTCATATAAACCGTCGGCTTTTTCCTGCGTCTCCACGCTCCATCAAACTTTTGGCTGTTCGGTCGCACATCGTATCGCACCTTTGGCAGCTTGCTCGCGCTCGCGCCGCTTCAAGCGCAACGTCACACGCTCTTCCATTTTCAGTTACTCTTACCAGTTCAAAGTTTCCCCTCCATATTTTTACTTAGAGGAATCGTTCTCAGTAGCAATCCCCTTGGGCCAAATCTATACTCGCGTCCAGAGGTCTATTTGAGTTTTACCCCACTTCACCCTTTCTCCCCCTTTCACCCCTTCTCATCTAGCTATCATTCCTCACACACATCATGCTCGGACTTTTGACCGTTGAAGGTTCAACGATACAGCGAGGCACGAACAATGCTCCTGGTTGTATCTATAAATGTTGTAAGGTCGCGCGTTGCCTAGTCTGCTATACTTGAGACGACAAGTGCGTTCGACCCTAAAGGGGAAGCGAGTGCAGCAAGGATCTAGAGGTATGCGCTGAAAGCGCTACTGGTTGGCCAATGCGAAGCGCGAGAAAGCGCAGGTGCGCGCAAGGCGCGGGAATGCGCGCGTGTATGGCGCGAAGCGTGGGAAAGCGTGCGCGTGTATACAGATACGAGAGAGAGTAAGAGTGAGTTTGCTTAAGTGATGATATGATGTAAGACAAGAGAAGAGAGATGCGAGGTGTAAACAAATAGATTTCTACTATGTTCTGCTAGGTGAATAGTGGGTAGTAACCAGTAAGTCCTCTGTCATTCTGGTGGGAGAGTAAGTTTCTAAGTAAGTATGTACTGCTGGCGCTTAAGTATGGCGCCTAAGCGCTGTCATGCGGAGCCGAAGCGCTACCGAGTAAGGTATGTAAAGATATATGTAAGTAAGGGTCCATGATAAAAATAAAGATGGAATGATATGCAAATGTGAGAAATGGAAATATACGCACTAGGGAACTTGGTGGACAGTGGATGGATGCTTCTGGATGGCTGGCGCTATAGGGCGCTACAGCGCGGGAAAGCGCGCGCGCATATACATCGTGAAGCGCGGGAAAGGTACGCGCGCATGGCGCGCGTTGCGCGGGAAAGCTGCGCCTCATATAGAGATAGCTGCAGGTAGCACACAGAGTGATACTACAAGTTCGTGCCATGTACTCCCCAGTGAAAACTGCCATATTGCACAATGAGAGGCATGAGTCTCTACACCGTTTATCATTTCACTAACTACAAACCATTACAAACAGCTAACCCCTCGAGTTGAACATACTTGTCTTGCAAGTATAGCAGACTAGGCTATGCACGACCACAATACATTTTTATATTGCTAGTTACTTACTTCGTGTAGTGTCCAGCAATTGTTGTATCTCTACACCAGAATAAAGGAAACAATCCATCATTACCTCTTTGATTGTCCTAAATACTGATAGGAACACCATCACTTCACAAATGCTCTTCATTGCAATGCCACCTTAATCTCCTATATACTCACATCCAAAAAAAGCCTCCCCACACCTCAGCAGATATATCAATAGCACAGGACACTTAAAGCCGATGTTCAGTGAGCTGTAATTACTGTCCAATCAAGCTGCTGCTGTGTAGAAACATGGAATCATTGATGCACCACACCTCAACGACCACACCACACACTCATCAACTGATCCATGCACAAATCATATTCCACAACAAAAGGGTGGTTGTGTTCAACCGCATCACTGTCAGCACCAACAGAAATTAGTAGACCTAAAGGAACAGGAAGCTGGACAACAACTTCACAAAGCAAAGCACGCTAAGCCAAAACCCTGCAAGCCTTGCCTGATCCAATACAACCTACTAACACTTCCTCACCATAGCTTTCCTTTTGTACTTACTTGTGTTGCCCCACTGGGCAACACAGGAAGTATGTGTCAGTCCCATATATAGCACTAGTATATATACCTGCCCCTGCAAAGAGAAAGATGCACATGACGAAACACATCCAACATAGGGTCAATGACCCCAATGGACTAAATCTGATGCAAAGAAAAAATATTCATCATCAATAGCAACATTTCTTGAGAGTGGAGAATTTTGACATACAATATAGTAATTTCTAATGTACAGTGGGTACCAGTTATTGCTGTAAGTTGCTTGCCTTATATATTAAAGTTGTTGCTTTATACAATGTACTATTAGGAGATTTGCTACATCCTCAAACCTGATGGGGTGCTTGAGGTGCGAATTCTTTAGACAACATCATGCAGTGTGTCCTTGACACACTCTAAGGTTCTTATAGAACAGTTATTATTTCCTACCCACTATCATTTCCTGTCTATTGATGTGACATCTACTGATAGAAGATTATCTAGCAGCTTGCACATGACCTTTTCATCTGTGCCTTCCTAACATTGATACCATACAGACCAGAAAACTGGCTTAGGAATGTAAAACTCCCTAATTCATATGATTACTGGTGACTTACATGTGCATGGGAGAAAATGCTCAACAGCTATTTCTTGTTATTATAACTACTTTTTGTCTTGCCATTATGTCTTTTTATATTATTTTCCAAAGTTAAATCACATGACCCCCTAGATATTCTGTTACCATGCAATTTAGATAGGCAGCCTGAGCAGCTGGTAACTTGATATTCAATATCCAACACTCAACTCGATGATGCAACTGTGTTTATGTTATTAGAGCAGGACATGTTATCCTTTTAGGTTTGCATGCACCTAGCTTGGACTGTGCAAATAGTGGTTGGTTACAAAGAGTCTATCTGGAAAGCATACAAGACACTGTATGGCCCTAACTATTTATCTTCTATTATCTGAACTACTGGAGCCTCTCTAATGGTTTGAAAGAAAGTCAATGTTAATGTGATGTATTCTAAGCTGGTTTTACCTATCCATCCACTTCTGGATTACTTTAAAAGTGATTGGATTAACTGTCAAAAGTATCTGCTCTGAATTTTGAGTAACAAATCAAACTTACTATTCTCTCCTATAGTGACATGACATTGCCATGACAAAGCTACCCCTATGTATGACACCTGGAGCACTCAGCCAAAGCTACAACTGAAAGTTTAAAACTACAAACTATGGCTATAGCCAAAATCAGGCAGGCTTATGCCAGTGGCCTAGTTTTTGAGATGCTATTATAGTACAATGATCTTTGATATAGCTGATGTTTCCTTCACTGTTGTTCCTCTGGAAAACATAAAGACATATGCTGTAAACATTAAGAAAGTCAGGTACTATGCAAGACTATGGAAGTAGATACTACAGCCTTCTATGTAATAGGCATCCTTTACATAATTACTTCAATATCATTTATCCAGTCCTTTGATTAGTTCTTTGTGAGCTCCTTATTAACACTTTATCTTATGAGCAACCTCATACAGCTTGCTTACTTTGAGCCTCAAGTTGCCTAAGGAGAATTTAAGCCTATATGGAGTAGGGGCAAGACATACAATTAGTCTTTTATACCTTTAAAGTATATAACTAGCAACTTGTTTCTTTGAATTCCAATCTGTCTTACCTCCTCTTATCCCCTCTTACTTGCTAGATCTTCAAATGGTAACTACCATAGTAATAAAAGAGCTCCAGCAGGTAAAAAACTGAAAATCTTAGAATTATATGTAAATCAAGACATAGCCAAGGTGTTAGACAACCTCCAGCATCTATATAATAGTTTACATGGTAGCCCTCCTACTACTGTGACAAGCTATATAGAAATGACTGAGTTATGCAAGTAAGTAGCACCACACCTTTACTTCCAGACCTCATGTGCTCCTTTGTCTTTCTTAAAGAAATAAAATCTTAGATAAGAGCTTCCTGACATTTACTGCTGATGTGTTGATATCCTCTGGGGCATATGTACTAATCTCAGTAAAGACCCCTTTCTATGAGGGGTGCTTGGCTACTTTCATCATCCTCATCAGGGATGTTTTGAATAGCAACCTAAGTGTTGTTAAACACCCAGTAACTATGGAAGCTAGGCCTATGGTAATGTTTTAAAGAATGACCTAAGGTTTCTCAGTAGATATGTAAAATTAGTATTAGCACCACCCTATAAGTTTGGCCCATCCCTATATCCTCAAGCTAAATTTTGAACATATAGCTATTTTCCTTATTATATTACATATGCTTCAGCTGACCTCTGTTTTGGAGAGGTACTTCTTATACAAGCACTAAAGGAGCTGTAGTGGGAAGATCTTTAAGATCCAGTATCCTATCTAGTTTTGAATGTAAGAGAAGATCTACCAGATCTAGGTTTCCAGTTTTAGGTATACCTTTCTTTAATATACCTAATACTCATGGTATCTTTAGCACACAGGAAGTTCCCAACAATCCTTCCTGCTTATTTACCCATCAAGAAGGTACTCAAAAAGCTCTTCTGGTTCAGAGCACCAAAGTGGTGTTATGGCTCACTCTGAATGCAAGAAACAATGTCCAAAGATATAACTACAATGTCCAATGCCAAAATGTTGGGTCCAATGTTTTTGAGTTTAGCAGGTTTTGGGTTCAGTGGATTGTAGAAAATAGTGATAGTGAATGTTAGAAAAGTGAGCAGTTTGCATGAGGATAACAATAACAGGTATTTCAGATAGAAAGAGCAGTAATATTTGCAATATCAACTAAGAACTACAAATTATTGGGTTTGACCCCTAAGCATCAGAAAATGGCTCCCTACTACTTGGATAATGAATAATGTGACAGGGAGTCCAATATATATGTAAGTATATAGAAATTTGGAAACCTATAGGCAAACATAGTAGCAGAATATCTAAAAAATATGAGGTACTGTAGACGATGAGAAAAACATATAATAGTGCTGGCTGTTACAATAATCCTATCATTTTCCCATCATCACCTACAGGACTACACATGTATTATATTTCTTGATCTAGCTCACCTCATGTCAACCATGAGAACTTTTCTTATCACTAACTTCTTTTTTCTAATACTTTTACAATGTCTCATGAACTGGTCTGTGCACACTTCTTTTACATATATAAATCCTAGCTACTCCCTGTATTTTCCTTAACTTGAATCTACTTAGTTCCCCCCGATACTTAACTAGGATCTGAGGGTGCCTACTGATCTAGCTCTTTGCGAAGAAACTAGCCTATACTCGATCACTTCACTATAGTTCTACCTCTGGTCATTGTTACCTGATACTATACTCTTGATCTCCTTTATTAGAGCTGTTATGAAAGATTTTATCTAAGTTTATAACATTGGCTATGGTGTAAGTAATGTGCAAAATAAAGAACTACACACCTAGTAGGGCTAGCGAGATGGGACAGGACATGGGGAGGGCAAGTGCACAGGATTTTGGGTCAGCCAATGTGGCCAAAATGTTAGGTCCACTAGTCAAAGCATTAAGTTGCATCAGATATCATTAGGAAGTGATTTGTGTATAACAGTGTAGCACTTGGGTTGGCACTGGGTACATATCCTGCCAATCTTACAGATATCTTACATTACACTCCTCGACACTTCTCTTACCTTCTGAAAGCTCTGCATGTTCATTCAAGTCGTCCGAAGGTCATCCATCTATTTTTGGGGCCTGCGATCCTCCATACCATGTCCTATCCGTGTCTGTTTGACTTTACTGGTGCATTTTTCACCTTGTCTATCTATTATTAAATATAGCATAGGACCAATTACATTAGTAACCCACAATAGGTATTTGACATGCATTGGAAAATAGCTGAATATAAGCTCAACATGAGGTTGAGTGCTACAGTGGCCTCTGCATTATCTACCAGTCTTGCACCTCTTAGGCCCTTTGGGTCTCCCTGATCCATGTTCCCTTCCTGTATTTTCTTTATATGAGTGAAAGTTTGCTGAACATAGGTCAGTCTTTTTTTTATCCAATTTTCTTTGTAGTTCCTAGAGGCAGTGTAAAGCTTCTGGTGATAGATCCAGACCTTTCATTTTAGTGAGAAATTTGAGTAGCCACTCAATCCTGGCCAAGTGTTTAGACATTTGGCTAGTACACTCCTACCCTGATAGTAAGCCCCAGTATGCCATGTTGCTTGGAGGGTGTTTTCCTCGAATGTACAAGAAATGCTATGCAGGGCCCACCAGATGATGGTAGGTAGGACCACTGGCATAGGCCCCACAAGAGGTGACAGCAGGTCTTCTCCTAACTCATTAAATATTACCTTGCTGAGGATAACAGCATTCAAACCAATGTCTGCTTACCATAATATATCACTTTCCTTATGGAAAGAACCTTATGCTTGAGTACATCTTCTACTATGATTTGGTTAGCATTTTCGACTGGTGATGTCTGTGCAGGAGGGTAGTCATGGCTTATAACTCAGTGCTGCCACACTGTTTTTTAGTAATATATTATTTAAATGCAAAGTCAGGTACCTTCAGTAATATTCCATACATGCACAACAAGTTTGAATGACTTCCAAGATGAAGTCAAGTACTCCATCTCCTATCCATTTGTTTAAGAGGAAACCTGCTGTAAAGAGTTGATTCTGTGTAGGTGCTACAAAAGTATTACCTTCAAAACTCAAAGGTGCAAGTATGATTTGTCCCAAAGAGACTACCTATGCTATGTCTTGATATAAAATGCAAGGAATGTCTTGTTAAGATCGAAGTAGAAAGAACAGAAAGGTTACCCAAAGTGTGCTCGATGTTCCAAAGATGTGTCCGAAGTACTGAAGTATTTGTCTGATGCATCTGAAGGTGGTCCAACATCTAGAAATGAAGGTCCGAGGTTGCGCGAAGTGTCCAAAGAGCTTCTGATGAACAGCGAAGGTTCTGAGAGTAAAATACAGCAGGTATGTTGAAGTATGTTGAAGTATAAGACTTGCGGAAGTACCAAAGTATGACTAAGCAAAGCCTATTGAAAGAACTAAGAGATAGTGAGTTGCGAATGGTAGTAGTCAAGCCAAACACACTGCAGGCATTTTCCCATTTTCCTTCACCAAACATCCAAAAAACATTGATTGAGAAGATAGAATTTTCCCCTCATTTTGTCTGTCAAAACATTGAAAAAAAGTAATTCATGTTTCAATGATTTTCTGTGTGTGGGACATGATGCAAAAATTGATTATGTTTCTTCAAGGATAATGCTATATTTTTCATCTATTGTCCTTTAAAGAGCAGCTTACAATAATGCTAATTTTCTTCTCTGTGTTTTTCAAATATACTATAGTTCTTTAAATTTTACATAGATTTCAATAATTGTTCTTATGCCTGTGCCAAAGGGTATGAAGGGCATTCCGGGTTCACCCAAGCCATCCACAACTCCAACCACCACAGGCCCATCCACGTGTCAATCCTCCAA
The DNA here is from genome assembly GCF_016758755.1 of Suillus discolor. Classification (NCBI taxonomy): domain Eukaryota; kingdom Fungi; phylum Basidiomycota; class Agaricomycetes; order Boletales; family Suillaceae; genus Suillus; species Suillus discolor. Next base: position 290,064 of record NW_024541298.1, read on the forward strand.
ATCCTTACTACTACAGAGTGACATAGAAGTGCTCACAAGCGCGGTGACCAGTTATGAATCCACAGAGCACTTCCTTGCCAAAAATTTGCTTAGCCTTCCCGATGAACCACTAATCATAATGCACATGATCTCCGTGCTTTTTCAGATAACCCAGATGCAAGACACCACCCCTCTACCAGTAATAGCAGCCATCCGAGCTGCTGCATTCATCCTCAAAAGACACACAGCATGTAAAACCGCAACAGAAGTAGCCTGACAGCTTGTTGATGACCTCACCCCCCACATAATCAATCATGTTGTGGGGGCCATCACACCTCGGATCAACTATCTAACACTCTAGACCAAACAGAAACAATCAACAAAGCTCTAGCAAATGACAGAGATGAAATGGACAGCAGCCTACAAATCACAGCGGACCATATCGAAAATGCTGTAGATGATCTGCACTCATCAGTAGCAGACTACCAGAACATTGTCAAGCTCCTCTCTCCATCCCTTGAAACTACCCAGGAGCAACTCAACAACATCTCAAAGCAAATCCTCTCCCAGCCCATGGCCACTCCACCCATCGCAAACACAGCAACAGCTAATCAAACTCAGATGTATAGCTCCATAACAGTGGCACACCTACCCCCATCAATCGACAAGGCCGTAAGCCATGCAGCCATCCATACTCATCAAATCCTATTAGACCCCATGCCTGGAGACAATCTCTTCCATCCAGACACTCCACACACTGCAATAGTATTAAAGCTGAAAACTGCACTGGCTAACATATGCAAAAGAGACACTCCTGTTGGCAACATCAAAGTGGTACTAACACTACACAATGGAGGCCTTATTGTAGAACTTGAATCAGAATCACTGGCAGAGTGGCTTCATTAACCAACAAGTAAGGAAGCATTGAAAGGACAATTTGATAATGCAGTATCGTTCCGTACTTGCACCTTCACTATAGTAGCTGAATACCTTCCTATACAGCTCCAGATTCATGAAGACACACTCCTCCGATCAATAGAACAAGACAACAACCTCCTAGTAAACTTGATAGTATCAGCTCGATGGATCAAGCCACCCCCGCAGATTCCCACACCAACAAAAGGTGTTTGCTCTCTTTCACATCGCTGACCCTCACATAGCAAACCTCATTCTCAAAGAAGGTATATGTATTGACAACGAATGAATCTCCATCCATAAGGACAAACACGAACCTATACATTACGCGAAATGTCAAAAGTATGGGCATATCACATGGAACTGCACTGCAGCCACCGACACATGTGGCACCTGTGGCAATCAACATCGCACCTCTGAATGTACCGCTCCAAATACCACTGGATGCATAAACTACTGCAATGACCAACATGCCAGCTGGAACCCATCATGCCCTGAATTTGCTTGACATTGCAAACTCATCAATAAAAAATACTCTATGCCCTACTTCCCAATGGAACTCTCCTGGACACACGTCAACCAGCCTCAACATTCTCTCCCACTAACATACCCCAAACTCGACACACTCAATCCCCCCAACATGCTACCTCCCAGCAAACTACCATTCTGTTCCAACCTCGACCCCACCCTCCAAATCAACTAAGATCCTCACAATGTCCTTAGACTCCAGCCCTCATAGAACTTATTAATTGTTTCTCTTCTTCTTCTTCTCCATCCATAAACACTAACACTACTAACCTATCTACTTTCCTCCCTAGCAGCCTACCTTCCAATCTATCTAATGTCTGAACACCACAATGAACCTACCATCCGACTATGTATATGGCAACAGAACCTCAATAACTCCATGGTCACCCAAGTGTCCCTCCTCAACAACCCAAATGCCTCCAAATAGGACATCATCCTCATCCAAGAACCTCACATAAACTTTCTCCACAACATCTCAGCAAACCATCACTGGCATGTCATCTATCCTACTCAGCATTACACCCACCTTCAACAATGGACCTGCACTATAACCCTTATCAGTACTCATTTGGACACCAACCTTTGGAAACAGATCCTGCTACCACCTTCCGACATCACTCTCCTTCAATTATCTGGCCCTTATGGCAAATGCACAATCTTTAATATTTATAATAACTGTCAATTCCAATCAACGTTAGAAACCCTAGACACATTCATTGAAGGCAACATCACAACTCTCCACCCCACCACCAATGATCACATGCTCTGGATGGAAGACTTTAATAGGCACCATCCAATGTGGGAGGAAATGTGCAACCACCACCTATATAATTATACTCACATTAAACCTCTTATTGATCTTATTGCTGACTTCGGCATGATACAACTCCTTCCAGGTGACCTCCCCACACTTCAATCCTCCAGCACTGGCAACTGGATATATCCCGACAATGTCTTTGGTATGGAACAAATTATTGATGTAGTCATCACATGCACTACCACACCAGAACTCAGAGGTTCAAAGACAGACCATGTCCCCATACATTTAATACTAGAATTAGAAATGCCTTGAACTGACACAGAACTGCAGTGCAATTGGAGAGAAGTAAACTGGGAACAATTCAATGAGCATCTTACTAATCTTCTCTCTCCTTATCCTCCTCAACCACTAGCCACTAATGATGAATTTCAGATCGCAGCATGACACATAACTGATGCCATCACCTCCACCATCACAGCAAAAGTACCACTCTCAAAGCCTTGCCTACACTCCAAGAGGTGGTGGACGCAGGAACTCACCATCATGCGCAAGAATGTCAACCGCCTCAGCCAGCTAGCCTACAAGATGAGGGCACTGCCGCTTCACAAATGCCACAATGAACTGAAGACTCTCAAGAATTAATACACTGGCTGCATCACATTCACAAAGCAACAACACTGGACAGACTGGCTCGAAGACCTGGAAGGCAAGAATATCTGGACTACCAATTGTCATGTCATGTCTGACTACAAGGATGGAGGTAAAACACGTGTTCTCACTCTTACTGTCAAGCGACAGGACAGCTCATCCATTGAAGCCTCTACTAATCATGAGAAAAGTCTACTAATTGCCGAAGCCTTCTTTCCACCTTCTCCTGCTACTAACCATATACCCCCAGACTGTATATACCCAGAACCTATTGTGCCGCACACTCCTTTCACCATGATCCAAATCTATCAAGCTATTGCTAATTTAAGTAGCTACAAAGCGCCAGAATCCAACAGAATCTGTAATATAGTATTCAAGTGATGTTTGCTCACTCTAGTCCTGCACCTCGTCCACCTCTTCAACACTGTCTTTACCCACAAAACCTATTATGAACCATGGTGCCAATTCATGACTGTAGTCCTCCGCAAGCCCAGAAAACCCAGCTATGCAGCCCCTAAAGCCTACAGACCCATCGCCCTCCTCAACACTACCTGTAAACTCCTAACAGCGGTAGTCGCCAAGCAACTAATCTTTATTCTAGAACATCATCAACTACTACCAAACACTCACTTCAGAGGTAGACCTGGCCGCTCAAGTACCGACTCCCTGCACCTCTTAGAAGCTACCATCAAAGATGCCTGGCAATCCCACTGAGTGGCCTCTGTCTTATTCCTGAATCAAGGGGGCATTCCCTAATGCCATCACTCATCAGCTCCTTCATAACATGCATATGATATGTATCCCCGGCGAATTGGTAGACTTTACCGAGTGGATTCTGACGGGTAGATTCATGCAACTCCATTTCGATAGATATACTTCAGAGTGTATCCCAATCATGAATGGTATAGGACAGGGCGACCCCCTGTCCATGATCCTATATATAGAAGTCACACAGCCCAGAATAGGAAGAGCATCCCTCAAGGAACTGACTCTGGCATTCATTGACGATATGGCCTTCATTGTGATAGCAGATGACTTTGAGACCATACACACCATGCTCACTGACATGCTAGATTGCCCCAGCGGCGGCTTTGAATGGTCACACCTTCACAACTCCCACTTTGAAACTAACAAATTCGCACTAATGGATTTCTCTATGAATAGACACAAGCCCCACCCTCTCATGATCATCCAAGGCTTGACCATACTCCCATCGGCCACTCATCGCTTCCTTGGTGTCATCCTAGACCAGGAACTCTGATGGTCTATCCAGGTGGATAATACTGTGGCCAAAGGCACAGTGTATGTCTATCAGATATGTCGCCTCTCCATGATGGCCAAAGGAATACTGCTACACCTCATGCAGCAGCTTTATCAAGCTGTTGCAATCCCAAAGATGACCTATGCTGTGGACTTGTGGTTCATGCCTGCCTTCAGAGAACAATCTGACATCCTTTAGAGAGGCTCAATAGGAGTAGCCAAAAGACTAACCTCCATCCAGAGAATCACCACCCTGGCCATGACCAGTGTGACACTCGGATTCTCCCTGGGTTGCAAATGATAGTTTTTACATAGTATCTCCTTTTGACACTTTCCTTAGATTAGGTTCGCAGTTTTGCTGCTTACATAATCATCTTTCACCTTTACCTAGGACTCTACAGTCATTACCTAGTTTCCTCTGTTTCCAGTTCTTGATCGCTCCCCATTAAATTGGGTTATTTAGTAGCATTCCCTAGTTGTAGCTTTCCTAGTTGTAGCTTCTTCAGCTCACTATTTAGCTCCTGGAACTCAGTTTTCTGTCATTGGCTTGGAGTGCCTCTTTCTCTCACTCTCCTTATTTTCCCTCTCTCTTGAGCCTGAGCCTAGACAGAGATTCTCTTGGGTCGAACACTGTCTACTCTGACATCGCAGCTAGGCATAGCTAGACCCAACATTGTCCTTTCCACTCAGCAGGACTGTTGTCACCACACCGGAGCCATGAGCACCTCAGCGGGAGATGTACTTGAAGCCCATGCTAATATCCTCCCCATATCCCTCGCCCTTCCCAATATCTGTCACAGAGCCATTGTATGCCTCATTGCTCACCCAGCAACCCACCCATTATATCATCCAGTTCAATGTGTTGCTAAGCACTATGTATCATCCCATCGTTCTTTGCTACATAAACTCACTCACCTCTTTTCTATTATCCCAGATGACATCGAGACCCTTATCCCCACATGATGCCACCCCTCCATGAAAAACCCCTTCAAGACCAAACATTGCAATGACATAGGAGGAAGCGGCCACAGCACATGGTCACCTAACTAAAACAATCCAAGTCTACACTGATGGCTTAGGCCACAATGACAAAATTGGAGCAGCCACAATATTATTCCATGCAGAAGCTTCACCTTGTGTCCTACAATATTACCTAGGCACGAAGGATGAACACACCATTGTAGCACTCGAGCTCACGCTAGGCTTGTATTCACTTATTTCCCACTACATGTCCAATGCCTGTCATGCACTAACCACTTCCCGATGTAACCCAATGCTAACTCACTCAATCCAACACAAACCTGATGTAACCTGACACTTTGACTAGCAGACCCGATGTTTTGGCCACATCAGCTGACCTGAAATCCTGTGCACTTGTCCTATCTGTGTCCTGTTGTAGGACTTGGAGTCCTTGTAGCCTCATAGAGGCTATTTTTGCAGTATCCCTCAGGTCCTCACGCAGTGTGCACTATCACTAACATGGTGCACATCTTTTCTATTGTCAGCCGACGGCCACAGTTCACGTGTGTGCATCGGCTTGCATTGGCTTTTCTTCAGTTCCATTGCGCATCCTTCCTCTGTCCTACCCATGTCCTCCGCTTGTCCATTGGTACATATTTTATCTTGTTTGCATTAGACTGACTATATTTCCGAAGCTATATTGCTTATGTTCTCATTACTTGCATTGTGGACCCTTAATACATGTTACCACTATCTACTTGGCCCCGAACAGTGCTTCACACACTATCATATATACTTAGTACTTGAGACTTTTCATGTATCTTTTTTTTCCCCTGACCGAAATTATCATCTGTTTTCACACAAACACTCAGACTAAAAATACAAATCTTCGGCCTACTACTGCACGCGCTTTGCTAATGGCTGCACTAACAGCCGTAGTTGTAGTATTAGACCTAATATAGATGGTAGTTGCCACTTTTGGAATAGACACTTTCGACGGCAACTACCAACTGCACATTTTGACCAACGATGCTGGCAAGTACCGCTCATGGCTAAGGCCCTCCTTCTAGGCATCCCATCATCCACTGAAATGTCCGCCCCCAATATTCCTGGTATATACATATATAATACATATAGATATATTGATATATATATACTATACATACATGCACATATATATCATATCTGGTGGGACTGATCACAATCGGTCAATACTTACCTTCGTTCTCCACTCCCTATACTCGACTCTCTCTCAATATTTCACGGATGGAGTAAGTTGATTTAATTCTGGTGGTTTTTACTGATAACTTTATCTATAGAACAAGCAATCCGGCACCAGACGACATGGCCCCACCTGTAGTGGCATTGTCCAGCCCATTGCCCGACCCAGATGCAACACCCACACCAGCTCCTGAACCAAACACTGATGATCCCAATGCCTACATAGAAAAGTTGTTTCGTAACTGGGCGAAAAACTTGCGCCTGGCGTTTCTCAACAGCCACTTGTCTACTTACCGCGAGCGCGTCAATCAAGGAAGGTTACGAGCCAAGGACTATGCACACGAGGTCATGCAAGAATACTTCAAGCAGTATCATTGGAAGTTGAAGGTATCAGATGAGCCCTTGGAACACGGTCCATTGCAAATGGAGCCGGAGGAGTCGCTTTCCCCGGTCGAACTCGCACAAAAATCGCAAAAGGTTCTTGCGATGCAAAAGGTAAGCATTAATACATGTATTTATCTATAGACTTCTTAACCCTCAAGTAGGCGATCACGAGCTGGCTGGATTATTGTGCCAAGTCCCCAAAGAAGTTGTTCGTCCACCGCGGCAAGCCGGAGAACAATGAGTGGACCCGGCTCCTCAGCCAACTTTCTGGTGTCTGACGACACAAACCGAAGGCCTTGCAAGCACACCAGCGGTGGTCCAAAGACCATTTTGAGACCGAGGTCAAGTCTCGTTTTCTCAAGAAGTGGCGCAAGGCCAGGCTGCCTAAGGAGAAGATGGCAGCCTTTCGCGACCAGATCACATGCAAACGCTTCAAAAAGCTGTCCAAAGAAGAGCAGAGGGATTGGAGGGATAAAGCGCAAGCAGAGGGTAAAGCAGCAGTCAAAGAGTGGAACGACCGGCTCGAAGCACCTCTGTCCACATCTCCTCTCGATAGACAAGTGTAAGTGTTCGAATCTATTCATTTGTATCTGTATTGAAGACTAAACTAGGGCCCTGGATAACTTGGCAACTTTTGCTGGACCGATTCTTTCTGGTATGTCTGAAACTCTCGGCATGCATGTATCCCTTTTGGTTGGTGGTCCCGAACCTCGGAAGCAGGGGAAGATCACTGTCGTCAGGTATGTTTGTCGATATTGTTCTAACACAGAACTAATGTCACACTGGAAGCATGCACGAGGGCGTTGATCTGAATTTGAAACCATGCAATTGGCAGACCCAAGATAAAGCAAAATTTAAGATGGTCACAAAGCATTTTCAAGACTACCTATCGCATGCATATAGTGTGTTTTTAAAAAAAAAATTCTATCATCTAACTATATGCTAAACATCGTCAGGTAAACAGGATTGTGATTCTCGTCGCCTCCTGGACGATTTAAACAACCTGTTCACCATTACGGATGAAGGCGATCAATCTGATGCTCAGGAGGATCGGGAAGATCATCAAGCGAATAAACCGACAAAGGCCAAATATAGATCACACCAAACGAAATCAAAGCAGAAAGGTACCAAAAGGGCTCGTACTTCTCGACGCAAGCCTTCCAAACCTTCTGAGATGGACAAATCATCATCAGAATCATCTTCCACATCCTCCAGCTCGTCTTCGTCTTCCTCATCTTCAGGTTCCGCTTCATCAAGCTCTACAGACACGGACAGTGAAGAAGAACATCATCGTTCTAACAAGGTACTACCATTTTCACCGCCAAAAGGACATTATGGTGTTACCTACTTCAATCCACACCACAAAGCGGCAGCTCTCGCACGACTCAACGTAAGGCGAAGCGATTGCACGTCTGAAGTGTCGGCTCGTGCATCTGAGATGCTGGATGACACAGAAGAAATTGACCAGCTTGACGAGAGCACTGCTGACACCCCCATTGACGATGCCGAGATAAGCACCGATCGTCCTCCTGTTCCACCTGGTAAATGTGTTATTTAATATGTTATACAAGCGTACTAAATCGATATCTTCTTAGCAATCACATCTACCGTTATCGTTGAGCCACCTCTTGACAATATCATCGCCCGCCCAACTTTCAACGACAATACAATTGATCCGCGTCTCAGAGAAGACTCTGGGATGGCTGTTGATCAACCACCTGCTCCACCTGGTAAGTATCGGTGCTCAGTATGCTGACGTATTAACATTATTTTACCACAACAGCCGAGATTCTTGGACAGGGTCTTCGCGAGCCTGTTGATGATCACATTATAGATGAGACGCCCTCTGCTGAACGGGACATAGAAGGGGCTGTGGACGATCATGACACCACAACTTGGGACAAGCACACGGTCAACTCAAATAAGACTGCAAACGGTACATAATTGATGCTTCTGTTGTGCGCCACGATCAGTCATTCAGGTTTATGTACAGCCTCTCATGATGGCAACATATCCCTTAGCCTGCCTGCACTCCCACCCAGCCCACCGTGGTTCAACAATCTGTTCCAACAGTTGATGAATCCCGCCCCGGCCTCTCCTCGTGTGATCCAGTTGTTTGAAAAGCTGGTATGCCTTGAGGATGCGTCAGGCTTTGCGAACGAGAAGGCTGCCTTGGGATGCGAACATTGTCCAGTCGAAGTCCACTGGTGGATTTCCCGTGGACGTAAAGGGAAACCAACCATACCTGATCTCAATGCATTCATGTTGCAATGGTGGTCCTGGTGGATCACACTTCAACCGGAGTGGAGAAAATGTCAGGCCCCGACACTTATGACAAGTGCAATTCTCCCTCGCACAGATGACGGCAACTGGGACACCCTCAACAAACCAGGTGCAAATGGCATGCTCTCGGTTGTAGCTACCTTGAAATGGTGGGCAGATGGTGCAGATGGTAAAGGGTACAAAGATTCACGATGGGAAGATGCTGCTGACGATGTCGTGTGGGTTTTGGATCGGCTCATAGCAACTCGTTCTATGTCAAAGTCTGTGGCTTCCAGTGGTAGCAAGAAACAGGGTCGCTCTGATACTCTGGCAAATGCATCATCATCGAAGAGGACGTGTAACTGGCCATAATAGACTTATCGATTGATGGCTCGCTAGGCTAGACATCGAGTTCATGCTCGCTTAGATACACATTACGTTGAATTACTTTTGTATCTCACATCAAGTCAATGCAACACGCAATTCTTAGATCTAATTTTCTTCGGTGCTCGCTGTTTAGATCATGGCAATAAGTGTATTGTATATTCTAAAAAAACAAACAAGTGGCTAGACTCCAGGAGCCTCCAGTCCCAAGGTCTTCTGGTACATCGTTTCCCCAAGTAAATAAGCCTCGTCGAGGTCACCCCAAACGGCTAGTCTGTGAAGATCCTCCAGCATAGCTACCAGATGTCCAATGAATCTGGAAACCTCGTCAGCAGCACGCCATTCATCACATACACCACACATGTCAAAAATTTTATCCTGCCCCTGCTGTGCCCACAACAAATATGGCTCAACGAGCTTGAGCCCATCCCAGAATATCCCAATGTCCCCGGCAACACTGGTGCGTAACGACATAGCGTATTTGCAGAGGATGCCCTCGACATATGTTGTAGGTATCCCGGAAGGAACAAGTGCCAGGACTTTGTTCTTTGCATCATGTATGAGCCCCAGACAATCAGACAAAGTGATACTACAGTAGATCGTCAAGGACACAATTTAATTATCATTGAAAAAAAAAGTACATTGCCTCGAAGTCAACCTCATCATCCGATAGGTCGTTCATGTTAGACTCGGCTGTGACAGAAGGAGTGTTGTTCGTGCGACAGAGACAATGTCTCAATAAAATGGCATCTCTGTGCCTAAATACTTCAGTTGCAGGGAGAGAGCCAATAATAACAACTAAACTTACCTTTCATAGTATCTTTTGCGTTTCTCGCGCGCAGCCTGCTGTTTGGCTTCAACAGTATGGTGAATAGTGAGGCGAACCATGAGAAAAGATCATAGTGTGAGGAACCGAAAGCAGCACCTTTATATAGTGAATTTGATTACCTTAAATCGATGATCTGCGATGAGGAGTAATGTACGTAGTATGCGTGAACTGAATGTAAACGCAAAGTCAATCAATCATTAATGGAAACAATGAATCATATCTCACTGAAGATGTCCGCTTCAAAGCCTCAAGTCCATGTCGTTTGATAATGGGACAGAGGGTAATAGCATTGAGCTACATAGGCCTGTGTGTCAGCAATCTTGATTTGATGGTAGTAGGACCATAACTCAGCGAGTCTAAGGCTCAGGATGCGAATTCAATCATGCGATCGCACTGACGATTGCTCAAATCAACGAACTACTATAAATTAATGACTCAGAGCTACATACCAGTCCAATCTTGATGATTTGATGGTGGGACTGCTAACTTGACCCATGTTTTAGCGATCTTGATTGGACGGTAGGACCATAACCTGGTGAAGCATCCGGCAAGTCGACTGTCCAGAGGCAAAAGTTAGTGCGTGAGTCTGATCGTGCGTTCACAACACACAGTTGCTCATAGGCACATCAACAAACTAACCAGTGTCAGTTAATGAAGGTACATGGCAAGGAACATTGATATATTGTTCATTTTTACGAGGACTGAGTTAACACAAGCCATGCATATGTCTTCAACGCAACTTCATTGATTATGTAAACAACTACTTAGTAAGTACATTCACAACGCACAGTATTGGACTCAGAGCGAGCTCATCAAATCAATAACATACTCAGACCAATGTCAAGCACTGTCTGCAGATAACAAAGGTTTCAAGTTATTGTTTATTTTCTGGTGAACGAGCACTAACACACAACATCATAGACACAACGCAGAAGTTTCATTATGTAAGCGAGAAATACAAAGTGTAACTAACTGAGTCTCGACGCTAGTGACAAACACTGAATTTGAAGGAACAGGACATTCAACAAATGTTTCGATATATTTGGTAAGATTTGACATACATGATCACTCATCTGTGGCGGAGTCTTCTGTCAAATCAACATTTGTCATGGTGTTAGTGCTTTCAGTGGCTGCGGCTACAGCTGCCTCATATGCTTGAAGTCGTGCATTGTAATCCTGTTCTGCTTCCTCCATAATAACTTGACGAATCATGGCACGGAAAGATTCATTTCTCGCTGGATGATTGAGCAATAACTCTACAGTGGCGGCTGCTACAAGCTTAACTAATAGATGGGTGAGTGCTGGATTCTGTCAGTGCTGAATTGATCTCACCACAGCAGTCTGGCATGCAAACTTGAGCCACTCGATGACCGCATGGACCACAGACACTTTGAAGTTCAATATCTGTGTGTCCACACTGGAAGACATCCCCAGTGTTGTGCGGAGTATTGCTGTCAGGCAAGGGCAGAGGTATAGGACTGCTGGACGCCTCAGGTGAGGGTGGAGGCATATGAGCGATGGACATCTCAGGCAAGGGTGGGGGCATAGTAGCGGTAGACATGTCTGAAGGTTTGGGTTAAATGTCAAATTTTCAACTATAGACTTTAAAATATTTCAACAGGTCTCGGTGCATATATGCAAGGAACTGAATGAGCGATGAATCGACCAGGTATTTCCTGTTATATTCATGTATCTACTAACGTGATCATCTAACAGCTTCTTTTGTGCATGCTTCTTTCTTGAAGCACTATGACTCGAGGGAGGGAGGAATTCGTTCACGGGAGCAGGCATATACTGGTAAGTTCTAGTATCATTTTCCCCTCAAACGAGCCTTACTGATGTCAAAGAAAAGAAAATATGTGGCCTACCGCAACGAGTCTGATTGAGACAAAGATACGACAACAGCCTATGCCAGGATGGTAGCAGTATCAAACGGTGGTCGCAGGCAAGTTATTGTACCTTGTTCCCCAACAAAAGTGAGGGCGAAAAATCTGCTGGAAGACCAAGCTGGGGCCCTGCAAACAGACAATTGGGAGCCAACACTTGACAATGATTTGGTGTTCGACAATGAGGTCGAATCCCCACCGGTCAAGTCCCGACCCATCACAGTAGCCAATACACTAGCGAAACATTATACGAACTCGGTGCGATTCCAATAGATTTTCTTTTCTAACACTCAACTCTTTATAGGATGCACCTTTACATGAATGGATGGGCATCAGTGGGCGTACCAGATTCCGTGAAGAATATCTTCTCGAAGAGCTATGTCTGGAGGGCCGTTGTAGCTTGGCAACTATGCTGTGCTCATGCAGTGACATTAATAGTCACATCGTGCAAGAATGACTGTATCACTGAAGGTGAGGAATCTTGACTATAGGTGAAACGCTAAAGCTAACGGGGGTTCTACAGTAAGACCAGGATACGAGAATACGACTCGACCCAAAGGACAGCTACTGAGAGAAGTTCCTCTTTAATGTAATGGAGGGAGTCTTCGCCAACTAGACGGGTGGTAACAGGCGCGCGAAGGCGCGAGAAGATAACGCGCGCAAAGGCGCGAGAAGATAACGCGCGCGTAGGCGCGAGTAAGCAAATGCGAAGGCGCGCGAAGGGCGCGCGCGAGCGAAAGATGCGAGGGGCGCGCGCGTATACGGAAGCGTGCTTTTGAGCGATGGGGGAGAGTGTTCAAGTATAACAGATGCGCGAGCGATGGTAGAATAGTGAAGTATAATCGGATTTCAAGTACTAAGGTGCACTTATACAATTTGCAGTATACTCAGATAAGGGAGAAGGGAAGGAAGTAAGTTAAAAGGAACTTTCCCTCTATTTAAGAAGGGAGATTACGCTATGCGGTGCGCTTCCGAGCGTGGTACCGAACCGAGTAACCATATCAACTCTAAATATATTCTAAAGCCTATGATAGACTTTCTGTATGTAAGCGCGGAGATCGGACCGAAGGTACGTCAATTCAGTGAAAGGGATAAGAATAACGCACCAGTAAATCAGCGAGGACATAGGACGGACGGACGGACAAGGGTACGAAGGCCTAAGGGGAGGCGCACGAGCGCGCGCGAAAGGCGCGAGTGCGTGTAAGGCGCGCGAACGAGGCGCGTACGTAGGGCGCGCGCGTGAGAGCGCGTATGACTGATCCTTCGGATAAGAGCTGGAACGTGTAGGGAATTATGTGGGTAATAGGGCCGTATATTCCGCATTGAGAGGCGCGAGTCTCTACATCTCCTGGGGACTTACATTCTGAGTGTCCCCACTCAGCGCTATAACGCGGGATTTTGGACTTGAAGAAGTGGTGATAGACAGGGGTCATGTGATCGCGAGAGTAGGGCCATTCCTTTGATGATCGCGAGCATCGCTGATCTAATCGATGGAAGTATTGATAAGAGATGGTTGCGTTCTCGCGATCTCTTGTCTCCCTTCTTATCAATACCATCATGCCTCCTTTCACTGCCGCTATGCTGAACGCCACCCCCTCTCCAGAACCTGAGCCTGTGGCGCAAGGTCACCCTGAGGATGCGCCTATGGCTGACGCTAGCGCTGAATCCAATACCGATCGTCTCCTCAGCGCCTGGGCCTCTTCCTTGGTGTCATTGGAAGCGTGTGTCATGGCGGCGCCTGATCTCAAGCCGGAGCTCCTCGAGGATCAAGAGATGTGGATGCGCGAGTGGCATTCTGTGCTCGTGAGTGTGCCTTACATGTCCCGCTTTGTGTCATCTGACCATCCTAGGCAACCTTGAACGGCTGTTCTGAGCGCGCGGGTGTACTGGGCGTGGAGTTGGATATGGACGAAAAGGGCGCGGAGTTCCTGAAGCAGGGGCGCAAGGGTTGTAAAGAGATTGAGGCGCTGGTGAAGGGATGGAAGGCGAAGGCGATTGAGACTGTTCCAGAGGCGCCTCCCAAGCGTGCTGCGCGCGCCACTGATGCTACCGGTGCTGAGGCGCGCGCCACTGATGCGTCTGGTACAGATGTGGCCGAACAGGTGCGTTCCTCTATGTCTCATTGTTGCGCTACTCTATTGATGCATTCTGTTGTATTAGCGCAAGGTTGGGCGTATGTCTGTCGTCAAAGCGCCGCGTTGCACCAGCTGCGCCAACAAGGATCAGGACTGCGGAGGCGCGCCTGGCAGGCGGTGCCCTCCTTGTGATGTTTCGAAGCGCGCGTGTTCCTTCTGTAAGTTGCGCCTTGGGAATATTTGTTGGCGCACTACTAACGCCTTTGATTAGCTAAGCGCAAGACTTCAGACGGACCTAAGGTGCGTCCGCGCAAGCCGATGCCTAAGCGCCCCATGGCTGTTGAGTCTGCAAAGGAGACCGCTTCCTCTATTGCGGTTGAAGAAGGAGAAGGGTCTGAAGGGTCTGGCATGGATGTGATGATTGTTGATGAGCGCACTGTGCAGGATAAGGTCGTGCGCGCCTCGCGCGATGTCCCTGTGCGCGCCGTTGGTCCTTTGGCGTCTGGCTCTGCGCCTAAGGGAAAAGGCAAGTTCAAGGGACCAGAGGAGGAGTTGAAAGAAGCTCAGGCTGAGACCGCGCGCCTGAGGGAGGAAAATGCGCTTATGCGCGCGTCCGCTTTGAAGATGCGCCAGTATGCGCGCGCTCAGCAGGCGGACCTCCTGGCGCTGTCCAACAAACTTTTTTCTATGTCCCAAGACTGGTCTGACTTTGAGGAGCGCGTCAATGCCTCTCTTAACTAGATGCTTTTGTGTTTGTTTTCCTGGGCGCCAATGCGCCTGTGCAATAGATCCAGTTTGTCTTGCGTCCCATGTCCATGTCCATGTCCTCGTCTGATTTACCGGGCTATGAATTAAAATTATAAGTATGTAAGTAAGGCGCGAGCGCGAAACAAGATCAAGGTAATGCGATAGACTTTACTAGGGTTTCTGCGGGGGTGCGCGCCCGTCTTGTCTTCTTCGCGCGTCTTTCATCGTCTATTCCTGCTATATTGCGCCTCGCGCATACGGGGTGGTGGCGCGCGATTTCTAAGGAAAAGTAAAAGTGCGCGGCGCGGCGCGCGCGTTAGAAGGTGAAGGTCTATGGGTGAGACTATGCGCGCGCTATACAAGTAAGGTAGTTAGTAGTATGTACTTGCGGAATATTAGTATTTTTGTGTTCTGTCGTCCTATTTTAGAGTCTGTGGGGATTATGTGCAGGCAATGCGCGTTATATGAGACAAATGATAGAAACTGATATCACCGGACGAAACCCGGGGTAAAACTGAGAGTATGTACTTAATGGAATGTTTTTGTTTTTGTTCTTGTTTTTATTTTGGTGTTTTTGTTTTTTATTTTTCTGAGGAATGTGCAGGGATGCGGATATAATTGGGCGATGTGCGGAATGGGGGGAATTGTCGCGCGCGCTAATCATCTTGCGCGTGCTCGGGCTCGTCTTCTTCGGGTTCTATGGATTCATAAGCTTCTAGATCGTCGATGCTCTCGTCGTCCACTCCAGTCATTTGGGTTACCGACACGCGCTCCCCGCTACGTGGATAATAAGGGATGACGCGGAACGCAGCGAACCGGAGTTTTGAGATCGCGCCGTCCAACTCGGCCAGCATATATGAGCCTCCCTTCGTGCGGCGCACTACGATCATAGGTCCCAAATAGCGCGGCTTCGTCTTCTTGCTTAATTCGTATTCGACCTTCGAGTTGCGCACCAATACCAAGGTGCCGGGTTCGAAGTCGTGCGACTTGATAGACGCGCGGAAGCGTTTCTCGAAATCGCGTATCGACTTGAAACGCGCCGCGACAACTTTATCTCTGATTGCGTTAATATCTTCCATGCGTTTCTGAAGTTGGCGCGCGCGCCATGCTATAAGGTCAGTAGTGGTGAACGCGCCTCGGCTCGGCAAGGGCGCGAGGAATGTCGCTTCAGCGAGATCAAAGGGAAATATTGGCTCGACGCCGTGCATCATGAAATAGGGCGATAAACCCGTCGCTTTGTGAATGGTGACGCGCTCTGCCCAGAACACTGAATGGACTACCTGATACCAGCGTGACTCATCTCCGTCGCAGCTTTTAATGATGGCCTCCCGGACATCGCGGTGTCGTCGTTCGACTATACCGTTTGCCTGAGAATTATATGGCGAGATGCGGATTGGGTGTATTTTATATTTGCGCGCGAGTTCGTCTACTGCGAGCCTGTATGCGGGCGCGTTGTCCGTTACTATTTCTGTGATCGGACCCCACCTACACAAGAGCTCTTCGAAAATAAATGCGGTTAGCGCGTGAGTATTTTCTTTGCGCAGCATGCGCCATTCAGGGTACGATGTTAGTGCGCATCGCGCTTGCACAAGGTATTCAAACCCTCCCGCTCTGGGCATCTTCATCGTGTCGATGTGCGCTTTGCGGAATAGGCCACCTGGCATTGGCACGATTGGAGGAATATGCAATTTGCGCGTTTGGCGCACTTGGCATTCATGACATGTCCGCGCATACCATTTGATGTCTTCCCTGATGTGCGGCCACCAAAAGCGCAGCCGTAGGCGCGCGCTGACGGTATAAGTACCCTTGTGCCCTAAATCGTCATGCGCCTCCTTGAGAACTCGATAGCGTTTACTTGGGGGCAGCACGAGCTGATGTTGGCCATTTGATACTTTGCGCCATAAGTTGCCTTCCAGGATGAAGTAACGCGCTGCGTTGTTGACGAACTTTTCGAATTCTTGATCTGAAACGTCAGTGGGTCTTTCGCGCAAGGAGAGGAACTGTTCTATCATGGTCATCAGCGCGTCCTGCTCGCGCGCCGCGTCCGAGCGTGGAATATCAGGTTCTAACTCCTCTGTCTGCGTGACATCGAAATATACGCGCAGCGTAGGGGTGCGAACGGTTTGCGAGATGAAACACGTGCGATGCGCTTCATGGCGCATGTCTGCCGAGCCGCCTGCTATACGTCGTGTGCGATCGTTTAGAAGCGCGATAGCGAACGAGTATGCGCGATCAATCCAATCTTCATGATCGTCGTCCTCTATGGGATCTTCATCAGCGGGCGGTCTCCTTGAGAGACCATCAACGCCTTTGTGCTTTTGCGCGGGTACATGAACAAGTTTGAATGAAAATAAGAGGATGCCCGCGATCCATCGATTGATGGTCGCGTTGGGTTGCAAATCTGGATTATTGATCATACCTTTGATATATTTCGCATCGACCTCCACTGTGAGGTTCTTGACTCCAAATATGTATACGCGCACGGCGCGCAGCGCGCGGAAAAGTCCAAAGAGCTCTAGCTTCGCTTGGGAGTAGCGCCTCTCCACGTCATTCAGCGCGATGGAGCCGAATCGATTTGGGTAGCGCTTCCCGTCTTCGCCTACTTGCAGCAAGATGAATCCGATGGCAATATTAGAAGTATCAACCGCTAAAATGACTTCGCGCTCGCTGTCATAATCGATGCGCCTTAGCGCGGGCGACTTTAGAATTGAGTCCTTGAGGGTCAGCATGGCTTGGCGTTGTTCAGGTCCAAATACAAACGGCGCGTCCTTTCTAGTAAGGTCAATTAGTGGGCGCGCGATGCGCGAGAAATCGCGAATGAATATGCGCAAGACGCCGCAAGTTCCTAAAAATCCGCGTACTTGTGACTGATTCTTGGGTTCAGGCCAGTCGCGAATCTTCTGTACTTTGGATTCTTCCGGTACGCGCCCTTCAAATGTACACTTGTGCCCAACGATAATAGCTGTGGGCGCGGCTAGAACGAATTTTGATGCGGAGACGGTTGCGCCTACATTCTCCAAGCGCTGAAGGATGCGATTAACAACGATACAATGTTCCCATATGAAGCGTCGGATTCCTGGGTTTTCTGGTATAGCCTCGTATGAACCGTCTTCGCGCTGATAGCGCGTTCGTACCGATTTGATCGGGACGTCATCCACGAATGGCGACGTGAACTCTGGGATCTCATGTTGCAGAATGAAGGCGGTATCGCCTTGGTAAACCTGAACAGCGTTAGCATGCCCTTGAGGAAGGGTGGTTAGCCGGTGAGGACCCAAGGGTGTCCCAAAGGTTGTTAGGTCGCGCGAGTCCACGTGAAGCGCGCGCTGGTCATATCCTGAATATAAATCCAATATAGCGTATACCGCGTAACCCGCAAATGATTCTGCGAGAAGCTCGACGAACGGGGGAAGTGACGCGTCACGAATCGTTACCGCGTTGAGTGGCTGCAAATCGTGAACTAGGCGCAAGGACTTTCCGTCTTTCTTGACGACGCAGAACCAGCGCGAGCGATACGCGGCTGTCGATGGCTCGTATACTCCTGATGCGATCTTTTCCTTGATAATGCGCACGACTTCATCTAAGGTGGCTGGCGGGATCGGAATATTGCGTTGAGACCAAGGGGTGTGCGGAACCGTAGGGATCTTGTATGGCGGGAAGCAGGTTTCATTGAGGCGCCCGCGCTCTGAGGCATCCCACGCAAAGGCGAGTTTGTGGACGCGAACTAGCCAGCGCACTAATTTGAGTTCCTCTGGCCAAAGCCAGTTCGCTGGATCAAGGTCTAGTTTGTCTGCGCGCTCCTGCGTGAAGCGCGCGCCTGGAGAGAATTCTGGGAGATGGGTCGGTAAGTCGGGTAGCCCTGCTAACGGGTCTTTGGGCAATTGGCGCACTACTCTATACTCTGCGGGCATAGTGGTAGGCACGGTGCGCACTTTCTTCGCGACTGGTTTATAGACCAGCGCGTTGTAGAGACTCGTGCCTCTCATTGTGCAATATTACAGTTTTCACTAGGGAGTACATGGCACGAACTTGTAGCATCACTCTGTATGCTATCCACAGCTATTCCTACATGAGGCGCAGCTTTCCCGCGCAACGCGCAACTTGCGCGCGTACCTTTCCCGCGCTTCACGATGTATATGCGCGCGCGCTTTCCCGCGCTGTAGCGCCCTATAGCGCCAGCCATCTGGAAGCATCCATCCACTGTCCACCAAGTTCCCTAGTGCGTATATTTCCATTTCTCACATTTGCTGATCATTCCATCTTTATTTTTATCATGGACCCTTACTTACATATATCTTTACATACCTTACTCGGTAGCGCTTCGGCTCCGCATGACAGCGCTTAGGCGCCATACTTAAGCGCCAGCAGTACATACACTTACAAACTTACTCTCCCACCAGAACGACAGAGGACTTACTGGTTACTACCCACTATTCACCTAGCAGAACATAGTAGAAATCTATTTGTTTACACCTCGCATCTCTCTTCTCTTGTCTTACATCATATCATCACTTAAGCAAACTCACTCTTACTCTCTCTCATATCTGTATACATGCGCACGCTTTCCCGCGCTCCGCGCCATACACGCGCGCATTCCCGCGCCTTGCGCGCACCTGCGCTTTCTCGCGCTTCGCATTGGCCAACCAGTAGCGCTTTCAGCGCATACCTCTAGATCCTTGCTGCACTCGCTTCCCCTTTAGGGTCGAACGCACTTGTCGTCTCAAGTATAGCAGACTAGGCAACGCGCGACCTTACAACAATTATAGATACAGTCAGGAGCATTGTTCGTGCCTCGCTGTATCGTTGAACCTTCAGCGTGAAGCATGGGATCATAATAATAATGAGAATTGAAGGCGTCGATCGTCGCCTGATCTATAATGGACTGTGTGGATGTTAGATGCGCATAACGCGCGGAATACTGCGGAACAGATGATGAAGAAATTTGATGTATAACTACAGGAGGTAATGCATTGTTGCTCCTTAAGAGCGAGGGATGAGGAGCGCCTCCCGCGCGCGCGATGCGCAACGCGTCAGGCGCCATGCGAGAAGACGAAGCGTGATGCGATAAAGAAAATGATTGAGGAAACAAGTGCATATAGGCGTCTCCCCGCAAATGCTGCGGATCATCGAGACTTAAAAACCCTTATCCTCCTCCTTGAGCGCGTGCGAGTGCGCTTGGTTAGCGCACTTCGCGTCTCTTGCGAGCGAATGCTTGACCCAAGGTAGGGTTGGAATGCGCAGTTCCTTGCGCACATTAGGGTCAGTCAGTAAGAGGTCCTGTTCCCCATCGGGGAGATCAAAGGTGCGACATGAAGTAAGCTTAAAGAATGGGCGCCCTAGTAAAACCTCGAAGGTCGCACGTTCGATGACTTGGACCTGGAAGTACAAGGGCCCTGCGCCAAAATCAAGCGGAACGTTCTCCACAACACCTAGTGTCGAGTCGCGCGACGTATTTACCGATTCCATGTTAAGGCTATGGTCCGATCTGAGCGGTACACCGAGCTCCTTCCATACTTCCCTTGGCATGACCACTACCTCGGCGCCTTGATCTAAGACACAAGTGAGAGTGCGGCCTCCTATTGTCTTTGCGCATATACAGCGCAAGGGCGCAAAGTGGTCCGCGACAATCTTGCCGTCGTCGCTTCGCATGCGCACGCCTTCGTACTGGCGTAACCATTGATCGGTCGCGGGATGTCCTGATAATTCGTGAACTGATACTGCGCCTACTGTGATGCGCTTCTTCGTCGTGAGTTCGCGAAATTGTTGGCGAACGTCGGGGGATACAGCTAATAATTCCCTTACGGGAATGCTGAGGTTAGAATCTAGAAGGCGCTCGACAACGCGCTTGTCAGCCTCCTTGTCCTCAAGCGGGAATGCATAACGATACGATGATGATTGAATTGGTGCTGGTGCTGAAGATGATGGTGTTGATGATGATGCTAACGATTGTGAAGGGGATGGTGGTGGTGCTGATGATGATGGTGGTGCGGTTGATGATGACGAGGCGCCCTTGTGAGGCGCCTTAGCGCTAGTTGGTGCGCTTGTCGGCGCTACTTTTGCTAATTCTTTTCCTTTACCTTTGTCAGACGAAGCTTGTATTTCGGGAGAGATTATCTCTTCCTCCACTGTAGCTTGTCTTGACGCGGGTCTTGGACGCGCGCGCGTTTCACTGGGTACTTCCACGCCATCAAAGCGGACGTTTTTACCTTTAGCGTTGCGCTTCTGGCCTCGCTTCGCTGCTACATAGGCTAGCGCCTCTGCCATTAGATCATCTGTCTGATCATCCTCCTCTGACTCGATTTGCGCGACTGTGTGCACAAATGCGGACGATCCTACTTAGATTACTGCGTCGACTTCTTGGGCGCGATAGAAGAGCCCGGCCGTCACACTTGCGCTAGCGGTTGTGTCCTGCGTTGTCCGGCTCGTGTGGTATCGATCTAACCGTTCTTTGAGGAGTCCTCGTCCAGGAATCCACTCGCCATCTGGCAAGACGAGTTTGCGCGTCTCCTCGCTAACCTTGCATTTACCTGCGTCAATGTACCTTTGCCTTTCCATGCACCGAGGATAGAAATGTTCGAGACTGCCACAGAAGGCGCAGTCGTTGAACACGGGTGCTTCGCGCTTAGTTACTGTACCTTGCGCGGGCGGTTTTGCTGGCGCAGTAGCGGCAATTAGGTTAGCGAGTGGCGTAACCTTGGGAGCGCTAGCTGTTGCGCTTAGCGCGGGTGCGTTCGCTGGTAGTACAAACTGTCCAGCTGCGAAAACATTCATGAATGGATATGGGTCCTGCGGGTAATGGTCCGGGAACTTGATCATGAGGCGCGTGCAGACTAGCGCCTGGGTGTCTTTAGGAATGCCTTCCATGAATAGTCGGTCGCGCTCGGCTTTCCCAATATGGTCTTCTGCCAAGAGCGGTTGCATGACCTTCTTGAATGCGCGCAGATAGCTACTTAATTCCTGGTAAGAAGGCATTGGTTTGTTAGCGTACTCGCGCGCAATGGCTTGTAAGTCCGTGAGCGCGTAGCGCCTCTTGCCATCCCATCCTGGATACATTACCTTCACCTCGTCTAAGAAGGCGTCGTAATCGCTTACTTGCGCTTCGGGCATTCCGCCCCATAATTCGCGATCATCGCGCTCGAGGTAGCGGATAATGCCTTTGATTCGGTCAAGTCCTAATAGACCTACTTCATCAGCGAGCTGCTCATATGCGTCGATAAAGTCAGCGAGGTTATCCGTGGTGCCGTCGAATTTAGGCGCGTCCGTTGTCCCACGGATAGGCATTCTGGTTCTTACTGTGGACATGATAGGCGATTGGGATGTTGCGGGTGCGGGAGTCTTCTGTCTTGTTAGCGCTTGGTGTGCGTATACGAAGGGGAGATTTGCTACGATAGTTCCGCCTGGAATCGAGTTCGGCGCGCGTGGTGTTTCGGATGCTTCTTGCTTGATCTTCGGTAATCCCACCGTAGAAAGCGCGTTCTCGCGCGCAGTGGATGCTGGCGTGTTAAGCGGGGTGTCGGTTAGCGCGCTTAGCGCTGACAGGTTGGAGATAAAAGGAGGTTGATTGGGCGTGTGGAGGAACGCTCCGGGAAGTTGACTTCTTGGGTTATCTATTGCTTCAAAGTCGTCGGACGACTCCTCTTTGACAGATTCTTCGGGCGAGGGCGTTACTGGTGATATCGGTTGCCTATGCGCGCATGCTAGGAACGCGAGATCTGGTCGTGCGGGTTCTGATACGTTGCGCGAACGACCGCGTGGGGGTTGAAGGAATAAGGGACCTGGTACAATGGATTCAATAGCTTTGTCGAATGCGGCGATGGCTTCTTCTCTAGCTCTGCGACGACTGTTGGGTCTGAGTACCCGACCGGTTGTCTCAGAAGTGTCCCTCGCGGTGGGCTCCAGTTGAAGGTGAGGAATCTTGACTATAGGTGAAACGCTAAAGCTAACGGGGGTTCTACAGTAAGACCAGGATACGAGAATACGACTCGACCCAAAGGACAGCTACTGAGAGAAGTTCCTCTTTAATGTAATGGAGGGAGTCTTCGCCAACTAGACGGGTGGTAACAGGCGCGCGAAGGCGCGAGAAGATAACGCGCGCAAAGGCGCGAGAAGATAACGCGCGCGTAGGCGCGAGTAAGCAAATGCGAAGGCGCGCGAAGGGCGCGCGCGAGCGAAAGATGCGAGGGGCGCGCGCGTATACGGAAGCGTGCTTTTGAGCGATGGGGGAGAGTGTTCAAGTATAACAGATGCGCGAGCGATGGTAGAATAGTGAAGTATAATCGGATTTCAAGTACTAAGGTGCACTTATACAATTTGCAGTATACTCAGATAAGGGAGAAGGGAAGGAAGTAAGTTAAAAGGAACTTTCCCTCTATTTAAGAAGGGAGATTACGCTATGCGGTGCGCTTCCGAGCGTGGTACCGAACCGAGTAACCATATCAACTCTAAATATATTCTAAAGCCTATGATAGACTTTCTGTATGTAAGCGCGGAGATCGGACCGAAGGTACGTCAATTCAGTGAAAGGGATAAGAATAACGCACCAGTAAATCAGCGAGGACATAGGACGGACGGACGGACAAGGGTACGAAGGCCTAAGGGGAGGCGCACGAGCGCGCGCAAAAGGCGCGAGTGCGTGTAAGGCGCGCGAACGAGGCGCGTACGTAGGGCGCGCGCATGAGAGCGCGTATGACTGATCCTTCGGATAAGAGCTGGAACGTGTAGGGAATTATGTGGGTAATAGGGCCGTATATTCGCATTGAGAGGCGCGAGTCTCTACATCGCTGTGAAGATTGCTATGGGCCGGAAATTTTATGCAAGTCTTGTTGTTTATTAAAGCACGCACGTCACCCTTTGCATATCATCAAGGCGAGTATTTCAAAGTTCTGGCTCTATTTCCATTTTTTGACAATGCACAGAAATGGACCGGAACTTATTTTGAGCGCATTGCCCTGGCGGACATGGGCTTGAGAGTCCAACTAGGACACCAAGGAATGTCATGCTTATGTCCACAAAGAGGGCACGTCTCTTTTGTCGTTATTCACACTAACGCAATCCACCATGTAAGTGTCAATTTCTGCGGCTGCCATCAGCGAGTGTCTCATCGCCAGCAACTGTTACATTGCGAGTGGTATCCGGCTACCTTACACTTTCCTCAAAGTGCCTGTACAAAACGGGTTCTAGAGTTCTTCCTCGTTTTGACGTGGTCAAGCAAAGTATCTGGCTACGAGTTCTATACAAGTCTCGAACGACTCACTGACAACACGCATTTAAACGTACCTAAGGTGCATTATCACACTTGCCTACATATCGCAAATATTGACCCAGACATAGTCTCAGTATAAAGAATTCATGCGGATGGTTCGTCAATTTCGACATATTAAATTGATGAAGCAAGCTGGTCGTGGCAATGTAACCGGTGGCATCTACAAGACTGAGCCTGGTGCATTAGCCATCAAGTGTCCTGCTTGTCCACAACCTGGCGTAAATTTGCCAGAGGACTGGGACAAGGTGGAGGGATCAATGAAGTAGTTTTTTTTTCTTCTAATCCACTGCATTCATTAAATCCCCCCTCATAGATTTCTCTACTATTTAATTATTGCTATGGATGCTAACTTCCGTCTCAAGGACAGGGCTCGGTCTTCTAGTACGGCCGATCCTGGGCTGCACACAGGTCTGGCGTACTTCGTTCCTGACAAACCCTATGTGGAGCACATACTGAAGAACGCAAGTCAAACCGATGTAAGTTTCTTTTCAATTCTCACTCTTGATGTACCTGCTTAGAGGACGCCAACCCATTAGATTAGCACTTGTTCAGGCTTTAGGACATTGGCACATGCTGAATCCAAGTACTTGAGTGGGTTGCAAGCGACTGGCATTGGCTTATGTCTTTGTGCGTGCCATGAATTTGTTCGACCTCAAGGAGTTGGAGACCTTCAAAAAGGTGAAAGGTATGTTTGTTTAAAGTGTATATATCCAACTGTCTAATGAAGAATTTAGATACACTAATATGGATTTTATTTTTTTCTCGTCCATCATGCCTCTCCTCCTCCTCTCCATCATCATATCTTACGACATCGCTTGCCAATGGAAAATCAACCTCACAAAAAGAATCAATGAGCTTCCAGAACACCTTCAGATTCCAGCGGCTGTCGCTCTTGCGACGTTTATATTTGGAATCCCTAAGTTTCACTGCCCTGCGCACGAGGAGAAATGTGCGATACCACATTCCCTGAACCTTATACCAGGCGTAGGACGGACTGATGGTGAAGGAATTGAGCGCAATTGGGCAGAAATGAATCGTGTTGCGAACAGCACGAAGGAAATGGGCCCCGGTTCTCAACACGATGTCCTCGATGACCATTTCGGTCATCACAACTGGCATAAATATACTGGACTAGGTAAGATTTTTGTTTTGATTCAATCTATACAACGACTCAATCGATCTACAGGACTTTCACTACGGAGAAAACTTTTAAATGCTATCAAGGAATGCACTCATCACCAGTCCTTTTTGCGCGACTTTGATTCATCAATCAATGAAGCCCTTCGAGGAGAATGGAGTGCGATGATCGAGGCTTGGGAGCGCGACAAATCAAGTCTGAACCCGTACGTGCTCAGCAGAATCAGTAAAATCTATCTATATTTTTAAATTCTTTTTGTTGAAGCTGACTCTGGTACCATAGGTCTTTCAGAAGCACAAGTACATGTTAATTTTGCGGATGAGGAGAAGATCACTATCCGTAATGGACGTAAACTTCCACATGAAACGACTCCTAGTTCTTTCATCAATATGGCCCTGGTTCTTGAAGATGCCCAGTAAGTTCTACTCCTTCAATAGTTTGAGACTGCCTTCTGATCATTATCAGATGACGAATCAAGATTGACCTCCCATCATCACTGAGTGCAAATCAATATGCCAAACTTCACCAACGCCGGGTCACGCTACGACGACAGCTAGACTGCTTCCACATCATACAGCGGGTATATATGGTAGGGATTGGAAGCTGGATTGAACAGCAAGACAGGGATTCATCTGATGACGTCGAGGATGAATCTCTCTGGCTACCATCGACACTCCCTGCAAGCGATCGAGAAGCAATATGTACGAATGACATTGCTCACATCGAGGCTGAGCTTCGCAAGGGACAGTGTCGCGATGCACTCGATAGGCTCCACAGGCATCTACATACCAAGTCTCATTTCATCAAACATCGCAATCTCGATTTACGTGGACAACGAGCCAACACTCGTGCGACTTCCTTTCTCGCCCGCTTTGATAGCAAAATCAATGCTGCTACTGTAAAGTACTGTGTCGCTTGGTCAGCGTTGTTAGAACTGGTTGGGATCAACGAGCTGGAGAGGGAATTTCAATGTTTACAGGCTAAGGATATTGTGGCACCTGTTGACACAGTGTCAGGTGTCAGGAGTACTACTGGAATGCGCGGAAAAACGAGGTCCGAGAGAGACGCATCCCGTGGATTAGGACAAGGTTATCAGATGACATCGTGGATTTGGCTTACTTCAGGAGTTCAGGACGACATGGGTCTAAATGATGGTGAGTGTGTTCGCTATTGCATTGATCAACTCCCTTTTGACATGAAACGGCAGTGTTGCATGTAGAATGGGCCAAGTCTCGCGCGCGCGCACAACGGTGGAATGAAGAAGTGTTACTTCTCAAGGAAGAAATGTGGCGAACACGTCAATTTCTCGCATGGTGTGCACAACAGTGGCGATCCGTTACTGAACTATCACACCAGGATGTGCAGATCGTGGCTGGCACCGCCGCATATGCCCAAAGGCAGGCAGCAATTCAGCATGCATTACTGGCTCGTTTCACTAGTCTCTGGGGCACTGGAGTTAGCGCAGATGATACAGCCGCTGAGGATGAAGCCACTAGATATATAGCTGAGGACGAAGATTTTGACGACGACGACGAGGGGTAGGCATATAGGGGCTTTTGGGTGTTATTTTTATTGTGTCGCATATTTGTGTTTAATTGGTCATCGTCAATCAAACATTTATTTGAAACCTACATTTAAATGATTATTAGTCTGGATACCCATAATATCATTATTGACTGGTGTGAACCAGGTGTGGATGGCAGAGTGGCAAGAGCCATGGATTAGGTCAAAATGCGCAGGTGGTAGTTGCCGTGAAAAGTGTTTATGGGAAAACTGGTAGTTGCCATTATACTAGGTCTAATACTACAGCCAAGGGTGGCACTAACATTCGCACTTCATCTATTGCACCTATCGTCAAACTCTCCTCCTGTTTCACCATTGCCTTTGCGTTCCGCTAAACCTTCTCGTATATCCTTCGGCTCTTCCCCATGCCTTCGCACCTCATCAAACTTTCAGCCGCTCAGTCGCACATTGTATTGTACCTTCGACAGCTCGCTCACACTCACATTGCATCAGCGCAACTTCTCGTGCTCCCTCTATTCTCAGTTACCCTTACTAGTTTCCAAGTTTCCCCTCACATTTTACTTAGAGGAATTATTCTCAGTAGCAATCCCCTTGGGCTGAATCTGTACTCATGTCCAGAGGTCTATTTGAGTATTACCCCACTTCACCCTTTCTCCCCCTTTCACCCCTTCTCATCTAGCTATCATTCCTCACACACACTGTCCCATCTTGCTAGCCCCACTAGGTGTGTAGTTGATTATTTCACACATTACTCACATCATAGCCAGCACAATTACATGTTTTCCTGTTATCTGCAGCACCTCGTGTTTATTTACATGTACTTTGGACCCAAAATATTTGGCCGCTACTTTCACCTATGGGTTTCCAGATTTCTACATACTTACATATATATTGGACCGACCTCGAGTATTTCTATCATCCAAGTAGTAGGGAGCCATTTCCCGATACTTGGTGGTCAAACCCGATATTTCATAGTTCTTAGTTGACATTGTGAATATTACCGCTCTTTCTATCTGAAATACCCATCATTATTGTTCATCCACATACCGCTTGCTTTCCTGACATTCACTATCACAATTCCCACTAACCCGCTAAACCTGAACCCGAAACCTGCTAACCTGAAACCTGAAAACATCGGACCTGATACTTTGGCATCAGACATCGTAAATATACCTTCGGACATTGTTTCTCGTGCTCGGACTTTTGACTGTATATTGTTTCACTAACTACAGACCCATTCCAAACAGCTAACCCCTTGGGTTGAATGCACTTGTCTTGCAAGTATAGCAGACTAGGCTGTGCATGACCACAACACTTTTTCTATATTGCTGGTTACTTACTTCATGTAGTGTCCAGCAATTGTTGTATCTCTACACTGTATACAAAGCTGAAGAGGTAGAATTGATGCTAGCAGCTAAACTAATCACCACAGAACAGAACCTACAATTCCTAATATCCATCTCCATCGATAACCAGGCAGCAATCCAAAGTGGGGACAGCTTCTATACACACCCAGGATCATATCTAGCAGACTGCTTCCAGTGCATGATGCAGAAAGTAGCCAATGACTTTGATGTTACATTACACTGGGTACCTGGTCACTCAGACATTCACGGAAACAAAAAAGCAAACAAACTAGCAAAGAAGGCTGCAGAGGGCTGACAGAACAACAGCCCCCACAATCAGCTACCAAACTTCCTTCATTTGAACTCACTTCCTCTTAGCATATCCACCCTCAAGCAAGCACATCATCTGACCACCCAAAATCACTGGATGAGGCTTTGGGCCAAATCCCCCCATTACGCACACATGCACAGTATCAATCCAAATATTTTGCATCGCTCATTCATAAAACTCACAAAATCTTATCTGAAATGTCTAACAGGTCTTCTCATGTGCCTTTGCACTCGTCATGCTCCGCTCAACGAACACCTTCACCGCATCAGTAAATCTCCCACATCATCATGTCCTCACTGCCCAAACATCAATGAAAATGTCCACCACTCCCTCATTGCATGCCCCCACTATCACCACAAACAACACTCTCTCATATGCACACTAGGACACAAAGCCATGTCCATCCTGCACTTACTAACAAACAAAGAAGCCATACCACACCTTATCTGATACGTCAACGCTACAGGAAGAATGAAGTCTACATTCAGTGAAATTTCCTTGTCCTTGTCATGATAGACCTGACCTATTCCCCAATCACCCAACAGAACCAAAACACTATGATACCCACCCCCACTAATTCATCCTCATATGACACATGACCTACTATAATACTGCCTAAACTCAAATACCCTCAACATATAATGCACCAAACCACACTTAACTCCTCGCCTATACAGAATCTAAGCTTCCATTGGACTCAGCAAAATACTAGCAGGACTGGCCCTTTCATCACCAGAGGCCACCTCCCCTTAACCATACCTACTATTTGCTCCCAATCAGACTCCTATACCAGTTGCACAAGCAACCAAGAATGCATCCAGACGACCCCTACTTATATCAGTTACATCATTGCACACATTATATTTAAAAGTCACCTCTTCTTCGATAGATTGCATGTCTAAAACACGTGGCAGGAACAGCGGTGGTGTAAAGAGTTGATTCTGTGTGGGCTCTACAAAGTGTTACCTTCAGAACTCAATGTGCTGAGTGATATGCTCGTCCCAAAGAGACTGCCTATAGAATACTCCTTGATATAATGCAAGGGATATCTTGTTAGGATTGGGGATGAGAGAAAGGAAAGTTACCAAGAGAACGCTTGATGTTCCGAGGATGCGTCCTGAAGTGGTCCGAAGGTGGTCTGAAGATGGTCCGATGTCAATAAACTGAAGGTCCGAGGTTGCGCAAAGCGTCCAAAGAGCTTCCGATGAACAACGAAGGTTCCAAGAGAAGTACGGTGGGTGTATCGAAGTATAAGACTCACGAAGGTGATGTTGGACTGAGATGCGACTGGCGCAGGAAACATAGGGTCATCGGAAACATATGTTTGATGCAAGCCTTCGTAAATGACCACCATTGTGGCCAGATGACGTGTAACCTCTGTCAGCTGGAGTTGACTGACATGGAGGGATGCACTGGTGACCTCTAACCGGCTGTTGAGAACTGTGTTTCCCTGCTCCAACAGATCCACCCTCTGCTCCAAACCAGTGAGTCTATGTTCTCCGGTAAGGTCGGAATTTGCCAGTGGAAGTTCTTGTTGCTGCACAGCCAGTGGCACCGTCGAATTGACTTCGGCCCTCGAATCAATGTTGACCTGTACATTGCTTTGTTCCGTGACATCCAGCTCGCCAGTCCCATCACCTGTCGCATCCATGTCGGCTGTCATGTCGTGCATGATATGATCCTCATCAGCCGGAGGGACAATGTCGAGGGAGGATCTGTCTGGCCTACGCATGGGGTCGCCATCAACAGCCGTTGATTCCTCGTCTGCGGTGTTTGGTGTTTCAGCATCAGTTATATTTGGAGATGACTCTCGAGTATCTTGTGATCGTTAGTTAGGATATACAATGGATTTCTATAGTAATTTTGTATTTACCTGCTTGACCACCAGCAGATGACACCTCGAGCAATACAGATTCATCCCTCACCACTGAGAGCTGTGTACCTACCCTTGTCTTGGTGAATGGGACTGGCCAAGCCCGAGATTTTGACCAAGTTATGTTTTTGCCTGTTGGCTCTGGTTGGCTGGTGGTTGTGGCAGGAGGGCTGACAACGGTGTCTGTTGGTGGCCTGCATCTGAGCTTGCTCTGGTGGCAGCGGGCACATGTGCCAATGGGCTTCTTAGTGCGTTTCCCGATTCCTGGCAGACAAGGCACTCCTGCTCGCAAGCACAGATCACAATCCCATGGGCGTTTCGAAGTGGCCGATGTCCCAGGTGCTGGCTTGGACATACTGGGCAGATTTTTCTTCTGCTGTGGTTGTAGATCAATAAACACATTGAAGGGAAAGAAAAAGAATCACTAACCTTTACTACAATCGATGGAAGCATCGACCATCCTCTTGTAGCTTTGTCGTCAGTTTCTCGCTTAGCCTTCTGCTTCCCTTTCGCCTTGCTAACGGCAGTCCTCATCAGTTCGTCGTCCTCCATGAGCTGTTCTTCTTCATCCTCGTCTTGGTCTTGGTCATCCGTGGTGTCCTGGTCTTCTGTGTCACTCAAGATCACTCTTGACTTCTGAATTTCCGGCGTCTCTTGACTGGCCGATTGGGAGGGGCAGTTGGACTTCGAGAGTGTTTTCGGCGAGTGGATTGTGAGACGATCGGCCAATGGGGTGTCGATGGTTCAGCTTCCTTTCCCTTTCCCTTCCCCTTGCCCTTTGTTTCCGTCAAGCTGGATATGGGTCCAAATGATCGAGGCCAGGAGGATGTGTGAGATTGAATCTGAGATGGGCGAGGGGGGGTAGTATGGAAACGTCGGGCAATGTGGTCTGGCTTCGCTGTGGGATTAGGATTGACCTCCAACATGGCAGCAGCTGCAGATGTAGATGCCATGTCCGAAGATCCGGTTGCCAAAGATGGCATGGTTGCTGGTTCGACTGTATGGTTAGCGATGTACGCACGAGCTTTTTCCTTGAAGGGGTGGTCGTTGATACGAGGGTCATCGTGTTGTAGTGATTGCCAGTCAATCGGCCTCAAGAACTTTCTCTGGTAGGTGGCATCCTTGACCTCTGTGGCAATGGACAACACCATCGGTGGGATCAATGTGGCCGATCGGCCATGAGAACCTAATGCTGATGACTACATTGATAAGATAGGATTCATCAGTGTGATCACAACCAAGCTGAGACTTACAAGTTCAATTGCTAAAGAAAACGCCTGCTTCTGATGCTCTGGGTGGCCATCTTGCATCTTCAACGCCTTGGAGACAATGTCTTGCATCTTGTTGTATGCAAGTTCCATGGCAGCATTGGATTCTGTGTGAGAGGACATCTTTTGTGATCACGAAATGTACTCGATTTCGAGTGGGAGTTGAATTGAAGAGAAGTAAAGTGACAAACAAAGTTACGAGATGCTTGGACCAGCTGGCCAACATCACGTGATGTTGTACCTGTGGGAATTCATTGATTTCTACAACCTTAATCGTTAATGTGCGTTAATTGTGGGTTCTCACACACATGATGTACTGGTAGCTAAGTTGAATGTGACATCATTGTGGCCCTAAGTTACTGCATTGATCACAATTTTGTAGATTTCAATGGTTCGTTATCGGCATTTGTATAATGGTGTGTCGTGTACGATTCAATATAGTATCCGACTACAGTTCTGACAGTCAGTTCCTTCCCATTTTATGTTATTTTCGGTTGACTCTCGAACCTTGGATGTTTAGATGAAACAGCCAATTTTTTCACCGGCTATGATAATTTCAGTGAGGACCAAGACATTGTCGCATCGGACCAGCATAAGTTCATTCTCCGTTGAGAAGATTTTGGCTGACTCTCAGTCATACTATGAGTGGACATGTTAGATTTTGAAACAGGTTACGCCACTCAATCCAGTGGCAACACTGATGACTGGCCAGGTATTATTGAGTCCAAGGATGACATTACCATCTCAAACTTGATTGTAGATTGTAAGTTTCACATACTATGTACTTCGGCTGACATTGGTCGCATCTACAGATGACATGTTACATGTTTTCACTGGCAATGAAAAAGTTCCAGTTGAGATCGAAAAACCATTCAGTAAGTTCTATTTGCCATCATATAGCAAACTTACAGACAACCCACGGATTTTCCATGCAGGCTATGACACGT
Source organism: Suillus discolor (assembly GCF_016758755.1). Classification (NCBI taxonomy): domain Eukaryota; kingdom Fungi; phylum Basidiomycota; class Agaricomycetes; order Boletales; family Suillaceae; genus Suillus; species Suillus discolor. The sequence goes on from NW_024541298.1 coordinate 322,588, forward strand.
CATCCTCGCCATCGGCCCAACAAGGTGTGGATTGTATTCTTGCACAGTACATACTAATAGCATGTATTACAGCCTCATTTGATTGCAACTATGACAATGACGATGGCATATCCATGTCACAAGCCCTCCCTGTGACTGTCAACGCATCTGAAAAACCGGTTGCTGATACATTCAGGCCCCCAATGTGTAGATCAGCTATCATCATGCTTTGCGAGTACTTATTGTTGTCTTGAAGTGTCTGTGCCCTTTGTCCATTACAGTGATGAGACCGGGTACCTGCAACATGATTTTTCACCCAGACAATCGCCACAAACTTGTATGTTTAAATTTTGGCACATATGATCATCCTGACGCTTCTGTCAGCATGTTCTGAAGAGGATGATGTACCTACTGAAAAATATCTTGCAGAAATGAATGAAGCAGGTAGCTTGTCAAATTTTATTTTACAATACAACTTAACAATTTTCAGACAAGGTATTTCTGGGATATGGCCATATGTTACCAGAATCAACGTATAAGAAATTACTTGGTCTGTGCGAGCCACGGCCAGCTGCTGGTATGTCCTCCATTACGTTATCTCAGATCTCACATAATCAATTTAGCCGAAATATACCCAGGCTGTGATGATAACGCAGTGCAATCACAAGCCTCGTCCGAAAATAGCACATCTGTGCTCGTGGACTTCGGGCCGACAGCAACAAATGAACCTAATTCAAAGACAAACCATCTTTACGGTCGCATCTCTGTTGATACACCATCGCCTTGTGCTGTCGACCTCATGTGCACAGAAGAATCAGCTGACGATGTGTTCATGGCTGATCTGTACCTTGGGTATGAGGAAGATGACATCACAACCACACCTCAAAACCCTCAAGGCTACTGGGCAGGTGTTGAGCAATCCCCTCAGATCCTATTACTGGCCGATCTTGACTTTGGTTATGAGGGCGATTTCTTGCCAATCGCACCATTAGATCGTCCAGTACATCCAACAGCAATGGAGTCATCACCTGACGTTGAATTGCCGGCTAATCTAGACTTTGGGTATGAGGACAAGATTTTCTCTATGAAGTCATCAGATCATGCCCTTCATTCAACTGTTATGGAACCATCACCTGACGTGGTGTCGCCGGCTGACCTTTGCTTGAGGCATGAAGGTGAGGCCATCCAAACCACGCCTTCAGGTGAGTCAGTCAATCATACTGTTCAACACTCGCCTGAAACTATGTCCATCTAATTCTTTCTGTGGTTATGCAGATGAGGCTCTCGCCACTACATCCTCAAATCGTTTAGTGCGGCTAAATGACATCACGGCATCTATGGATCCATCACTGCCAGCCAATTTGTGCTTGGGGTACGAGGACGAGGCTCTCCCGACCATAGCCTCAAATAGCACAATTGGGCCAACACTTGTAAATCCGTCGGCCGGCATCACATTACCAGTTGATCTGTGCTTGGGGTACGAGGATGAGTCCATCATGAATGAACCGTCGACACGAGCTGTACTTGCCAGTCAAGTTGAGAACTTAGGTGGCTGTGCAGCCCCACAAGCGTCCTGGAAATCCCCCAGGATGGCGGACGGCCTTCAAAACCACGATCCTTTGTACGCTGATGCTGTGGAGGCCATCGCCCGTGTCATACATCACTTGGAGGTCAATGATGACCATGAAAGTAAGTCAAAGCACTCTGTCACATATTTCGACTCATGACACATCTTTCAGTCGATCGAATTGCCAGAGATCTCATGTCTTCAGGTATTGGGAATTGCCGTGAACCCACGGCCGAAGAAATGATATATGCCAGACGTGTGGTGAAGGTATCATATGCTGAACGAAGAGACAGGGTCACACGAGCATGTAGAGATCTGGTCAGGTTATACAGAGTTCTTGACTATCATCGTGGAATGCTTGGCTCACTAGATGATTTAATATACAATGTGCAGAGATTGGAGGAGGAACAAGATCGCGACAATGAGGATTGACATGCATACTTTTGAATACATTGTTACATTTACTACGCATTCAGATACATTTCTACAAATTGGTACAATATTGGCGATCTGAACTGTATTCATCATCCAGTGAACAACATTAATATATAAAGCTAGGAGAAAAATATATTGACCAGCATCCTAGCTTGAATGTTTTATGTCATGGTAGCAGATTTTTCCAAATGCTGGATGAGCGATGTCCATTGGGTTTGTTGCATTTCGGCCAAAAGCACCATCCTTCACCCTGAGATTGATGAAAAAACTTCGCACATAATGTATGATAGTTCAAAGTGCTAGCAACAAGATGTTATAGTTTGATCCGACCGAAGACAGCAATATAGAACCAAGCTCCGGCCCAAGTATCCATGTTGGTTCGGTTGCAATCTGGCCGAAGGATGTGTCAAGTAAACAATTATTGAACATCACACATAATATAAGATGATTCTTTCTATCGGTTGAGGGATGTCTGCATGTTCGGTTTCAATATGGCCGTATGCACTATGCTTTAAGTGAGGAATTATTTGGAATGTCACACAAAATAGAATAGTTTTCTAAACTCCAGTGATGGCACCATGCTTCAATTTCAGGGTCATGATTTAACAGTGAGCATTGTAAGAGATAACATAATAAATTGTTCCAAAGTGCAGCCGAGAGATGTATGCTGAGTTTAAATCTCCACCAGTCCTCATCACGACATAATAGCTGTTACGTTGATCTCGACTAATGTCATGCACTTCCGACAACTCATCCTGGAATGACTCGCCCTCAACTGGCCATTGTCCAACGAAAGGCAAACGACCTGGAGGTCACTATAATGATCCACTACCATACTTCACACTCTGGGATGTTGCCAATGTATTCGAGTTTGCGACATCCCGATTCATGGCCATCCGCCATGCCGTTGGCAAGAGCTATGTGCAGCGCACACCCAAAACAAATCAATTGCTGGGAAAGCACATTATTTGGGAAGCATAAGTGAGTTTGTTCTTAACTCTTGTGCCTCCAATAAATTGACCCGATGTTGAGACATTTGTCTTGCCATTCGTTAACATTTGCATGGGAGCCAACATCCAGCCCACTCTACCGTTTTTTCTGGTGCAGATAGTGGGCCTCGTCTGCAGGTGGCAGTTGGGGTTGTTTTGCTATGAAGAACTCGCCCATTCGTTCCTCGCTTGCCCTACAGAGAAGCATCTCTGTTTGTGGGAAGGTCGTCAGCTTGTAGAATATTACCCTTATTCCTGGTGGAATGACCGCTGGGACATGCGTTTCCAGACTGCAGAAGTTCAGTTAACCTTTACAGAAGTGATGGACATCGTGAACGAACATTTTCAGCAACGGGTGAGATTTCAGTCATTTTGCAATGTGTCGGCTGACATAGGACAGCCAGAGGGTGCATTACTGGCTGCTTTACCCACCACCATGAATCCTCAGGGAGGTCCGTTGAGTAGGCAACTTCTCGCAGTCAGGGCAGCAGCAGCACATGCTACTGATGAAGTTCGCCGAATGATTGAAGATAAACAGATTGAGGCTGTCATCAGTGCCGAGTGTCTCGGCCACCCGGAGGAGATTAACATTGGCCATGCTATGGAAGCTTCCCGCCGTGTGGTACATTGTGCAAGACAGATGGTGACAGCTCCGTAGTTATAATTTACACCTTGATCACCTGCGCATAACAACTTCACGCTCCATAAATTGTGTTATATTATATGTTGAGGTTCAAATTTAGCCTATGATTCATGATATCATGGAATATGTATTTAATGACACCAACAACAGCAGTCAGCCAATGAAACGTCCTTCAGCTTTGATTATGTAACCCTTTAAAATCAGGTAATCATATAATTTGAGCATATTTCAGCTATCATCATCTCGGCAAGGCATCCGAGCACCATCAGTGCTGTAACATGTACCCAACTTAAGTTTTTAACCATCATCCTCGTGCTTTGGAAGCCAGAGGTCTCATAATTAACGTCTCGGCAGATATCACCCGCGGTCTGTTACACAATTTTACTTGTTGAAAAACATTGCATGCACACCGTCGAAGTGCCCAAGGATTGGGCATTGCAAAAGGTCCATTTAGCCAGCCAATACGTCGAGGATCAATTTTGGGCCCATGTTTCTCGATCTGAATGCATTATTCCACCCATGGAGCTTGATGTTCAAATCACGTTGAGTTGTGCACAATTAGCATCAACTCTGGCCGATGCATATACCAATCCTAGTAGGTTCTCTTTATATTCAGTACTTACGTCCTAACTAAACAGCAACAGTTAAGCTGAACGTCAACATGAAACGATACAACAATGCTTGTGGACAATGGCCGACAGGCCGAAGTGACACACAGGAAGCACGGCTGCTGCAGAAATTCCCGCCCAGTCGTGAAATGGTTCTTGAAAAGCCTTGTGTTCTGTTGGATGCAGGTCATCACATCATCTTGTGGTATGTGCCTGGGGCACTGTCGGACTGGGTGAAGGTAAGTGTGTTCTTCCGTGTTGGTCATTCATTGAACCGCCGTGCTGCAGGAGGATATCAGTGCAGCGATGCATTGTGCCAATGATCTCCTCAAGAAAAGTCTGTCCCCAGCGAATGCCAATTGCATTTGGAGAACAGACAGGTCCTATTTCTATCCGACCGAAACACCTGGTGTCTCCCCAGGCTGCATCAATGTATCTCCATGCTGGTTTCAACAAGGTCACGAGGTCAGTCATGTCTCATCATCGTCAACGTTCAAGGGACTGACCGCCACAAGCCTCATGGTCATGCTCAAGAAAATGCTGATGTGAGCTTTTGTCCAGAGATATCAGCTAGTCTCAAAGGCCCTCAAGGTATATCCATTATCAAATCTATGCGACGACCATCTCTCCTCGCCTCGGCTGCATTAAGGGTCATGCACCCCAGCCTGTATTGGGCCTCATTGCGCACCACCCTTGAGATTTGACACTGGGCATATTCCAATGGTCAAACCGAGATGTTTGAGCGCATTAGACACTGGGCATCGGTCTTCACAGGTGTCGCTGTGATGGCCAACCGCTGGTCACCCGCACACCGCAATCCAAAATGCTGTCCTGAATGGTTTGACATCATGACATTGGTCGGCAACTATCCAAGCACCCGGATGAAGTTACATAACCTAGGTATTGAGTTGGTGTATGACTCAGGAGTGATGGTAGCATTCTGCGGTCGGCTTGTCCGCCATGAAGTGGACCTGCGGACTGGCAACCGATGGGTGTGGGCATGGTTCATGAGAGACAGCGTTCATAACCATTTCAAGACGCCCCGTGGGGAGCACTCATTGTATTCTGAGGCAGATTATGCAAAGTACAGCAAGGTGGAAGACATTTTAAACAGTATGTAGACTTTATCATCCTCACTGTTCTGTTTCACATACTTCATATTATTTGTATTCCATCACTATACTGGAAATGTGAGTGACCGGTATTGCTTGTATGACCGGGACATCAGCTTTAGAAGTTTCCTTCTGGGATGCCACAGTGAAACATTGGAAAGTTCTATAACCCATGGGCCGAAACATCATTTATATCGGCTGAGAAGCAATTCAGGGTTCATGGGCCGGAATGTTATTGATGTTTGTCAAGATGTGATTCATGTGGTCATGGGCCGAGACGTGAGTCACTGACTCATGAGCCGAAATGTTATTCATGTTGGCCGAGACCTAAGTTACAGAGTCATGGGCTGAAACATTATTCATGTGGGCCGGGACCTAAGTTACCGAGTCATGGGCTGAAACATTATTTATTTGGGCCAAGACGTGAGTCACGGACTCATGGGCCAAAACATTATTCATATGGGCCGAGACGTGAGTCACGGACTCATGGGCCAAAATGTTATTCATGTGGGCTGAGACGTGAATCACGAACTCATGGGCCAAAACATTATTCATGTGGGCCGAGACGTGAGTCATGGACTCATGGGCCGAAACATTATTCATGTGGGCCGAGACGTGAATCACGAACTCATGGGCCGAAACATTATTCATGTGGGCCGAGATGTGAGTCATGGACTCATGGGCTGAAACATTATTCATGTGGGCTGAGACGTGAGTCACGGACTCATGGGCCAAAACATTATCCACGGTGCCAATGTGCTATATGCCTACCATTTGACTATGGGCCCAATCAAGACACTTGTGTATTGTCAAGCATGGGCCCAGCCATATCTTATGGCTACAATTGCCCATGGGCCCATATGGGATGGCTCGTATAGTACAGGGAATTGTCCTATTGGGCTGGCCGTGAGATACGGACTATTTCACTGAATGGGCTCTTTCCTCTTCAAGAGTCCAGTGAGCAGCAGGCTTACGACGTGTGGTAGTAGAGGGAGGATCGACCTGGCCTTTAGATTGAAGGGAGTGGCCTGATCGTGTACTTGATGAGTTAGATCCTGTCATGATAATGGTACATATGCATCTGCATCAAGTGGCTCTGCCATCAAGTGGCATCCAGGATTCTCCTGGTAAGATCACATGACCACAAGTTTGAATTTTGAATGTGAAATTCATTGTCCAGATGGACCCTTAGTGACCTTTAGCAAAAATCCCATTTTTACTCTGAGTCTCATTATTATCTGGGGAGAAATTTGTAGTTTACTGATGACTTGATCCTGTCTCGAAAGGCACCATTGACCAAACATCTGAAGTTATTTCAACCCAAGACTCTCATATCTTTGCTTACAAGAAGGCATCGGCTTCTAACCCATTCAGAAATTGTGCTAGTGCACTACGGAAAAATTCATCCCTCCAAGTGGCCATGCCAAGCTTTTCTGAGTCTCTGAGATGGTTTGTAGCAGGAGGTTGTTGACCGTCGCCATTACTATGACACAGAGTATTTTCAGCAAGGAAATATTTGCCCTCCTTGCTGAGGCTGCGAGGGTCCGCTGTCCATGCTAAAGATTTCGACAGCAGAGCATCATGCTGCAGTGGTGGTGGAGGATAATATGGAGCAAATAGTAGTGGTACTCAGAGTAGAAATTAAAACCTCGCTAAAGCTCGCTAACTTCCGGCTAGAGTTTGACAAAACTCGGGTAAGGCCTGCAAGAACAGCCACCAGAACATGCGGCACACTCAGCATCGTAGCGGACTTGGAAAATTATGCCTGCTGCTCGACCACGACCTCCTCGTCGTTCTGCACGACTCAAAGCACTGCAGACACCCTTTCGAAAAGAGAGATTCTCCATGGACCAAATGTCAGGGCCTGTCACCCGTGGAAGGGGTGGCAAGTCTCGAGGTTCGCGAAGTACTACCGGCCCAGATCAGCCCAAGTTTCAGATACAATGGCTATCTGCTCCCTTCCGCACCCAGAAGGTCGTCGACTACCTCCGTGACCACTCAGCTGATTGTTGGATATTATTCCCCTCTGAAGTAAAACAATCACACCCTGATGATGGCCGCCCCTCGGCCAAAGATAAAGTCTCAATCTGCGCTATCATTGCC